>NC_140664.1:13447500-13785000 GCF_054131305.1 Coturnix japonica | reverse complement strand
ACTTTTTCCACCAGTGGGGGAGCTGCAACAGCAGTGATTTACAGATCCTAAATTTAACATAGAAGAATCAGCCTATGAGCCTGGATGAATCTAAAATAGCACATAGCATTGAGCCTGGAATTTATTTTAAAAGAGCCTTTATCTTATGACTCCATTAAAGTTTGAAGCCAAACAGATGTACAGTACCTAGGGCAAACACATTTGAAGATATTTTACTTTCCACTTTCCATTATCCTACTGATCTATAAAAAGTCAAATAATATCACGGTCTAACCTTTTGAATTTTCATTTGTACTCTGTGCTTCCTTGGTAAATCTGTTTGTCCTCTGAGTTTTTTCAATGTTTTTGGCTTTTACACAATATTTGCTCCACTGTGTCGAAGTTGTTTTGACATATTTAATTCCACAAGAGAATTCTAACCACTGGTTCTTTCATCAGCACTTATAATACTGTTATAATACTGTTCTTGATTACTTTTACTTTCAAGGGAGCTCTATTAATACAGTTTTCTTGAAGAAAAAGAAAACAAAAAAACAAAAAAACAAAAAAAAAAAACAAGCATGATAAACTGATTATCTACATTGCAATACATGAAGAATGCATTCCAAAACTATATTCCAAACTCTCTCCATGCACTTAAATTGGCTCTGTTTTAATCTTCCAATTGGGTAGTAATAGCAGTATTACACTTTTCATAGTTATTAATTTTCATGTATTTTAAACATGTACTTTCAATGTGAACTTATGCTTTTCAATAATGTAACAGTCCTGCAGAAACACGTCTCTTACTTATCTGAGGGATGCTGAAATCTCATCACATTTTTCTTGTTGTCTGGCATTCACGACTTAAACTGCCAGTTATTCTCTAAGCCCAATTACATATGTCTACAGTCCCTACTCAGACTGTGATCACAACTGTGGGAGCTGCAATCATTTAGTAATTCATCTTCTGCGGGTTATTGTGTTAGCACCGCCAGTTGTCACGACTACTCCTAGGTCCATTTGAGGATTTAATAAGTGAATTTTTGGGCGCCAAGGAACACAATGAACCTACAAAACACTGCTTTTTATCATCCGCCTTACAGTAGAAATGCTGTGCAAGTTTATTACTTACGTATTTTTTAGCTGAATAATAGATGCGTTTTACACATGTACGAGATAGGTACACTAAGAATCTGAAAATCAATGACTCACTTCTATGTTTCCACAGCTAAGCAGACAGAAAATAGTTTCCTGAAGAAAATGTAATTTTTTGGAAAATAAATTACAGTAAAATTAAATACAACTGTTTTCTTAAAAGGTGAGATAATATAAATGCATATTTACAACCTATCTCTTTATATATCACATCCCATCAGCAAGATGGTGCCTTCTTTGGGGTTTTACTTCCCTATAAAATTTCCCCACTGGTAAGACCTGCATGCTGTGCACTTCACACTCACAGACATTTACAGTGTCATTAATCACAGAAAGATGTGCAGACTAGATTCAATGTCCTGCTAGCCAGAACTATGAAATGCTGACTGAAATAAAATATTAAAAGGTCCTACAAGAGACTGAAAGTTACATTCAACTGGTGGTCAGAGACTCTCAACACACTGATGACTTTAAGACAATCGACTAGACAAGACTCTGAAAGAACAGGATTGAACTTTTCGTTTGGAAACAAAGTTTACCTTTCTATTTTCAGTATCTACGATTACATGTTGGTGAATTTTTAGCAGTCCATCTGAGACGAATAATTCTAAGGAGTATCATTTTGCCATTTATTTTGCCTGTCACTTTGAGAGAAAGTTGTTACAGGGCTGCAGCCAACTCAGATGTTTATTTATGTCCTTTGAGAGGTAAGGAGAAAAACATATGAAGAACACGACAGTGAAGACGAAAAGAGAAACATGTTGGCACAGCCATTGACTTCCTGGTAAGATCAATTCAGCAGCGGCCAACAGCAACATCTCTGCCCCAGGGCTGCACAAGTGCCCTGCCTCTTTGCTTTGCGTCATGTAGGTGCCCAAACATTACACCAAGGAAGATCATATAAACAACTATCCAAGCAGATACCCACAGTTAATTTACACAGCTGGAACATAAACTCCAACACCTGCTCTCTTCTGGAAGCCAGAAAAATGTCCTAGATGATCTTGCTCTTTGCAGAGTAGCTTGGGAATGTTGGGGTGGCCCAACATTGGAATAGATATGTTCCATGGACAGCATTTACTTGGGGTCCACAGGCAGCTCAGAACTGCTTTCCAGACACAGACACAGAGATTTCTGACAAGTAGTGTTAATTGTAAACTGTAATGTTTGTAATAAACATCCACTTATAAGAGAAATATCTGATATAATCTAGTGCCAGACTTAGGTAATTAGGAAAGCCGTGTTGTTTCAAGTGACCAAACCAGAGCAACACTTGAAATTCACTGCTTTCACATAAACAACAGACTGGAATTTGCAGCAATTCCTAACAACAAAAATGAAAATTTCAATCTGAAACTGGTTTGAAAACAGATTCAACTAACTTTCCAGAGAACACGAGGATAGTTAAGCCATTCCAAGAACCTGGAAAATTATCATCTGACTTCAACCTCAACCTTTCAGCACAAACTCAAAGAAAAATCAAGACAGGCACCAAGAAATGATCGCTTTCATCACCTGAATCACACTGTTTTTGATCCATATGCTCTGTGGTTTTCATTGCCTGAAAACACCCGTTATGAAAGATCTACAAGGAGACACAGACAACTACAATGTTATCGTTCTTCTAAATGTTAGACTCAGAATAAGAAGAAAAATGGAGCCACAAAGAGAAACAGTATTCTCCTGTTTCTTTGCATGCCTAATGCCCAGAAAAAAATAATCATATAACTTTAAGAACATAAGCCATTAAAAAATAGTTAAGTAAATCTATAAAGAATAGAACTTAGATATTAGAACCGGAATATATAAAGTTCCAGAAATAACACTGCTCTATATTCCTTAAGCGTAGAAATACTGCAACTGTTCTCACATGCATAAAACAATGTATACTTGAAATGCAACAGATTTCTTCGGATTACTTTGATATATTTCTTAATTGTTTTGTACCTTCCCATCTATTTAAGTCACTTACGATGGGCAGGAGACCTTCTGAAATTAAAAAATTAGTGACAAACACTTCAGACAAATTGCTGTTTTCAGGTTTTTCCTCTGACAGGTTTTCTCCTTTTGTGTGTTTATTTTTAAACTTGATCAATTAACAACAAATACAATCAAAACCCACTCTGCAATTCCAAGTCTTTAGAAAACTAACATCTCTAAAGTTAAAAGATCTACCGTTGCCATTACATCAATGTATCTGAACAAGAATTTCCCACCACTATCCTGAAAAGCTGTGAATGACTACCTTTGGGAAGAGAAAAATCTGAGGTATTATTAAATGCAGCAAATGAAAGGGTTCTAAAACAGCAATATTAAAACAGTCTCTAAGAAATACTATGGAAATGCTTAAAAGAGCATGCAGAGCTTCCCACTGTATCCATACACATTGAACTAAGTCTGCCTGTAGTGCTCCTTTGAGTTGAGGAGCCTCCAAAGACTTGCTAAGATCTGAGAGGCGAGCAGGCCATTTCCTACCCTTTGGCATTCTCTATCTATACAAAGGGCAGAGCAGCCAAGCTCTGCTATTTATTACTCTGAAAATATCCCACAAAGAGTACATAAAAGCCCCATATTTTGGTCAAATCTATTCTAGATACATACATGCAAGTACAGAATTAGACCAGTGGAAATTAACTAAAGAGTTGCAGATGGCCCTGTATATAAAGCAGTACAATATGAGAGACCATCTGGAAATATGATTTGCCGTTAACCAAATTTTACTTTAAACTTCTTTCTACTTTCCTTTTCTAGATGCAATTTTTGTCATGCAAAGAAAATGTACTTGTTTCAGTCTCAAAAAACAGAACAAAACAAAACAAAAACCAACAAACTGAATTCTACACCTGCCAAGTCAGGAATGTGAAATAGACATGAGGGTTAAATGTTAAGGAAATCAACATCTTAAGCACTAAAATTTTATGGGGATAATTGGTAAGTGTTTAGAAGGTACAGATACAGGCTGAATCCTTAATGATTTTGCATTGCAGCAGAAAGATGTGTTCAGCAAAGACATTGCTCAAGAAGCAAGCGGCTCCTCTTTGAATGGAATTACTGTTGCTGATGACTAAATACATTTCTATTGCCACGCTCATAGCAAAACTGCTTGGGTGCAGTATGATTTAGGTAATGGCAAGTGAGGAGATGCCCACGCTCCTGGGAAACAGGAGGCTGCTGATCCTGATCCCTTCAGCCCCAAAGTACTCATCTTCAGGTGTCACATTATCTCATTACTCACATGGATTAACGGTACTCAGTTGTAAAATACTTTACACTTACAGTAAAAACTACTTAATTAGCTTTTACTTTTAGAAGAATGCCTTGCAAAGAAATGTTACAGTACAATTTTCCAGTCCTGAAGTAGGGGGAATAAGTCCGTTTAGAATAAATGTCCCATTAGTGACACTGCATGTGGGATGTTTTAAATTAAATTTCCAGGCTAATAAGTTATGGCCTTGGACAAATAAAACCAAAATAAATTATATCCATCTTTCTATAAATTCCATTAAGCTTAATTATAAGATTTTTCTCATTTATTTTCTATTTTAATTTGGGATTTTTTAATAGCCAAATTGCTTGCATATGTCCCTTCCCTCCTGCTCCTCCTCCTGCTCCCCTCCCTGAGCCGAACGACACTGTCAGTTTGTCACACACGCAATAACATAATGTACAGCATTTTTCCTGTGTCCTCATGAATGATCCTTATTTTCACATTCATATATCACACATAGCATGGAACAAGCTACAGCATAATTCTGTATTAACAAATCTCTATGTTTTTCTCACACAAGACAAGCAGAGTGGCATTAACAGCATTTGTTGTTTTTTAATAAGAGGCATACACTGCCACTGTATCAGGTCAAGTGCTCTGCAACCTGCTTATCAGCAGTTACCACTAGATACAGTTTAAGAGAACAATTCAGAAATGGTTTTGATTGATTGCAACAAACTGGCAGTATAATTGCACTCAAGCCATTAGGAATCCAATTGAACCCTGATCGAGTACTTCATTACTCCTGCTCTTTTCACAAGGGCACACCATCCCAAGTAATATTTTATATATTATAAAAGGTTAGGTTTGAAAAATTAGCATTACAAATGTCACATTTACTTCCAGCTGGAAATGTGCAACAATGTGTGACAATACTGAATAAAATGTTGAAACATGTTTTCCTTTTGTTTTACTTTACTCATTTTTGTAATACAACACTGGTTACTGGAAAATGCCTTACAGCTTTATTCAAAACACATGTTCAAAGATCTGAATGAAAAAAGCTTTGACTCTCTCTGGAACATCTAACCGATATATCATTTGTGTGCTTTAAATTTTTTTTCTTACTGTCAAGAACACTTTTATGTCTTTAAGATTTATTTAAACTAGTTTATTATATAATGAAGCTTGTCAGATCATAAGAACAAAGTCAAACAATATGCTCTATATCAAAGTATAACGTTTAACATATAGATTTAAGTATACATATCAAGTACAATGCAATCAAGCAGAGTTTAATCTGAAAATGCAAATGGTTCAGATTATTAAAGCCACATCTGTCCTTTGAAGCGTAATTTAGGCTGTTTATCAAAAAGCTATGTGTAATTGTATTATTCCCTCCCACCAAACGTATTTTAGCCATAGATTTCTTCATTTGAAAACCTTTGGGTTTAACCCCAGGGCCAAAATTTCGCAGCCTAAACCACTAACTAAAAGATAAACACAAACTCAAATTTGAAAATGTATATAATCGCTCCGAGTCTACAATCTATTACGTTAGGACAGTCATTTTGATTGCATTAACCTAATGGTGGTAAGAGACTTGCATAAGCTACCCAGCATTAAAACCGAGCTTTCATATTTCTTCTGCTGTGTTTGTAAATACACATTGCTTCAGCAAATCCGGCTACTGTGCATAAGCCTGTCTGAGGCAACACAAAAGGTGGGACTCAGGTTTCTTTTGCTTTCAGCAAAGTATCATTTTTGAACACGCACTCTCTGTTGCTCAAGTGTGGAGCGCTCCTGAAACGTGTTTTTTTATATACTTAAAATTATCTGCCTCCTGGCGTGGTCTGCTAAGAGGGCAGGGAACATACACTTCATTTTAAAATGCCACTGCAACGATCTGAATCATTTGCAAATCAGAATCTTTCTTCTACTGATCCAGTTAAATTCTTGAGAAGATAAACAGGGAATTTTCTCCACTGAAAACTGCACATTTCCGTAGATTCCATCTCTAAGTCTGCTGTGCAAGCGATCCCTTAATTCTGTCTAAAAAGCATGGGAAATACTTATCACTGGAGATCTATACTGCAGTGTTACCATGCACAGACCTAGCAGCCGTGCGCAGCGTAGTAATAGTTCTCATTACATGCAAAACCACAAGTAAAACACTTGTGCTCTTAGACGCATAGAAAATGCTTCTTCTGCACAAAAGGAGGAGTTTTTATGAGTTCCTGGAAATTTTAGTGTTATATTTAGTTCTTCTGAATCTAGTACCTAAGTTGCTCCAAAAGTAATGCCTCATTTATTTCCATGGAAACTGTAACAACCACAGAAAGCACAATAACACTATTCCATAGAACAAATTCTCAGCTAAAGAACACTAGTTTTCAGCATAATCATCACCATTAGCTGTGCATTTTTTCTAGCAATGTACAAGAGCCTGCATGCCATGTTCATCAAACTCTGCCCTAGTGGAGGTGTGACACTGTTGCTGTCACCACTGCTGAAATGCACTGCCCACTCACTAACATACACTGTTCAGTCTCCATTAATGTTAAGCAAACATCAATGAATGTCAGCAGGGACCATTTTTTCCGTGTGGCAGAATTCAATGACATACCTTTGCTCCATACTCACTCCCATATCGGACACCACTCTGTCAGACTGTCCCTCTCCTGCCACCTGTCATACAGCAACAACATGTAGTGGAATAGTGGTGGGAAGTTTTGACCTCTACTGCCATACCACCAACATTTACCTCTGCCACTGTGGGCCAATATCATAAAGGAGAAGGCATTACTTTCAGAGCAGCCCGCATAAAAAGCAACACAGCTACTCAGTTGCTACTCATGAAAAAAAAAAAGAAAAAAAAAGTTTTCTGAAGTTAAAATATTCCAATGGATATAAGATTAAAAACATTGTCTACTTCCACATGATACGTCTTAATAGTCACAGGTCATAAATTAAAATACTTATTATCTGTTTAAGTTACAGCTGCTCAGATGCCCACCTGTCAGTATTCATGGAAGGAGAAAGATTCTTCAGTACACTTCGATATTCTGGGAATTGGCTTCATAATACAGGCTTGTACATCAAATATCCAGAGGGTACTCAAATGTGTGACGAAGTGAAAGGTGTTAATTAATTATGATTTATCATCCTTCCCCTGCCCCACATGGAGAAGTTCTGTTCTCTACAACAAAATGCTGAGCAAAAGTAACCAGGGTTCATTAGGGCCAAATTCCTGCTCAGGACAAAACCCTTCATCTTTCCATAAACTTTTAATTCAGAAAGAAAGAATAGTGTGGAAAAGGAAGCAAAGCAGCACTAAAAAAGCATTACTTCATCATATCCTAATTTGGTTGGCTGGTCTTAAATGTATATATAGTCCCACGAAGCAAATGGAATAACTTTTAAAACAGACACCAATGGTTATTCTTTTTCACAACGCAGACATTGTTTGATGGAATTTACACACCACGGGTGGCTTGTTAGGTAAATAATAGAAAAATAAGTACAGTATTACAGTGTCTATTTATAATACTATTTTGGGATGCTGTGAGCATCAACCAAGGTTTTAGGTGTTTTTACAATATTGTAGTACATTAAAAAAATACAACTGCCCAAAAATATCCCAACTAAAATAATACGTGTTCCAGAAAAGCAAAATAAAAGATTGCAGTGAGTGGCAGAACTACAGCCACCCACAGCCTCCAGGCCTATACTCATTACTGAACACCAGGCCAGGTTCACAGCAGGCTCAGAAGGTTAACAAATCAGGCTCTGGTGGGCCAAGAAAGATCCCAAAGTTACTGTTTTTTTCACTGTTTGTATCAGTTACATTATAATAAACTGTTCCACATGGGGATAATAAATGCTATCCCAGTGACAGGCACACAGACAACCACATTTGCTAGAACAAACAACATTAGGACAAAGGGAGTTTGATTTGGAGGAGGAGGACAGAAAGATTAATAGAATAATCCTACCTCAGGATTTCCTTGATTTTGTAGGCTTAGATCTCAATCTGAACATCTTTTAACACTTCTTTATGCATAAGTTTATTATTTTTTCATTCTGATGAAGTAAGCATTTGCATGTCAAATTCAGAAGCACTTTCAGGCTGCACAACATTTCTCCAAACATAAAAATAAAGCACTTGGTGCAGGTCCAACAAAGGTTTTTAAGCATCTAAAATGGGATTTAGTTTGTCCTTAGGTGCCTGAATTCAAAACATTACCCCTGCTTTGTAGCCATTAACCCTGAAAACAGCTCTGGCTTTCACCTGAAATCTCCTCAGCCATGTAAAGTTCTACATATTGTAACTAGCAGAGCTGCTTGTGCTTCCAGAGCTGACTGTCTCCTTCATACACTCAGCAGAAGTCCGGAATATAGGCAAAGCACATTGAAATGTTTCTTAGGAAATAATCACAGCTCTGAGTTTAGATAAATTTCAGGGCAGCTGGGACCCCATCTACTTGGAGACAAGCGTGGTAGCATTTAACCCTAGAGTAGCTGCTGTAATGCCTGCAGAAAAACAACAACAACAAAAAAAACACACACACACATACACGAAAAAAGAAAAAAACACAAAAATATTGGTCCCCATACTATGCTTCATGTGTGATCACTGGTAAATAACTTCCATCCATTTCAATAAACCCCCTTTGAGTAAAACTTTCCAACTATCTCCTTGCGTCTGAGTCTCATTTTTCATTACTCATGGAGAAAAATCTATAACATGCTTCAACTGTTCAAAAGACGTCTTGTATCCCAAATCAAATGTAAGACCATTAGTTAAGGCCATGATGTGTTTATCTTGCCTGCAGGTTAGGTATCATGTACAGACAAAACAAATGTCTTCTTCTGCTGGTAAAAGAGTCACCTCAAGTTATTAAAATACTGAAAATGGGCAAAATCAGCACCCAGAAAAAGAAAAAGAGAGAAAAAAACACCACTCAGAGTGTCTCTTGGATACAGAGAGGCTTCCTACCACACAAATTCCATGTCCCACAAATACTTCTCAGTCTTTTAACGTCACAAACTTCAGTGTCTGAAGTTTACTAAGATGACACTAACGTAAATGGCAGGCTCTACCACAACCGAGAATAAACAATTAATGATGCAATTCGTCTGGTCCCTCATCAGCTTTGGCCAGGCATAAACCGAGAACAGAAGTGAGAAGCTGGTTTATTACAAGCACATTTCTGAACAGACTTTCTACAAGAATAGAAGGGTTACATACATATATATATATGTATTTTAAAATAACTTGATCTAATTATTGAAAGGACAGTGTGACAACTATGATTGTGCAGAGCTGAACCTAGAATACAGGAGTTCTCTTCCAGCCAAGGGCTGCTCCTGTTACAGTAACAGACAAACCACACAGAAAAGCTTCTTTTCTCCAAAGCACACCTAGCTTCACTGTGACTTTGTGGTACATCTCAGACCCTCTGGAAAATTGTCAGCAACCTAATTGCAGGCAAAGGAACAGCTAAATGAAAGCCGGATTAGAGAAGTAGTTACACTGTAGTACACTGTGCCTGGTTTCCTGGCAGAATTTATGATCTTGTTCTGCTGAAGAAACCTATATAGAAAAACCATAGGGCTGTTAACATAAAAAATGAGCTGAAAAGCCAGACTGGACAAAAATCCAATTGTCAGGATGAGACTGTCTGCAGTGGCCCAAGTTTCTCACTTGCAGTTGCATAAGAGGCTTTTTGGGTTGCAGTATTCTTGGCAGCCTGAGTAAGAACAGAGACTGTTCAAGTTACACAACTACAACGTCATTAGTGGCTTCTGAGGAGTGTGCCCAGAGCTGCCCAAGTAAGTTAGCATTATGCTAAAACATAAGCTGCTAGTTACAATCTTCCCTGTTGTGTACACAAGCCATAATCATATCACTGTTTCTCATCCAAAGCGCACCAGTGAGCTGTGGGAGCAATGCCTTGCCTGCCTCCACACAAGGCCATGGACTGCCTTGCCCGTCTGCTTTCCTGCCCAGTTACCAGCATCTTTCAAGAACTGAAAGCCTGGAAAAGCATTAGTCATTCTTTTTTATTCCTCATTTTTAGCAAGGTCAAGGGACTTCTTCAGAAGCGGGTATGTTCAGACAGCAGTTACGCCAGCACAGATCTGGAGCCGAATCAGTTGCTGCCCTTTTTCACTTTGCAGCCTACTCTCTGATTCCTGTAGATTTTTTCTGGTCCCTCACTGACTACTACAAAAGACCTTTGACTTTGTTACTGTTCTTGCTTTCTATTTTATTGCTTTCTCTTCTTTTGCTGTATCTATCATCTTTACCCATTTTTATAAGAAACTGCTCAGTCATCCACCTCAAAGCACGCTAAAACCATTCACTCAAACACAGGGACTTTAAAAGAAATGCTGCCAGGTAGCGACATCCTGAGATGCTACTCATCTAAAGCCATGAACTGATATATTCCACTCTGTGTCTTTGTTGATACATTATCAAGTATGTTAATTTTTCTTTTTTCTTTTTCTTTTTAATACAGTATCACTATTCTCACAGTGCCACAGGACGTGTAGGAGGAATAACAGCATGTCATAGTTGATTTAAGGAAGACTTTTTTAAATAATCAATTGTTACACTGTCCCCAGATCAAAGTCCTCTGTTTTGGATACTGCCAAAAACTATCGCACCAAACTGAATTAAAGACCTTTTTGGTCCCTTCCTTTTTATCCTTCTCCTCTTCAATTTTAACAGCAGCAGCTCATCCCTAAGGAGGGATTACATAATAAATGAGATCAAAATACCAAATGATCTTTTAATAATGCAAAATTTTAAAAGTCATCTTGACTTTTTGAAAAAAAGTCATTCTCTTAACAGGGTCTCTGCCCAGGCACGTACCCTTTCAAGTATCTAAGGGTCTAAAGAGCCTCAGGACAGGATTTTTTTTCTATCAACTTTAATCACGGTTGAACAGTATTAAAGAAAAATGGAAGGTGTCTAAGCTATGAAGAACACAGAGATGACAAGTGAAGTTAAACATGTAGCACTGGTGTGAGCATCTGTGAGATGTCTCACATTCCTACTGCCAGAGCGAGCTCCCTCTCTGACTCGTCTCTTCGTTGGATAAAGCTGTATGTCTGAATCCATCCCCAGTTTGGGGGTTAATACTACCCTTTCCCACTCTCCTGAAAAATAATAACTTAGAAATACTCCAAAAACATTAGGGAATGTTTTGATCAAGTGGATAAGATTTTTCAGAACAGAACTTTGAAGTGTCCCGTCTGACTGAATCATTTTCAGGCAGGACAAGCTGAACCATTCAGAGAGCCGTCCCCTCCTACAGTGTCTCAGAGAACCATCCTAAAGTGAAGTTACTCAAACACTAACAGCTAATATTTACATATTCTTTTAATTTTTCCCCGACTGCTTTGTCAGAAACCCCACAGCAAATCAAATGTTTTCTATTACTCCTAGCCTGTCATGTCACTGAAAATCTACATTCTAGAAGGTGAAGAATTTCATTTTGACGCTTGTGGTTACTGAAATCACTGACGTAAGAGAAAACATTTTCACTTAAAGTAGTCAAAATGATAACCGACCTTTCACTTATGCTGACCAAATGTGTTATGTGCCGCTCAATCACTGGTATCTATCACTCTTAATTAGCATCTACACCATAAAATCGCTTAGTTCAGAAGTGTATTAATTACTGTTTTATGACTCTGCTTCCTATTATCCTGGCTGTGCAGCAGCAAGCCTGGCATTTTCCAGCACAAAGGGGCAGTATATGTTATGTGTGATTCATGAAAGTTTCATTAATATTGTAGTTCATGTGGTTTAGAGGAGCAGAAGGGAATGAGCTGTTTGTTCTTACTTCATGCCCAAAGGATTTAGTTCAATTTTCAGTCCAGTACAAATTGCACAGTGTGATAGGGCAGAAAATCTCCTTTGTATTTTTCCTTTCATTCATATGTGAGACATGAATAAAAATAAAAACAAGAAAAATACGTGAATTCAGGCATCTCTCTTCAAACTTCACTGTACTGATACAGAAATGTAATGAAGAAATCAAAGAAGAAAAGAGGTATCCTTTGAAACACCCCCATAAAAAGCAACCATATACCATACTATTTGTATTTAAATTAACAGTATTTTTTCTTTTTATAATGATGTGGCAGTTCAAAGAACAGAACAATATTTTTTTTTTTTTAAAAAAAAGAACTATTTAGCATTTGCTCTAGTATCTGTTGTGATGTGTCATTTGAGTTTGTGTATCTCACACCCAAAGTTCAGAAATATAATCTACCTAAAGTAGTGGCTGCAAGCTGAAACTAGAAATAAGGATTCATTTAGTCTTTTGTTTCAGAGCCTTGTCTGGGGCAAAGTGCATGACTGCAGCTCAAAGAAAAAACAAAGGCAGCAGAAAGATGAAATACTCAAAGGAAAGAAGAAACAAAAACACTTGCATAAAAGCAAGAAGATGTGCAAGCAAGTTCCTAAATGAAAAACACGAAGTTGTCTTGCACGCATTACTCAAAAACACGTCAAAATTTTTAACTGGGAAAACTAAAAAAAGTATCAATACATGATGGCTGTCTGACATACACAGAGATCTGAGCAGAGCAGATCCCCCTAGCAGACCCAGCCTTACCTCCAAGAAGGAAAACCCTTCGACTCCAATAGGCAGGCTGAGCTCTGACCAAGAGCAGAGCATGCAGGATAGACTTGCACCACTGAGATTAGAGCAGTATGCAGCTGGAAGCGTTTGGGCAACAAAGAAATGAACAACTGTCCTTGTCTACACTGCACCTTTCTTCCTTCCTCAGGGCTCTTCTTTATCATGGAAGATATCACAGTCCTCTACAGTGAATGTCAACTGTGCAATCAAAAGATTTAGTTTGGCAAATATTTAAGTTTGCTTTTTCCATTATGCAGCAGATTTGCTGAAGGGAGAATAAAGGTTCAGAATGTGAAATGGGAAGATGGTCACTTTGATTGCAAAGTTTTAAGCCAATGAGAAGCAAAGTGGATGCTGTTTATGCCAGACATGGATTAGTTTTACTGTTAACTCATTAAAGCTCCACTGAGCTGAGCTGAGCATCCATCTGCAGCAACAGGCAATACGAAGATCCATCATTCTCTCAGAAGAGAAAACTGAGTGAAATACTGGCACCAATTCTACTGAGATTTCACTGTTTATTTTCAGAAATGTCAAAGACTTGTGGAATTTATGGTTGGAAAGGACAGCTTGTATATCACAGGCCACTGAACTCCATCCCATTGCTGCTGGACCAAACTCAGTACTTTGCACTTGGATAAAGGCTTTTGGGCTGGGCTAAAGGAGTCTTCTGAAAAGACAACCCATCTTGATTTGGATACACCAAGAGACTTCACCAGCAGTTCCACTCAGCTGTTGTTCTCAAATCTTGATTTATAAAACCACAGCTTCCAGAATCTAGTTTTTTGCTACACTTTTTCCAATTAGAAAAATATCCTTATTTGCACATTGTATTCTCTCCTCAGGAAGAGTCTATGTAAGGCAATCCAATCATCTCTGAAGTTTTCATTTTTCCTATGAGCTACATGGACTGAACTAAAAATTACCCTCTGAAGGTAGGGCTATATTGTGCAACTTGTCTATCTGATTTCTATTTAGTATGTTTTTATGTTTATATCCTGTAGTCCAGGAGTAATATCCCCCTTGCAGTAGTAATTCCCCAGTTACTTTGGATGCCCAGTGAAAATGTTTATTATTAATAGCTCTGTAGTTAGGATTTATCCATTCATCCTCAAAACATTTATAATCAGCCATGATTCCCCATTACTAACAACTTTTTGAAGTTTACCAGTTAACCAGCTCTTAATCCATTTAACTCTGTATGGTAACAATATGGTAATGGCAATGCATGCTAAATATTAATACAAATGTTTATGCATTAAAACAAATACCCTTAGAAAACCCAAGCTTCTCTCTTTTTCCTAAGTCTGTAAGATACTTCTTAGAAATATCAGAAACACAAGCTTAAGGAGTTTTATTCTCCAATTTCTATAGTTTTGTGATGAATAAACTCAGGTATGATTTAGCCTTCTTAGTGAGACATACAATGCTCACAATGATCCCTTTGGACTATAGTTCTTAAACCACACGAGTAATACTCAGTAAACTGTTAAACCACTCAGGTTCATAAAATATATACACACATTATTACATCAAGACACATGATACAACAATAGAAGTTATTCTAAATATATATATATATATATTACAATGAGCTTACTCCCAGTGAGACCTGGTGATGAAATTCAGTATTAAAATGACAACTGAGAGGAAATCTTTGTTAGAAGAATTTGTATGAATTGTGTTTGTTCTGCTAGTTAGTGAGATAAATTTTCTGTAATACATCTACTCCTCAAATAGGGCTTTACAGTCTTCTAGGTTTGAAATTTGACTCCTGTTTTGATTTTGAAATGTTTTCTTTTTTCTTTGCAGATAGAAATTACTCTTCAAAGGAACTGTATCAAGTCTACATAGTAACACATACTGTACTTCTCAGAAGTTATATACTGAAACAACAAGAGAAAAAAAGCAGTTTTAACCAGAAACAAATCTAAAATCAGCTGTATTTTGAAAGGTTGAAGCAATAACCAAATCACCAAAGATCTCTTTCCTACTGAGTGACTGACAAAGAATAATCTGGGTACAGACAGATTGTCTGCTCAGCTGTACATGCACATACCTGCCACATTTTGCTAAACATCAAGAGCTACCTTCCACTTATCTGAAACATAAAACCCTACACATAATGCATTAAATCCCTGACACAGTAATAAAAGCCTATTTAGAAAACTGAAAAGTTACTCTCCTTTATTTTTTGCTTTAAACTTTCGATTAAGATTATAATTATCTAAAAGCAAGATGTGGAGCAAGTCTGAAATCAATAACCATACCAATTCAAAACAGGTCATCAGTACAATTGGCCATCTTCTCTCAAATCAGAAGAAATTCACTGGTATGGAAAGCAAGTTACTAATTTCATTTACTTGTAAAGAATGACTTAAATCATAAAAGATAGCTTACACAGATTAAGTTCAAAATAATAGCTGGACATCCTCAGGAAAAAAAATAAAATCCTGAGCTCACACATCAACACTTTCAAAGTATCTGATTACAATATTTGCCTCAAAATAGATGAAGCTCATTTTTATTACTACTACTACCATTTTTATTATGAGGCTACCTAGGGCCCCATCCAACCTGGCCTTGAGCATCTCCAGGGATGGGACACCCACAGCTTCTCTGGGCAGCTGTGCCAGCACCTCACCACTCTCTGAGTAAAGAATTTCCTTGTCACATCTAACCTACATCACTCCTCTTTGAGCAATTTACTACAGCTAATTATTCATTTGCTTATTTAGTGTATAGGCTGTTGGTGCAGACAACCTGTTCAAATATACTGGATCTTTGGAAAAACAACAGACAGCAACTTCAACCTTTACCAAGATACTACAGTCTGGGTCTTACATGACCTTGAGGCCTTACATGATCTTGTAAATACGTCTGGTGAAGAGTTTACTACTTGAAGAACTCACCCTAATTTCAACACCATGATTTAAGGTATTTGCTTGGTCAACTCTATGCTTTGGGCGTTGTTCTTTATTTTGCATTGCACAAAATTAAGAGCATAACTATTTCACATGCCCTTACAGCCACAGGGGGGTCATGGCAAGATGAAAAAGAAATTGGGATGACAAATGTTTTGCAGATGTTTATGCTGCATCTTCTGAAGGCACAGTTATACCCTCCAAAGAGAACTCAAGTGTGTCCATAGGTAACTCGGGATCTGTCAAGGAGAAACTGAAAGGTCTGCCACTAACTGACGGGAGGCTCTGCACCTAGAAGACTCTAGTAACTCAGGAGGAAGAGATTGGTCTCAAAAGACACCTTTATACATCCATAAGATAGTGAGCACATACTGGACTCTCTTATTCCTTGTACTTTTCTTGCATCCCATACTACAAGGCGCATCGTGGCACTTGACAGTGGGTGTCTGTACTAGTTGCACTAACCAGACGCCTGGTAGCTGCAAAAAAATAATTCTTTGTATTGACATGGAGACTACAAACAAAGATGAACTGGCAGTAGCTACACTACTGGTTCTTAGGAAAATAGCCCAGAGCAAGTACATTAGGGCACGTTTAAGTTTAAGCCTCTCCCATCTCTTTTATTGCAAAAAAAACTGGTAAAAGAGATTTCCCACCAAAAAAGAAAACTTCCAAATAACACACACAAAAGACTGGAGTAAAAAAACTCATTTAGAAAGCGGACCATTATCCTGTATAATACGTCTTATACACAGCCCCTCATGTTTTGTTGCAGATGGGAGAAATGTCCTTCCCCTACAGCTCAGTGTGATTGCACGGAATACCTCCCTCTTCCTAGGTGTGTCTACAGTTAGGGGGACATAGTTTTACATGGGAAAATATAATTGACTTGCAAAAAGAACTGTCGATGATGGAAAAAACAGCTGCCCTGTAGGTCCTTTCAAGCTCTGCTCTGGCTGGGGAAACTGAAAATGAAGCAAAGCTGCCATATTGCTGTAAAAAAAAAGATGTAGCTTCTCCACACCTAGCTTCCTTGCCAATATTCTCCGAGGAGAAATTCCTCTGTAACACCAGATCTAGAGATTAGTTCAGCTCTCTGTGGGTGAGTGAATAATACTATTACTGTGTTTCCTGACAGTGATTCTTAAGACACCTTCTATATGCCCCACTACCAAATTAACAGCCCCTGAAAGATTCTTTTGTTCTGTAATTCCCAATTTAAGACATAATCCATATTTTACACCATAAGTGATTGACACAGAGAGGATTCTTACATCACAAATTGAAGATTATGGCTTAAATAAAAATGGAGGCCAAGGGCACATTAGCAGAATTATTTCTAAAGAAATTATTTCCAAAGCTTTCTACCCGCAATAATTTGATGTCACCTATGACCCAGATTTCTTCAGCTGTATCACATGCACGTATCTTCTTTTTGTCTTTTCCCACCCCTAGGATGTAAGAGCTACCATTTCAGAGAAGACAGTAAACAGTGCAGCAAATGGCACAGAACATCTTTTCCAGTGTGCCTACTTTTAAGCCCCACGTGCACATTTGGAATTGCTCTGGTTAATGTTTCAAGTGTAAGACTGGCTCGGAAAAAGAAATACTGGATTGGGTACAAATTCTAATTCATGGCTGTAAGATGATTTATGATTAACACTATGGAAAACATACCAGGCCTCTCACACTTGAAACAACAGCCAACACGCAGTCTGATGATTGTGAACCAGCCTCTGAGCACACTCTCATTTGGAAGATGGCAGGGAAATGACTCAACCAACTTTCCCTGGAAATAGAGGACATTTCATCTTTTGATCTTTTCTTTTTTCTGCTCATCCAAAAGGCTTCACAGTTGAATTCTTTTTAAGACAAATGAATACTACTACTACAGAGGTCATTTGAATCCACTTTTCAAATTCTAAATAATAAAAATGCAAACAACATAGTAGTTGCATTTCCAGTTCGTTCCATGCTAACAGTCTGATGCAACATGACATTCAGAGATGCCTGCTTCCTTTATGAAGCTAAATGAGTTGAAAGAAAACACAGTTTGAGCTATGGGATTACTCACTGTGTAAATTGTACAACAGATTTACACAAACACAGTATCTCCAAATGCTTAGATTATCTTCATGTAGATGACAATAAAAGCATAATGACTAATGATGATTACACTAACTAAAGACAATTATTTTTTTTAACTTTTTTTGTCTCCCTTACTATTATGTATGCATTTTTCAGCACTTTTAGATTTTTACCTTAATTGAAAAGTTGGGTCAAATTTGTAACATACAATGATCTGTTTGAAAACCATCTATTCAAAAAATAAATCTGTACTTATTAAAGAAATAGTCACCACCTCTGCCTAATTTATGTGCCTTGCTTACGATGACACCTCTGCTACGTAGAAAGGATGGGAAAGCCTGTTCATTTAACAATATGATATCTTCCCTTGTTGGTGAAGGACCTTCAGAGAGGGACACCAGTCCTTAGATTGTCCCCTTTCCTCATTAATTACACTTAATTCAGGTGAGTCTCTAAGAAATCACTGATTCAAAAATTCAGCAGGCTCCCATCAGGTGTTCATCTCTTTCTCTAGAAGCATGAGGAAAGCCGTAAGAGGTTGGATACTTTCATTCATTATGGCTGCTGCTCTGCAGTCTTCTAGAACAGCTAAAAGATCACAGCGAAGAAGCAGAAGTATACCTGATTGTGGCGTAAGAGTCAATCAGCAGCAACACTGCCTGAAGCAATTCTGTGTGAAAGTGAAAACTGCTCTTAAGGAAGGAATTTCTCACCAAGTACACTCTCCACCAAACTGTGAAGCATGCTGATGGAGACCACTCCCCCAAACACCATGTAAAGGCAGATTACTGCATGGCTTTAAATTCAAAAGAAGAGCAGGCTTGAGGAATCCAACTGAGTAGCTGGAAAAATCAGGCTGGAGCTGTGTTGTTCTGTAGAATGGAAGACGTGCTTCACAGTGGAGAGCTCACACAGAGGCTATCTATGAAACTCTGGCTTCATCATTACTGGGACTGAAAACTACGCTTTTTTCTTATTATTTTATGGTATGATACATACTTCATGTTTTGTGGTATTCACTCTGCAGAATTTGGAAGCTGATTCACCCACTCCAACTTAAGTTTCTAACAACTCTGCAAACAACAGGAACTCCCACCCCCGTGCAAGTACAAAATGTTGTAGACTTACTTCAGACCATTAGCACAAATACTGGTAGCAAATAAGAAATCAGCAGCACTTTCATGACAGTTGTACCTGCTTCAGAATTGTATTCACCATTACCACAAATCTCTTGCTAGCCATCAAAAGCCAAGTGACGAAAAGTAGTAAGACAAAAACCAGTTTGTTTCAAGACAGCTGTTTAGTTTTTGCCTTGCTTATATTTCATGGAGAACATGACAGGCATGCTAGGTGCACAGCTAAGATCAGACATTTCTATAAGCCTCTGTAGTTGAGAAGCCAGATTTTGTCAGATGAAAGAGGTCTTGCTGCTTTCAGAATCACAGTAAACCTTGTAAAAATGAGTTCCATACAGTGAATCACTCCTCACAAATTATCTTTTCTGGATTTATTTCTTCCCACCATAATTCATCAGAGACCAAGTTCTCCTCATCTCTGGAGTTGCAAACTGTGGTGATCATGGTGTTAAGCATGTCCAAGTCTCCTCACCTTCTCAAACTAGAAATTCCACAAAGAACTAACTATAATTTTTAAAAAAACAGTATGAAAACTGTGAGAAAAGTAGCTTAAAGTATATTATGCTGTTTTGTTTTGCCTCCTGGTAGATATGGAGAACAATATATGAAACCATTATGAGCAAGAAACATCTGTGATCCATCTTATACATATCTTCCCATTTTCTTTCCCACAAAAAAGAATTTTGCCATAGCAAGGAGACCCAGAGATTCTCAGGGGTTAAACCTAGGATTTTTTCCACTGTGTAGTCCATAAGTAATTGTATAATGAATGAATTACAGAAGATTTTGAAAAAATAATCTATCGCTATTTCTAAGTGAACACAAAAGGACAAAATTTTCTAGTAGATGTAAGTTGAGAAGAAACAGAACATGAACAGTGGACTCTTCTGTAAGTACTAAGAAAGTTTTAAGACTTTCATGTCCTGCGATAAAAAATTGATGCGTCTCACTCACACCTACTTTCAATTTCTATTTATAATAAATTTCATAACTTTAGAGAGAAAAAAAAAAAAGAAGAAAAAAAAAAACAAAAAAACAGCTCTTTTATGTCTCAGTACTTTCTGAATTCCAAAGCAATATATGAAAGCACTACTTTTTTAATGAAGTAAAATTAACTTAATCTGAACATCCTCAGGGCAATAAGAACATTATTTTTCTTCACTACAAACCAACCCAGCTTTTTCTCAGTATTTAAGAACTACCCTTAGATTTTAATTTGAAAATCCAAGCACTCCTCCTGCTTCTAAATCCATTAATTACACTGTTTATCCACAGAGTTCTGTTGGCATGGAGCATCACTTCAAGATATTGAAACTGAAATAATTTTAATCTACTGTCACATTCATTATCTATTCATTATACACTGCAGAACTCAAAGATGAGTGCAGGAATTTAAGAAGATAAGATGGAACTGTTAAAAATTAAAGAACATGCACTCATCAAGAAAATTTGCTATCTGTCTACATAGAAAACACCAAGAAGTCTTGGGAAAAACAACTATGAAGTCATCATTTTAGTGCATTTTTTCATACTGTACAGTTTTCAAATATATATTGAAATTTGCTAAGTGGACTGT
Organism: Coturnix japonica; assembly: GCF_054131305.1. Lineage (NCBI taxonomy): Eukaryota > Metazoa > Chordata > Aves > Galliformes > Phasianidae > Coturnix > Coturnix japonica. The sequence goes on along the minus strand of NC_140664.1, from coordinate 13,764,271 downwards.
GGCTTCTAAGATGACAACATCAAAGAAGCAAATACTCCTGCATACAGTAGATGACTTTCAATCAGTGCCTCTAAAGCTAATGACTTTTTTGCTCTCTGATCAAGGTTTCTAACTTGGAAGGGTGAGAGGAGAACTTATAATCTGTGCCACGTCAAGAGAGTAGTTAGGTACGGTGCCTCACGAGTTGTCTGAGCCTTTTGGTAGGTATACTACAGCACTTTCCAATTAATGAATTCCTTCTTGTCTGCAGGCCAAGTGAAGAATGGGCATGAATCTCTAGTGTGCATGTAGCACACTAAAGCCTGCTTAAGAATTAAATTTAGCAATTTACAGAACATATCCAGTAATTTCAAGGGGATATTAAGATATGTAGATCATTGTATGAATCATAAATTGACAATACGAGAGAAGTTCCCCGAAGCAATGTGATTTCTTTTCACCTTGAACAATCACCAGAAGATGATATAAATTTGTGCCCTTTTCTACTGCTGTAGTGCTGCCATCTCAGCAGTACCACCAGTATCCAACCAAACAGAATGCCAAGTTCAATGTCAACTAAGAACCACCGTGTGTACTCCAACAGCTGGTACTGCTTTGCAGTCAAGGTGTTGGCAAACAGACACCTGGAGCCAGGTTCTAACTCCATGCATTTGCAACTGTTTCTATTTATTTGAGATTATTAACAAAGTTCAGTATTTTTTACAATGACACCATGTCTAACTGTACATTTAAGGAGAGTCCTCTTAGAAGCATTCATTCAGCATTTCATCCCAGAATATACCACCAGCCTTATCCATCACTTACATTTACTACCATCTGTATTTGCAATTAAATAACAAGGGTACACTACAAAGAGAACAAAATCACTTCCACTGCCCATTAAGGAAACTAGAATTAATTCCACTTATCTTCACTCAACCATCTTTAATTAAAAGATCATAAGCATATAAGTGGCTTTGATTTCTTCTTCTAATGTCCTCCTCAATTATTTATTATACTCACCTTCTCACATCTATGCACATTTTTCCATTAGATGAATATAAAATATAAATGTTGTTGAACTTTTGAGCATTTTCTACTGGAGCACAAATGCTATTAACTCCTTAGAAAGCTTAGGCAAACACATCTGTTAGTCAACCGAAGTAAGGCTAAGTTATGCTAGGACAAATGGAATATGTAGAATGTATCTACAAAGCCATCTGAAGTTCTCAAATGCTCTTTATCTACCTTATATCTGAATATCTACAAGAATGCTTATGAGGTTAACTTCTCTAAGGACTTGCTACTAATACTAATGATTCACTGTGCTGACATATAACCTTGGAGGTTCCTTCTACATGAGTGAGTAGGAATGAAGTTCATAGGAGTTTCTAATGCATGTTCTTAATGACTACTACCCTGTAGTTAGAGATCTCCATAAGAAACCCAACAGCTCGTCTTAAAAGTCAACAGAAAACAAGTCTCAACTGCATTTTCCTGATGATATTTACTCATATACAGCAGTTTAAACTTTTCCATATATGTCTTTTTCCATTATTATTCTATCATGTAAACTACGATCACTATAAAAGCATTTCCATTATGCACCATACAATGTAACACCTCTACGTACTTACTTGGTTTCCTTTTATTATCATTTTTCCAATTTCAGGCTATGCAAGAACACACTCTTATCCATGCTACAAAACAGCCTATTTCTACCCAGCAAGAATAATAATTAAAAAAAAAAAAAAAAAAAAAAAAGATGTAAACTGGAAATCATATTCTCATCTCTGAAATGTTAATCCAGGACTGCACCATATCTGTTCTATCACAAAAGACCTCTTAAAACCCTTACTAAGTAAAGCCAGAGTTCTGAAGAGTACGAAGTTAATAGAGCAAAAATAGCTTGCCACAGTATTTATTATAAACAACTGCCTTCTGAAGATGGAAAATCAATATCTATGTGCAAACAAAAGAGTTCCATGGCAAATGCTACAGAAAAATGAGCCCCTTTTCACTACAGAACACTCGAAGCTCCCCTCCATCCCTCTTCCTTTCAGTGTGGATAGCTTTACTTAAAAGAACTTCTGTGCTTACGTCTGCACAGAAGCTGAAAAATCATGAAGGGTTCTTGATGGCAAATTCAAGGAAACCTTTTTTCTGAGTGCAGGGAAGAAGCTACGCAACTCAATTCCTAGACTTGGAGAGATGAGATGGAAAGAAGAGGAAGAAGGAAAGATTTGCTTGTGTTCTGAAAAACAGGGAAAACTCCTATAAAATAGGGTTTGCTCCAGTTTCAGGAAGAGTCCAAGCTTTACCAAGAGCTGGTAACCACGTATGATGATTCTTTGTTGAATGAAGTCCCAAATCTTCCACTTCTGTCTCAGAACCAAATCAGAAGAACATTTATTCAAGAACACAACCACTCCTTCAAATACAATAATTTGGTGATGAGACATACTATCCCACAATAAATGTACACAGAAAGGCTTTACACAGAAAGACTTTTAGACTTTAGCATGCTGGTTAAGAAACTCATTGCTGAACATCACATTATTCTCCTAACAAAATGCATGCCTCAGAAATAATGTCTTCCATTTAGATGTCCCATCTGTACCTTGAAATTCCAAGAACTGAGGGCAAAAGTATCACTTTTGGAAAATCCCATTAGACTTCTGGCACTACAATTCCAGAATGTGAAAGATAAATGTGAGTGCCGGCTCTCCTGCCAAATGGACTCATTTCCATGGTCGCAAGTCATCTTGGTGTCAAATATTCCATTAAGACGAAAAGACAGATAGGAAGATATGCTATCATTTCAGTCAGACTAGTCACAGGGAGAAAACCTACACTTCAGATTACAACGCGCAAAGCGTTTATTTTAGAATATATGCACAAATAAAAGCAGAGATTATGAACCATTAATTGCAAGCGTAACACCATCTGAATTCAGGAATTTTCCTCAGATGAAGACTTTCATCTCCCCCAGGCAATAAGCAAAATTAAACACTGGAATTTCAAAGGATGAGTACTGGTCTAGACATTGTTTCCACCGGTGGAATGCCATGTAAAACTGCATTTTTCTTTTTTCTTTTGAAGTGCTTTAGAAATTAGGGAAAATTGCATTAATTGGAACTGGATATTATCAAAATTAGAATAATGAAATGGAACTTTGCTATTTTTATTATATTATTTCCCAGGTGACTTGTTTACCACTGGAAGTAACCGAACATAACCTGAAGGGCGCTGTTCACTGATATCTTGAGATCAAAATAAAGACCTGATCCTTTTCCTTGTCCCTAAATGCCAGTTGTTAATTCTGCACTATTCTACCCAGTACCGGCCTTCTTTCCATGTTCATTAAGAACTGTTCATTAAGATTTCAACTGTTTTTCATGAAAAGCTTGTTCATCAAGATTTCAGTAACAGTAGAGAAAGATCTAGAAGTGCTTTTGGATCTAAATGCATTCCTCCCAGAAGTCAAGAAACTTCCAACAGTTTGGAAGCAGGAAGATAGGTTCTAAAAACCAGAAACCTTCCTACCAAATTTACACAGGTACTGAGGAGTAAATATACAGAAATAAGTACTATGCATATATACATGTACATTTTCCACTTCAACAGCCTTTTTCCTACCTTCTGTTATGTGGTATTTTTTTTCACAGTGAAAGAAACAGTTGTGTAAACCTGAGCTTTTGCTTTGCTGCACAAATAGCTCACATTTTAGAGCAGCTTTTTAGTATTCCTGGATTTATTAACCATTTACTTTGATGTGACAGATGATCAGCAGTACCAAATGCCAACTGTGCAGAACTATATGGACAAGAAAATACAGAGGCCAGGACCCTGCTGCCACACTTGATGCTTCTCTTTAACTCAGCTTTTAATTCATTGTCTTTCTAGATGCCAATCTAAATACTCCTGAAAGCTGAAGTTCCTTTACCAATTCCTCCATTCCATCAGTTGCTGATCTAAGCTGAACGAAACCCTTTTGCATTTTTGCACACATTCTTTCACCTTCTACATGATCCCCTTTGGCCACTGAAGAAACTGAAAGCAATACATCTAGAAAAAGAGGAGAAACAGAAGTGAGAAGAGCAAAAGCCCTGGACTGAAGGAGGTGCTGTGGCAAGGCCAGCCCTGCTCATGACTCCTTATCAGGAGATACTGTTTTCTTTCCTACAAATGGCTGTAAAACTTGATCTTGATGAGAAACCATCATGAATAGTTCGTATGCTTCTAATAGTCCCTGCAATAATCCCAACCATGATTTTTCCCAGGATAAGTCTGCAATCATTTAAAAATACCCATTATAAAAAGCAGTGAGCTGCAGTGACACAGCCCCATTACCACCCATGCTGTAGATTGCTCCATGCCATACAGCGTGACACACATTATACGCATGTTGGCCTATCATCCACACCCTGCTGCTGAGTTGAAAAATACCCAAGGCCAACACTTTACTATGCCAGTGGAAATACATTTCTTTGGCTCATGTCCACATGTTACACAATCTCATAAAGTGGTTTTAAGTAAAGAGTTTGGAAACGTAAGGAGATTTAATTAAGGTGACCAATTCTTCAAACTCTGGATGTGAGAGAAGGGAAAAAATAGATTTAAAAAGAAAATAAGCATTCTACCCAAAATTACTTGCACACATTTCAGGAGTTTCGTATGTAGCCACCAATACCATTATCTTCTGTTTATCATTCCCATGGATTTAAGTTCCAATAGTATATATTTCTGTGTCTGGAACTCCCTTAAAAGTAAAACGAAGTTAGATGTATGAAATAGATGTGTCCCAGTCTACCACTGGTAAGTCAAATATATTCATTCTTTTTGCAAATGCGATAGATTTAATTTCATGCATTTTTAATGCTCTTATTAACTCTGTTATTGACACTTTTTTTCCTCTATTCAAACTACTTCTAAGGGATGGGTATTAAATGCCAAACCTCAGAGCCCAGGCAAGAAATCAACCTCTGCCAAAGCGATGGGAAAGTAAACCTGTCCTGTATTTCTCCTTGCCTGCAGCTAGACACACAGCACTACAGCTACTGCAGTTTACAGCAGCTCTAACAAACACTGAACATTTCTCCAGTTTCTACAGGTCCCGATGTGCTTTACAATCCTACTCAGATGCCTGTGTGGGCTGCCCTAACCCAGTCCTCTCTCCTGTGCTGGATTCAGCAGGTTCCCGCAGGTTGGCACTGTGCAACAGAGGAGCAGGACCAGGTCTGTACCAACAGGAAACAGCAGAATTTTGTTACAGGCAGTCCCACACCACTGATTTCATAGCCTAACATCACCGAGGTAAAGCAGCAGCACTTCCTAAATCAGGCACCAAATTCAAGAAAAAACAGGAAAAAAATACCATTTCACATATCTCTCACAGGAGATTTACCCAGCCTGCTCCTTGCCTGCCCACAAAAACATATTCTATCATTTCATTAACAAAGCCAAGGAGCTCATGCTGTGGCATCTCATCGGAGGGCACTGGAGTTAACAATGCGAGTGTGAGCTCCAGTGGCCATGGCAACAGTAGCTAATTCTTCTTCCCAATCAGGGTGGCAATTCTCTCCCATGGCTTGAATCAGTTACAAAACAAAATACGCTCAAAGACCTTTCAGAGCCAATAGCCTTGCAGCTAATCTGCTAATAGGAAATAATCTGCAGCTAATATACACATTCCAGGGCAGCAGTGTGTTTTCTTAATACTTTGTTACATGGGCCTCTTTCCAAAGAAAGCATAGCAAAGAATAGAAAACAGACATTCATTAAAAACAGTATAATACTACCTGGCCACTATTAATGCCTGAAACGTGCTGCAACTTGCATGGCTCTTAACTGGTGATATGGAGAGGCAGCACTAGATAGACTGAAAGCAATGAAATTAGATTAAAAAAAAAAGTTAACATACGAGAGTTAACATCTACTTCATGTGAAAAATGAGACCTGAAATGATTTCCACAGTTCTCTCTTTTCCTCTGGCCTTAATAAAAGGATCCATACGCAAAAGTACTGATTTTACAAGTATGTACATCAGCAATTTACAATCCAGATGGACACAAAAAACATGTATTAATAAATAGCTATTTATGGTACACTCACCTAACAGTGTGGTGCAGGTTCAGACATTCATTCTGCTGCCTGGGGTAAACACAGGAGTAAACAGCAGAAATGGGCAGTGGGTGCGAGAGACATGTGGCAAACCCAGCCATGAATCACCCTCTCTGAATCAGTCATGTCAGGAACACTTCGCAGCATGGCTTGGTTTGAATTTTAAAGTGTAGCACTATGCTTTTGAAGGTTTTCAGTATCTGCTCTGGTCTGTTGTGGCCCAGGTCCAGGTGCTGAGAAAGGCAGGGTGAGCTCCAGCCTGTTCAGGACATGACAGTTACTATCTTGTGTATCAATTAAAACATGAAATCAGAGATGCACCACTGATGCTGGGTTAAGGAAAGGAGAATTACATTCTCACTCCCAGCAAGGCAAGGTGCTGCCAATGGAGATGGCTGAGACAGCAGAGAGCTTTCTCACCTTCGCAATCACCTCTTATCATCAAATGCAGCCCCAAACACCACATCTGCACCTGCAACAAGGTTCAAAAGCAACAAAAACTCTCCTGATGCCTAAATGTAAATAATCATAATACACTTTTATTTCTTATAAATATTTCTTATAATTATTTCTTTATCTACTGATAAAGCCACAGAGATATGGTCATTTCAGGCTGCCGCACAGGCATCGAGCACAGTTAACAGACTGACTGCAAATGCTGGGGAAGACTGGAAAAGTTCAGTGCAAGTCAAATGATCATCTATGGCTTTAGACACAACTGTTTTTTGGACCACCAAAATGATTCATTTCTAGTGCATTCTGTTAACTTCCTGAATTTCTCATTAATCTCAGTGACAGTTTACAGATTGTCCCTTGTTCCTAAAATGATTGCTCCTCACTCTAACTTTAAGCTGCAACATATACAGTTTCTGTGTCTATATTTACTATGAAGCTGTTTTCTTTTAAACAAAGAGAACAAGAAATACATTTCTCCTTTATGATCTTATTTTATTTCATTGGGAACTGCTCGAGTCCCAGACTGTGAATGGGAAGGCACCTAATGTGACAGATGAAGAGTTTTAGGAGGAAAAACATTTTTTCAAACTATTCTTTAACATCTGTTATGGAACTACTCAACACAAAGGCCTTTGAAAATGGTAGTTATCCCCAGTACAGAAATATAAAAGACATGATTTTTAAAAGATTCAGAGCGTGGCTAATGGAGAAAGACCTCCTCAACCACTGTGGCCATCTCCTTTATGAGGAATTGCTTTATCTTAAGTACCTGAGGATTTCATGTCATGCAAACCATTTCTAAAGTACCTTTCATTCCCTCAGTCAATTAGACAATTTATGAAAACGAGCAAAAAGTGGTTGCTTATAGATAAGAGTCAAATGGTTAACAGTGAGCTCCTTCTGCACTTGGGTCCTTTGTCAGAGCTGCTTCCTGCACCAGCTCCCCTTGAAGTCATACCCGGAGCGCATGCTCCTGTCCACAGGCAGAGGAGCCCTCTGGACCACTCTGCATGGCAGCCTGCTTCCCTGGAAGCCATGGGAACATTATCTTCGCCCGTCTACAAGATCCAGATGAAACAGGATGAGAGCCTGAGAAGTTCTTGGGTAAAAACAGCAGTAACTGTACAGATATAAGCAAACATTGTTCTCTCCATTCATGTGAGAGCTGGACTGCATAAAGCTGTGTTACAAATATGCAAGACCCAAGCACTGTGATAAATCAAATTTCACCTGACCTTGCTGGTGCAAGGGGTTTTGCTGCTGTTTAGCAGCTTAGTGTCAGTGTTCTGGTTTTGGTGACAGCTGTCTCACAGGAACTGACAAACTGCACGATTTACCTTTCTTTGTTTGTTTATCTTCCTTTGCTTCTGCAGCTCATTCCCACTCTTTGTTAAACAGCCTGAATCATTCTGAGCACACTCTGCAGAGAGAATGAGACTTCAATAGTGGTCAGCGCTAACCTACTTCTGCTCTCTAGCCATTGGCACAGAAAGTAAATGCTCCTTGATTTTGATGGAGAAACAGAAACAGGTCATGGTTGAGGGCTCTTGAAATTGCACCAGAATCTCTAAACAGGTTGAACACATCACAGCCTTACTGCTCTTTACTCCTGACAAACCGACGGTGAGTGGTATCTGTTCACCTTAACAATATTGTAAGGAGCTGCTTGAATGAAAAATAGTGCAAATAGGAAAGAAGAAGAAAAACAAATACCCCTTTGCATCCCATTCTGGCTTTCCCCCAGTTCTGGATGGTGATGGTCTGATCCACAGCTCCTCGAGTCGCTGTTCCCTGAGTCTTTATTTGGTGAGAGTTCTGAATGAATATTGCCCACTTCTTTACAAACATGAGGGAGGTAGAATAAAAGAAAGAAAATAAAAGCTGAACCCTTTAAAGCATCATGATTTTCAGCACTGAAGAGTGCTTTTATTTCTCTTTAAATCAGTTTTTATAATTTGAGTTGTCATGACAACATGGTGCAACACTTCACTGCCATGACAATCTGACAACTTTCAAAAACAGTAAGTGCTGTTTTTACTCTGTTTTTCAATCGCTCCCAAGGAAACAAGCTGTTATTTACTTCTGTGACGAAACTCATACGATACCATAATGGATCCAATGTCAAGAAAAATTAAAGCATAGAATGGGGGAAACAGGAATGGAAAATGTGCTTTTGTGTACATAATTACTCCATAAAAGTACACATTTTTTCCGCTTTCTTATCCCAATTCACCACCATAACTTTGCTCATTTCCACCTACAAATTCATGGACTTTCTCCTCAACCCAACAAGAACACAAGATCACTCACAATCTCTTTTCTAACAAGCAGATTCATTCAGTAATTTCATGCTTGGTTGTGTCCTAGCATTTGGATACCACACAGCAAACTGAAGTCAATGAAATCTCTGTGACAATGAGTTAAATCCAGGGTAGCAATATATTTGTAAATCCCACCAGCTTACGTGAGACTTGTGTGTTAATTCTATGGAGACCATAAACCCACTGGCTAACTCTGCTAGAAAGAGAAAGGAAATATTTCCAGACACTGGAACTTGGTTATCTACATTCTTCAGTTGTGGCAAAAATCACTGGGATGATTCCTATTCTGTCTTTCAAAGCAACTGTGAGGAGTTAGAATGGATCAAGGTCCACCTCTAGAAAAGCAGAATGAATGCAACCACCCCAACTCTGTCACCTGAGGCAGCTGGATGCTACCAAAATACAGCAGATGCCCTCAGTGGTAAGGGACGACATTATGGTCATTTTCTGTACGTGGACAGAAATAACCATTTCCTAGCTGCCATTTTTGAGGAACAAGAAAAAGCTGGAAACACTTGACATCAAAATACACCACGGTAAACACCACTTCATGCAGGGCAGTCTGATGGAGGCTGTTAAAGCACATAGGCATTCATGATCCCACTTAACTGTGAGAACCTGCTACTTAAGGCTCAGTGGGGCTTCCTTGCACTTGCCTACCAGTCCATTCCAGCTTTCTCCTCACAAGATAGACACAACCAGGGGGAAGGGGAAGGAACCCAGGGGCCTTAAGCCTGACACAACACAGTAATGTCTTTAGTACTTCAACAGTCCTTTTAAACTAAAGATAGTATGTAACGCCAGGATATGAGAAGCAATATTACTTTTAGGATACTACAGCTGAGAAACTATTGTTTTTGTACAAACTTACCTCTATGATGAAGTGTTAAAACTATATAGTCATGTGAAGGCAATAGTTTTGGAAGTAAAGTTGCATGTGTTTTGCAGCATCAATACCTAATAACAGAACATGAATAGTTCTACAGACAGATAAAAGCAGCACAGTATCACGATTAATATTTTACCTCCTATTTAAAACATTTCATGTAGTTTGGCTGCCCTATTCCAAAGGTTAGCGACTATTATTTACCCATAAGAGGCTCAGATAGAGGTAAACTAAATCAGAAATGTCAGTGCCTCACCTTCTCTTCTATGAGAGTTCAAGACTTCGGTTTTCAACATGCTTATGAGAAAGGAGCTTATGAAAGAACCAAAACAGAACAGTTAAAAATCAGTCGCATCCTGAAAGATCTAATCCAGCTCCTACACTTCTATAAGAGACTCCTTCTACCGATGACTACATAACCTAAACCAGAGAATAAGCACATTATACATAAGCTCCTCATTAAGAAAAAAAAAAAGAAGGAAAATACCACTCCGCCTCCAAAATCCCACACAGCTCTAATTCCACATCTTTATGTCTCTATTTATTACCAGTTCCAGTTGACAGGAACAGATATAGCCTTTGTTTCCACTGGTATCTCATTAGCAAAACAAGGTTGCCAAAAGCCAAAACAGTTCGAGATGTTGTTTCACAGAAGTTGCCTATAAACCAATTTTCGTTTATGTTTATCAGTCAAAATGCATGTGTGCCTTTTGTCACACAGGCCTACAGACAGGATTATCCTGCTTTTATTCTCCCTACAGGTGGTATCCAATCAAAATTATGGCATTTACTGCTTTACACTCTGAAAAAGCACATTATAAGTTAAGAGTTCTTCTAAATCACATGCCTAGGCACTGCTGCTCTAGGCTACAATTTCTTGTCATCCAGGATGATGTTTGTTACTTCACAGCCATTTCAACAGGACGAAGTAAGTCTGAGTGTGACTGGCCTTTGTTGCTGCTCACAGCTACTGATGTCAAGTGTTTCTTAGGAAATTACTTGGGGGGAGGTTTGTAGCCTGATCTCTCACTGTGAGGAGATAGTAGAAGGAGAGGTGAAATTCAGAGCAGAGCTGGAAGGGAAAGTGGCATCTCGGGGTAATGCTCAAGTTTCTGAACAGCAAAACAGCCACTGGACTCAGAGACTTATCTGCTGGGAACCTGCACTTTGACCCTGAAAGGCAGATAGCAGAGACACTCATAGGCACCATTCAGCCAATAACTTGAATTGAAGGACAACATGCCAGTGATAAATCATTACTTAATATGGCCTACATGCATGACAAATAGTGTAAAGGACACGTCGTGTGATGACACTGATTAGTAGCAGATAAATTGTTATGGCCTGGGAATATTTTTAAGCATGAGAATACTAAAATGCATTTTCAGGAGTGCTGTACTACTGACTTCAGACTGCTTCAGTAGTAAACACTGACTTCTCTTGTTCATAATATGGTTTTAATCACACAGATGGAGGAAAGTGAGATTTTTTTCCACTCACTTGAAATGACCCCAAATACAGAAATTTGAGCAGTGATGTGCAAAGAGTAAGGATACCCACCCACATGTGATTATAACCTCAGTTGTGCGATGGATCTTTTTCCTGCTGATAGCATTAACAGGGAGCTGCAAATAAATATCAGGGCAGTATGAAAACGATGAAGAGAAAGAAGGAGTGAAAGATGCACTAAAACACAGGAAAATGTCTATTGTCTGAAGACGGATGATCCAGAGGAATGTGGACACGTAATTCGATCCAGTGGAGAGAAGGGAAGAGGTAGCACCTATCGGCTTTCAGAAATCACTGGTTTGGAAAATAACTTAACCATCCACCTAGCAGCATTCCTCTTGGATTCTTGCTTTAGTTCACATTTACAAAAACATTTATTTTAAAATCAAGCAGACACAAATCCCACAGAAATCCTGTAAAATAATCTATAGGTCAACAAACTGTATCTTTACTTAGATTAAATGTATGAACACACTTAGATGCCATTTAAATGTGCAAATATACTTGCTCTTTGCAAATATTTGATGTAAAAATGTAGGGAAACTCTGTTAGGGAAGCACCTAGCACATTTTGGATAGTACTACTAAATTTAAACCTTTAGGATGACACACAGCATTACAGAGAACAACCATTCAATTATTAGTGTACCTCCGAAAGACATATATTCATTGTCCTTCCTATCAAATTTGTTTTGTTTGCAGTAACGGACTCACAATTTGACTGTCCTTAAGGATTCTGAAGTGTCCAAGACATGATTTTAATGTGATTCATGCCTGAAGAAAGAACAAGTCTAGCAAGCACAGTAACATCACAAAACAAACACATTTCTCAATATTCTGAATGAATATACAGACAATACAAGTAATTTATTATTCTCTATAAAATTGACATGATACTTTTTACTTCTGAATGGGCTTTTAATATCACAGTGAAAAAATACTTACAGACTTAGGTTAAATGCTACTTCTACAGTTGTAATAAAAACAATAGGTATGTATGGCCAGTGCTAGCATCTGACCTCTTCAGTTACTTCTGAAAAATTTATTTTGTGTAGAAGAGCAACACTGTCAAATATCAGTATAAATGTAAGCCTACTGTATAGTTCTTAATAAATTTTAAGCTGGTAAGTATGTGCATACACACATCCAAAGCTCTTGTCTGACCAACAATAAAACCTTAGTGCACTTTTATAAGATAATTGCTATGATGTCCTTAGGAAATCATCTTCTTTGCTTGCATTCTGTTTTTGAGATCCCATTTCATTAAGGTTGCTGTTAACATGGATTAAAATGGAAGCTAAGAAAGAAGGTACAACATTAGCAGTAACGCATCAAAAGTGTTATGTTGAATTCACTTTCCTTGTATGTAAGGCAAAAAGTATGAAGCAGCTAGAAGCTGTAGCAAACTTTTTATCTGTCAGCATTCACTGAAATTGTCAGTTTTCTAAAGCAATACTGCAGACTGAAAACACTTAGGAGTGCAAATGCTTCTTCTAACACGCAATTCATAGCAAAAGAGAGTAACATGTTTAAAGGGAACTGTGGTAATATAAATAAATAAATGTTAATAATCATCATCAGTCTTCCAACAGTTTCCCACGGAATTTGTTGAGGAGGTTCAGAAAAGTTGCTGATGACCTGCTAAAGGATTTCCTTTTTAAACTGAAAGTCACTTAAAGAAATTACTGTATAAACCTACTGCGTCAAATGTAATCAAGTTGATTGGTAAATATTAGTGTATTTTTCTATCATTGGAATTTGCAGCAGAAGCAAATATGTAGGATATATGATATGTAGCACACACACACAGAAAGTTTGACTGAGGTTGCTTGAATGATTTATTTCTTTCTTATCCCAAACCATGAGTACTAAGCTTCATCACTGATGAGATTTAAGGGATATCACCACCTCTCATAAAAAAATTGCATGTGGCACTATGTGTGTATTAAGATGTTTCCCTGTCCAGCAAGTAACATGCTAAAGCTCTCCATCCTTAAAGAACATGAATAACTCCAAGTCATATATAATGAATATGAATATGGTAATACATAATACTTTTCTTATTTATTTATTTTTTCTTTTTAATTTATTATTATTATTATTATCCAGACTGGACAGTCTCAAGTAGTATAACCTCTTTATTTCAGGAATAGACTTACCCTTGCATATTTGGACTCATTTGTACTGGGCACAGTCTCTCGCTGATCACTGATAGCAGCCTGGAGGAAAAAAGTAGTATGCACTTGGATTTGCAATGGAACTCAGCTCTCACCGATTCCCTCAAAGTTTGACTGCCTTATGCCTAAGAGTAGAACATAATCCAAAATACAGCACTTTATCTAGGTGCCCCTGAGCTGTTTTGAAAACTTGGCCTTGATCCCAGCCTGTCTCACCCTCCTCTGATTTTCAGAGAAACAAACTGTACCACAGTCATTTCTACACCCCAAGCTTTCTTGCTTGCTCCTTGGACAACCCCCACCTCCCATCCTTATCTCAACAGCAGCCATTTTCCATTCCTTTTGTAAATTTGCACCTCATTTCAGGCTGACCTACAACTACGCAAAATTGAACACAGATTGGGAGAAAATCTTATCTTAAAACGTAGAGACAAGAGAATGTTTGTGTCTTTTTAGCCATTTCTTTTCAACCACCCATTTTTTTCACTGAACTGCAATGCTAGCACGTCAGTGCTACTGATACATTGACATTCCTGCAGAAAACAAGGAATGGCCACAATGCTTTCTTGCCTGCTTTCTTAGGAAGCACAGCATGGAATTCGCAGATTGTCAGCCCCTGTTCTCTTGAGGTCGAAACCTGCTGCACATTCATTTGAATAGCACTTCTCTATTCCTTAAACCATAGTGTCAGAGCTATTTGTATTTAACATGTGTGAGATGGAGTCGTCACCAATCCCCACTGCTCCCCAAGTCAGCTAATGTCATTACCTACCAATATGTAACATAACTTCAAAACCAAAGCTCCAGCTCCAACATCACCCCCAAAGATTATTTTATTACAGCACTTATCATTACGTGATCTTAAAAGTTAAGTCTCCCACGAGGGAACATTCCTTGATATTAGCCAAACCATGAGACTAACAAAAACTTTCTATAGTTGTAACATATGGATTACATTTGAACTGACAGTAAGTTTTCCTCTGGACCGATACCCTGTCGCCTCCGTACATGGCTGTGCTTATGGAGCTCTTTTTAAGCGCAGCTGCCCTGAAATAAACTCCTACTTACTCCTACAGTATTTCACACCAGCCAATTTAAATATTTTAATAATGAGTAAAAAGCTTAAAATGAAGATAAAATATTCTGTCAAGCCACAGACAGTGCTGACAGTTCAAAAAGAAAATGCTTTCTTTGCAGCATCCATCGGCACATCTGGCTGTAGGCTGCACTGTATCTCTGGACTGCTCAGGATTCCCGGTCTCCATTTCCCTCCTCTCCAAACCAAACTTCTCATCAGATGTGCAAATCAAAGAACCACCAAGTCAGAAACAGACAGAGGTCAACACCACAGTGTGTGACTGGATCTCCTGCTGGAGGTTGGAGAGCTGTGGCCTTGGACAGAGAGGTCCAGGGTGGGCCTGGTGCTTCTAGTGGTTGTGGTGTTGGTCACCACAGCTGTGCTGGAACGTTTCTGGTGAGCCCCACAGAGCTTCTCAGCCCCAAAAGCATCACCACAACATTCCAGAAAAGGTGTCTTCCTTGGAAAGCCATCTCCATGAGGTAATAAGAATCAGGTCAGCACCCAGGCATAACTACAACTTACACAACTTACTGGCATTAGCCAGGAGGGCATTTCTCAATGCAAATGTCAGCTCTGAAGGATACCAGGAGCTAATGCTAAAGCTCTGACTGTTCTCTTGTCTTTTTGAGCTTTTGTATGCAGAGTTAAGAAGCAAGCTAACAGATTCTCCCAACATCCACCATGTTCTGGCAGAAGGAAATGCTTCAGATTTCATGGTTATTTGGGTTTCCGAGTGCCAATCACTGTTTCTGTTTTTATTTATTTAACAGCTATCTGAAAATGAGAAACTTAGCAACATATTGTGTAGCTGATTTGGCTGATAATGCCCTTTTTTTTAAGCTCATTTCCTGCTTTAGGAGAGCGTGGTAACAGAACTGGATATTTTTATTCCACTTAGACAAGGCACTGCATTTAACCAAAGCAAGAAAAAAATGCTGAAAAGGAAAAAAAATATAAACTGCAAACTGATGAACAGATTAGATTCATTTTCACGTATCCCCTTTTTTTTTTTCTTTTTTTTTGATATTTTATTATTAACTAAGCTAAATTCAGCTGAGCACAAAAAATAGAAAATGTTATCCAAAAACAAAAGCTAACTAAAATGAGCTGATATAATTCTTTTTTTTATTATTATTTAGTTGTGAGAGACTTTAACCAAGGGAAAAAGAAATACATATATATATATAATTGTATCTATAGAGAAATACAACTATCAAAAATAGTTTTTAACTTAAAAAGCAAATTAACAAGAAAGAAAAGGCCCTAATTACTTCTCAGCAGTGATATAGCTTGCTTCAGTGAATATTGCCATGTCTTATAGTTGAATTCTATAAACATTTTCTGTGCTGATAGAGAAGGGTGCACTTCACATTCCTTTCTCAATATGGTAAAGCTGTAACTTATACCTCTGACTTATCATAGCATTGGGAAACACATGTTTTCCCCTTATTTGGTAGCACAGAGCATCTGGAAAGGAAAAGGGGCATACTTCACAGTACCAACTGTGAACAACTATCACAATAGACCTGCCTAAAAAAGCTGGCACATCACCTAGTTTGAGCAGGATATAAAAGCAAAGCTGCTGATGCTCCCACCACTGCAGAACTGCTCAGGGTTCAGCTACCCATCCTGCTGCTGGTTTCCATGTGAGCCAGCATCGTTTTCCAGTTCTTACATATCAAAATCTTCACTGGCAAGGTGAAGGTCACAGAGCTGTGGTGCACTCTTATTCTCAGTGCATCCCATAAGGTATGAAGACAAGGCAGAAAAGGGAAAGGCTACGCTGTTTCTTCCCATTATAGAGGGCAGAGTTGTTAGGGTAGCTCTGTAGTTGAGTTCAGGATGCCCTTAGCTGCTAAAAATATGGGAGTGAGGTAGACTTTAGGAAACCTGGTGCCAATCTCAGTAACCTAAAAGCTGTGTTTGGAGGTAGCTGAACACCATGGATCCCAGAATTGGTGATCTTAAAGCTCAGGAACAGAACCAAAAATATTCAGCTCTGAACAAGTGCTGGAAGCTCTGAGGTTGGGCCGCTATGAGCAGCCCTGCACCAGTCTTAAAGCCTGGAAGTTACTGAGCTGTCTGCCCTACCCTTGAGCCGCTCCAGGATCTGCCTTCCTCCTGAACACCAGGTCTCACATTTCCAAAATTTTACTTTTATTTCTAAAGTGCAGAATAAGAGGTTGCCATTTATTGGGAAGAACAACCATTTAGTAAGAAAACTTCTAACACAAGAAGTGAAAGGACTAAGACTTCTCTCCTTTTCCTCCAAAATGCCTCAGCCACACCTCCTGGAGATCACTGATCACTGCACCATAGGCCAGGGCTTTTCCATATGGCATGTGCAAACCACAGGGACTGGTACACAATTCTGCCCAAGCTGCTGAGCACTTACTCCTGCATATGCAAGCAGCTGAGAGGTGGGGCTGGCACTACAGCTGATGCTGGCTTTTAACATAGTCCCATCTGGAAAGGCCTGGTCAGAGCAATGTTAGAAATGAAATGTGTCTCAGGGTCCAGTTTTGGACCCTTTGCAGTGATACAATCCTCCGTTTTGACTGCATCTGATCACCATACACATACATAGAATTTTTTAAATCTCTTAAGTATCCTACATTTTATTTTTGGCCAATAGCAGTTCTGGTCTCACAGGCATCAAGAAAAACAAAACAAAACAAAGAACAAATAGGCTTAAACTGAACTTCAAGGAGATAACAAATACTTAGATGAAGGCTGTCAGAGAGGTGACATTATCACCCCCTGTGGATAGCCTGCAGATGAGCACACAGCCTTTGAAAACCAGTCGGTGTGGTGCTACCACTAATACTGCAACTGCCACACACTAGAGGCCACAGGTGGGTGGTGGGAGCCCTCCTGTCAGGACATGTGCAGAGGTGCACAGCTTCCACACGCACAAGATGCAGCAAGCTACGGTTATAAAACCTGATCAGAAAGTGAAGTTCAGTTTGTTCTTGTTCCCTTGAAAAGCAATACAAAACTCTGCAGACAACTAGCTTATCTGGGCAGCTGTAGGAAAACAGAAAAAAGGGCTGGTTTAGTGCCCTTTTCTAAATGGAAAATTATAACAGAGGGCAAAGTAATATTTCCAAGGACACAAGTCCAACCTGGGACAGACTCCACAGGGGAAATTCCTCAGAAAGTCACTCTGCAGAAAGTTAGGGTCACTGCTCCCCCATCCTCCCCACACTCCATAAAGTTGGGATGCTCTGCATCTAGAAGCGCAACTACAGAGGGATGGTTTTTTTTCTCTCTCTCTCTCTTGCAATACATACATCCATACGCACATCATAACCCATAATGTATCAATTAAGCTGGTCTCATTTCTTCAGATCTTTACTTGCTGAAAGATCGTTTTAAGAACAGAAACGCAAAGCCAAACAAAAAATTTCTTTCTGGGTGCTTTTGAAGAAAACAACTACATGAGCAGTTATCTGGCACAGGCAAGACGGGAGATGACAACCAAGGGAGAAGATTCAAGAATCTCCGAGGATGAGGCAATTCCTACTGTTTTGAACTGCGCCTATGAGCCCAGAGTTGGACAGCAAACGCTCCCTGGGAGGAGCTGCAAAGGAACATGCTGCACAGCTATACAGCAGATGATGGTATCGCTGTCCTACTGTTTCTGGTGAACTTTACCACATGAAGCAGCTATAAAGCATTTACAATGTCAAAGGAGCCATGATCTTGGAGAACCCCTGGGGAACATGATGGAAAGAAATATCCCCTCAACACAGAGAAGCACCACCGCAGTGTTAATGGTTTTAGTTGTGCAATTCAGTCTGTTCTGAAGCTCGCTTACGCTCTTTCTGTAACTGAAACCGGGTTTACGTCTACACACCTAAACCATCGGGAATTCCTGTAATCTGCTCTCTTTGATATCTGAACTGGCCATCTTTAAAAAGATATGTTCCAGTGCAATCAGACTGTAGCAGCTTGATTCAGGATTTACTACATGGAAATCTTGCAACCATCAAACCAACCTAAGTAAGTGATCACAGCAGTTCCCTCTGGATTCAGATGGAACCATTTCCCCATCCTTAAGATGTTAAAATAGCAACTGTAAAAAACAATTCTAAACTGCTATAAAATGGGATACATCCTTTAATTCTTGCTACTATTTTTTTTTTCTATTTTATTTACATATCACCATTCATCAGCATCATTCAGGCGTTCAATAAACATAAAAAGAGACAAAGGCAAAAAAAAATCCCACATGAAAAGACATTTTCATTATGAAAAACAAACAAGTCAAACAAAAAAATCAACCACAGCAAGTCGTGCTCATATACTGAAACACACCCCTTCAAAGAAACAAATTACTGATTACAAACAACACAATAATGGCACAAACACTATGAAGAAAAAGCCTTTCTTTTATTCTTTGTCACGAAATGTAATGAATACTGAGATGACGGGCAAAGAAGGCTTAGTGATTCATTGTCAAATGCCATCACTGTATGGAAAGCCTGCTTCTTGCACTGGGGTAAGAAGAGTTTCTAAGGGTTGATTTTATTATAGATAGTACACGATGGTATCTCTGTCCTTTTCTGGGCGGGTCAACACTACCCGCATGGCACAGCACTCAAAGAAACATCTCACTCCCCCATGTACTGAAATTTATGTCAGTTGGATGTCATTAATAATGCTCTCAAACCAGATACAAGCAATCAAAGTAAAAAAGACAGATACAAGCAGGATTTTTTCTTGGAGAGGATAGAAGGGTCACTGTTCTACACCTGCATTTTGATTTAGGCAGCACATTATAAGAAAACATTTTCAGTCAGATTCATATATTTTTATGCACATACAGCAGAGGTTTATTTTAAGAAAAGCACCATAGGAATGCAGTAAGTAGAGTAGTATGACCTGCTTGTTAGGATAAAATAAGTTTTATTCTCAAAGATCCCTGATAATCTCGTTATCATTTTTCCCAGAACAGATGAATCACAGATTCCAGGACCCAGCACCCTTCTCCATAGAGAGCAGTTATCCCTCCAGCATGAGCCGCACATCACAAGCAGTGCCAATTCACAGAAACAAAACAAACATCCCCATCACCCCGAGCCGCCTCGTTTGATCTCTCTGCAACTTGAAAGTAACGCGAGGTCAGGCAGGGGCAAGAGCTGGAGAGAAAGATTGCCATGCAATGCTGGGACACCCAGCAGGCTACAGCCTCTGAGGTGCACCGAGTTTCTCTGCCTGTTTCCTGATCCCACACCAGCAAAACCACCAGCTGTTCAGCAGAACTGCCTGATGCCCCAGGTCAGTGCTAAGCCAGCACCCCAGCATGCTACCAGGAGCCACTCATCTGCTGGATGTCTTACTCCTGGTTTGAGTCACAGAAGTCTTCCACCACGTGTGACCATTAAAGATTCCCTCATGCTTTTGGCAGGGGAACGTTAGCCCTCCTGACCTGAGCAGGTAATTATTTTTTGCCTGTTTAATTTCCACCTGGAGTTCTGGTTTCCTTGTTTTCTGTTCCTAAAGGGTGCTGTATGTCACAATTTATGGAAGCAATCCCTAAAAGAAAACAACAGATCCTTTGGGACTGGACTGTAACAAATACAGCATAATTAGCAAATAATATAAAATAAGGGTATCAAAATCATTTGGGGGGAGTATATGTTTTAAAATTCATTTCTCGTTTCTTCCAGGGGTTCATACAGCCAATCCTGAATTTACAGTGAGGTGAAGGAAGCACCCTGCAACATGCCAGGAGACCAACATGGAGGGGTGCCAAATCCCCTCTCCCATGCAACAATTCAGTATCACTGCAGCTTCACTGCCTTCCGAAGCTTTGCATTCATTTTGCTGAGAGTAGGACAGAGAAACATTCAGGTCTCCTCATTCTCGGTCACCAGACTGACCAGACTGACTGTCTCCCTTTTCTTAAGCCTAAAGACAAAGAAAACACTTCCTAGCAAAATGACAGTATGTTCAGTGACAGCACCTCTAGAACTGTGTGAAAGTAAACTCAGCAGCATTTTGCGCAAACATCTTCCTGAATATGTATTTATTTTTTACAGCAAATCTGGAATTCAAATCAGTATAAAGCAAATTTCACTTCATTTTGTTGTTGTTGTCATTTTTGTTGTTGTTGTTATTGTTTATTGGCCAATGTGTTTTTAAAATGAGGCCAGCTTTGGCCAAAAGAGTCACAAGCCACTGCAGGCTTTGTCTGAACTGGAAGGCTGGTGTGAAGCCTAAATCCAGGCAACTTCTGTTTTATCCACAGCACAGATCCAGAGGTGTTAACTCTGCTTTAAAACTCTGGACAACATCTGAACAATTTCTAACATTTTGCTTGTGCTTCTCTCCAAAAAATAAGAAAACGGAGCAGGTACATATTAATTGTTTTGCTGTATGGCTCCTAGAGGAGGGAAGAAACTTGAGCCAAAATATCAAAGAAGTTGAACTCATTTCCATTTGTAAAGAACTGCTTTACTGTCTGTCTGCAAATAAATCTCCTTAGTAAATAGCTCCAAGGTTGAACCAGAGAATATTGTATGGATCAAAGAATTCATGTCTTCCTGTGTAAAGTGAACAGGCCGCAAGCTCACTTGTTTGTCTAAAACAATTAGGGCTGGTATGAAAAGGAGGGGGCAGGGACAAATAAGCCGCAGCTGATTTTACTTTGCAAAATATTTGGGGGGGGGGGGGGTGAGGAGAGGGGGGGTCAAATTAATAACCAGTCAGGCCCCAAAACAGTCTAATCTTTGTCAATTGGTGCCAAATTATGCAAGGTGCTGCCAATTCTGGTTGTCTAACAAATCAGTACCAGTGTACGTTACTTTTAGGCTGAAGCCTGATTGATTCTGGTCATTATTTGGGCTGATCTCATTTGCACACATGGAACCAATATGTAGTCCAGATGTTCATTTGCAGTGAACCACTGAGTGAAACTACTCATCTACACGCAACTTTAATCCCGCCGTACAGCACAACAGCTCCGTCGCTTCTCCTCACTGATACAAAGATTCATATGAATAAAATCTATAAAACATTCTGCTGATATTTCTGTCAGCTGAATGACTTTTACAGTACTACATAAAGTTGACAGATAAAGCATGCCAGTCCTAATTCGAGTCAAGACTTTTCTTCAGGGACTTTAACCACTGAGCAATCAAACAGATTGAGCAGTAATGTTTATTACAAAGCATAAATCATTTTCCTGTAACTACTTCAGGTCTTGCCTGAGGGCAAAACTTTTGGGTAACCCATGAATCCTAATATACTGGATAAGTTACTAAATGTATTGTCACTGTCATTTGCTTATCAGAAGCAAATTCATAAAGCTCTTCACATGCAATTCTGACAATCATCTTTTCATTCCACAGGTAACTTTTAAGAGGAATAGCCCCCTTTAGAAGTAAACAGTAAAATGAGCGTCATTGTCACTTTAATGTTGTTTATGCTTTCTAGGACAACACATGTTGCTTTAACTACCTAACCCAGAATTCTCTTTCTTTCTATTAAAAAAAAAAAAAAAAAAAAAAAAAGGCTTTCCTCATGAGGATGATTCCACACTTCAAGATCCATCTGTTTCCTCTGGCTCCTCTGCCATTTTGGCCTCAGTGGAGTCCTTTTAATTGCATTTAGCCTTATCCTGGATTGTATGAGCCTATTCCCAAGGATGTCTGGTTTTCATCAGGTAATGACCATTAATTCTGGCTGCATTTCCTTCTAAATCTTGTTGAATGGCATAAGAAACAGAAGCTCTATGTCTTTTCTTGTATGCCCTATTGTTTTATAAATGATCATTTTCTCTGGGCTCAGACTGAACACTGGCTCATCCAGAGCTGACCCTCATACTATGGAAGTCTCCTCTCTGCCTCCATACTTTGCTCTTTATAACGCTTGATCTTGCCTCTGTTCTCCCAAAGCACATTTCATTCATACATCTCCAAACCATTCCAGAGTATTTGCATCAGCATCTGTAGCACTTGCATTACTGAAAATGCTGAAAGTCTTGCAGACTTGAGAAAGTGCAGCTTATAGTACTGCCCCAGATCCTCCTCTGGGCCTTACAAAGCCAGCCTCAAAAGACTTTGTAACCAAAGCAAAATTTATGGGTTTCCAGTTCTGTAGCCAGAGCTAATGTCTTCTTATGGCAAGTTTTATTTTTATGTGATCTGGCAACAGTTAATAGAGGAAACATAATAGCAGCACACATCTTAGTAAACGCAATCTCCTTGTCTATAACTTACATGTGTGTATTAGCATGTATGCACATATGTTGAAGGACTAGCATTAAGTTCTGCTGTAACCAAAACGATTTTAATGTCTTAAAGACTATGATTCCTTTGATTAAATAACATTATAATTATGAGAGAGGAAACATGGAATCCTAAAATTGATGATATAAGCTTAAAGTAAGTTAATTTTGGAGCCCTATTCAGTGCTTCATCTGCAGCTGATTTGCAGAAAGACAAAACATAATCTCTAATTTTCATCACATAAAGAGCAACAGTAATTTACTTTATATTGTAGTTGCAAAACAGACTGCAATCTTTGGAAAGTGCAGGCTGCAATATTTTGGTCTTCACCTACACAGGAAAGTAAAGCAGGTGACCTGCACTCATTTGTGCGAGTTTCCAGTATCAGTGCAGTGCATTACTTTGCCACAGTGACCACCCAACCTTCAGTGACCTGGTTTCTCATTTTCTCAAGCTGTGCTCTCCCAACGCTCCTTTCCTGGGGTGAAAGTGGGTACTGGTTGACAGTAGGCGCACAGTGCAGGCAATACTGGGCCAAGGTTTGTCTCCCTCCCCATGCTTTCACTATTTTCTGCTTTCCACTAACTGCTTCTATGTGGTTCAGCAACCTCTCTCTACACTCTACTGCAGCAGTAACTCCTTCTGCATGTTCCTGATTTTGATAAGCACTCAGTATCTCCTAACAACGTTACGGTATTATCAAGGCTGTTTCAGTTGTTCACTTTGACCTAACCAGGAGTGATCTGTACATGCTGAGAACCCAAGACAACACCTTCACTTTTCCAACAAGCATAACGAACTATTCTGAATTTTATAACAACTTCCCCCCGCAATTTGCACTGTTCCTGTCACTGACAAAATACAGCCCAATATCTCTGAGATCTGAGTTCCTGCATGAGCAGTGTGTGATTAGCCCAAGCCAGTGTATTACTAAACACATCAGCTTCTATTATTTTTATTGTCCAGAGACAGACAATAAACATCTACATCTATTTTTAATAAAGAACAGAAGATATGCAAAAACAGATGTCCTCTCAGGCAAACTGTTTGACTAAAAGGAATGAAGATTTATATCTAAGCACGTCTTGTCCTCTCCTCCCTTTTTTTCCACTTCGATGCTTTAATGCAGCTCTGCAGGTTCTTATCTTCACACGCAAGGCTAAAGAGTTAAGCAAATACAATTTCATAAGGTCCCTCTCTCAAAGGGCCCACCCATTACAGGGAGTGAAAGGGGCTTAATGCAGGAGAGGGAAGCCACCATCCAACAAACTGCCCAGGACACCATCACTGTACAGATAAATGACTACACTGAGCAAAGCCTTGATTTGACAGTGTTTTGTGGCCGTGCCTATAAAGACTAGAGACTAATGCCAGGGGATCAAGTTAATTTAACTAAAGAGAGAGCCAAATATTTGATACAAATTGTATCAAATTTCCTTCTACCTCTTGTGGATTTGGTATTGTGTGCAGATGAAACTTGATCATGTTAGTTAACATACTGCTATGAGTTTGATACTGCATTTTGCCAGGCAGAAAATGCTCATGATCTCAAAGTGTGAGTACCAGATTTGTAATCTCCTAGGAAAACATCATCAACCTATTAAGCAGAAATTAAAAAATAAAATAATTTAAAAAAAAACTAAAACAAGGCCCATGGAATTCTTGCACCTCAGCTTTTTTATCTGGTTCTTAAATGAAGAGAACTTATCCTGTTTCCAGGTGACACATTTACTTGACGCTATGAGCTCTTGATGTTGGCTTAGAGGTACAAGCACTTAGATGCTGCAATGTAAAAAACATGCCATCTGACCGATCACCCTCTTCAGCGCTTCTGTAACACAGGCTTTCCTCCAGCACTCAGTAATCTCCTGCTTCTATCCCATAAATTGTAACACAACAGTTTCCTGGGAGTTGTTCTCTTGGGTTCAACAAAGTATTTCAGACTTCTTCAGAAGACAGCATCCCCAGCTGTCAACTTCTTACCGCAAAGGGCTTTTATTAGGCTTGAAATTCCCTTCCATGAAGTCATGCAGAGCAGTCTGACCCTGGCTGTGCTTGTTTCATTCCACATCCTCTGCCTTGGGCTTCGACTGCCACTCACTCAGTCAGGACTTGGTTTAGCGCCTTCATTTGTTCATCTTTTCAGCATAAGGTCATCTTTTCCCACCTGAGTCAAAACCCTTTAATGAAACTTTCTGTCCTTACACCTCTTTCATTCAAATATCAAGGTCATCAGAAACGGAGCTTCAGATCTTGAGATCATTACAGACCAGAGTTACATGCTTTGTTATACACCAGAGTTACATGCATGGCTCCCATTACTGCATCAAGGTGACATTCAGGTAGAAGCCAACATGTCCTGAACCCTAAACTGTCTCTTCCTAGATTTAATACTGTCACAATGTTTCTGGAACACTTGCCCTTCTGATCCAGTTTTCCTATCTCCCCACGGTAAATTAAGTCTCATATTGCCACATATCTCAATTAACGTGACATTTTTAGCTCTGATAAATTTGCAACTAACTTTTTAATTTTTAATTAAATTATTATGTAGAAGTACTTACTGTATTTCTATAAGTGACACCTATGTTGGCAGATTTAAGAAGTGTCCATTACAAAGTCAAAGTTTAATTAGCTTTCGCTGCAAATAAAAGACATATTAACTTACAATTTGCTTAGAAAGCCATATATTCCATGATCATTATTTTTCCAGAGGTGATGCCACTAATTTTTTACTAGGAGTTTTTTTCTCATTTGCTTCATACAAAAGTCCCTTAACTCCTTATGCATATTGTAAATCACTCCTCATGCCTTTGACCTTATAATGATTCAAAGACCCATATTCCATGCTAAAGGAAAGAATAAAATGAACATAATCTCTGAAGCAAATTTCTCATGTGAGAATCAACACTCATATGAACATATTTGCCAACACTTAATTGTCTATTTCACACAGTAAACAAGAGGCCACCTCTGGAGGAATGGGTTATAGTAATAACAGAAGGCTTTGCATGTGTTTTTCTCAGTGAATGCCATTTAATCCTTTTCTATATTAAGAATAATGATTTAATTAATGTATATGCCATAGGTAACAATGGGAAATATGTGGAAACAGAGTACATTGATCCCAAAAAAGGATGTTCTTCCTACTTTCTACTTAATATGGGAAACAACACCAACAAAATGGAAGAGAGATGTAATTAATTCTCTGGCAACAGAAAGTTGGATGATGCTGCAACGCGTATCTCTTATCTCAGCATTTATCGCAGTACATATAACCATTTTCTTCTGGAAAAGCACATATAAAACACAAAAGTCGTACTGCAGTTTCAATGAATTAAGTGAAATTTTGCATAAACCAAACTGCCCTGGATATATTCAGCTACTTCAAGAAAATTAAATCTGCCCCATTTAGTTTCATTGTAGCTTTTCTAAAGCACAGAATAACCCAGGAAAACAACTGCTTTCATACATATGCACTGGCCTTCACCACCCATTCTTCTAAGTTCACCCATCTTCTTAAGATGGTAAGAATGTAACTGCAAAGTCTGTGGTTTTGTATTTGTTGCAACAGAAATATTCACAATGAATTTTCATTCTGTTCTTTAGGCATATCTACAAAGATTAAGTGCAATAGAAAGATACAATTGGATCTCTAAATTCCCTTCAATAAAGGACATAGTATTTCATGTGTAAAAATCAAATTGTATATTCTGGATGAGACTTTTTCTTTCCTTCTTATTTTATTTTTCTTTAAATAACTTTCCATCTGTGTTACTGTATTAAATTCAGTGGTCTTCAAAGCAGAAGAATTTAGCATAGGAAAAAAAAAAAAAAACCAAAACAAAAACATAAAGGAAAAAATACAGTAGCACTCATAAAGCTCTCCATCATTTACAAGATTCAGAAGCCCTGCTGGGAAAACCACTCTATCAGCTAACCCTGCCTGTAAATGCTGCTGTCCACTCCTAAGCTTACAGGTGCCTTAAAAACTTAACATCACTACGACAGACCACATTTAGAAAAACTGCATTTCCAAAACTTTTGTGTCACAAAGATCTACAAAGTCAAGAAATTTCTTGTTATCAAAAATAACACAATCTGCTGCAGCACTTACGACAGTATCAGATAGCTCTTTTATCTCTATCAAAGCTGCAGGTCCTACTCCAAGAGCCTGGACCAGAACCTCTTGGAAGTGTGGACCAAATAGTAAATTTTAGTGAAGTAAGTGTTTAAACTCCTAAGGTTTTGGAGGTCTCTGAATGTGAGTCTGTAGCATGCAAAAATAATAACACGGAGATTTTTTTTCTTGTTCTTGAATCCTCTTTAACCCTAAAACCAGTGGGTTTAATACCCTCCAAATGCACTGGAACCAGCAGTCCACATCCTATGCTTCTGCAGTAGCACAGCATTTCCTGTATTTTCTTCAATACAGAGTGAGGAGGACCTACTCTGTTTAAACTCATGTAACACTTAACAATCCAACACGTGACTCAGAGGCAGCAATGAAGGAACTTTGTGACTTTACTGCCTCAAATGTTAGCCTGCATGTGATTTATTTTTCTGACGATTTTTATGAAAAGAAAGTGTCAGTGTTTTAAGGATTGATTCATAAAAAAGAAAGAAATCTCTTTCAGCATCTTCAACAAAAAATATATTGAAAGTTGTACTGTTGTCTTCAGTCACAGTTCTCTCCTACACGGAGGGCCAGGCATCTGCAGAAAGTCTGCATCAATTCTGCAGCCTGTGTTCAGTGTTTACTGTCCAACAGCTCTGTTTATGTACATAGATTTGTATTTACCTGTCAAACAGACCAGAGATTATGGTAAAAGCAATGTTGCAAATCAGCCTGCCTGAAACTACTGGCAAATTCTGTCATCCACCTTTAGAACAATTCTATCAGAAACTTGCGGTTTTACTTACTTCTAATAGCCAGAACAAGACAAAATGAAACTGCCAGTTGAGTATTTTGAATGCTACCATGGATTAACCTTCGAAGGTCTTATTACCATTTAGATAGATATTCCTAGCAGCTGTCTTAGGTCAGCAAGTATTAAAATCACTGAAACAGCTTTACATTACACACGCTGTAGATGGATGCAGCAGAAACTTATGTTTTCTTTGAAAAATGATTAAAACAAACACAGCACCTTGACAGCACAGAGAGGGTTTTGTTCTATGGACTTGTGCTCCCTTTCATCTTTACTTTTCTTCAACTGTTTAGTTTTCATTACTATGATGTAAAGGTGAACAAAACAGGTGCTTTCTAAAAGATGCTTCCAAGTTGTTAGCTTTTGTTTGTTTGTTTAGGGGGGAGTTGGTGTTTTGGGTTTTTTTTCTTCTTTTTTTTTTTTAATTTCACAATTAAGCCAGGAGTCCCATTTAGCACCACTGACTGGTAACACCAACACTGCCATCAGATGACAAGGTTTACTAAAAGAGATCTCTACAATGGCCTCATCTGCAAGCACATCAGCTCAGTATTGCACTCCCTAATTCACTCTACTTGTCTCATTCTCTTTCCCTGAGGAGCAGATATTGCACTATTCTTCGTGTTCAGAGATCAAGAAACTACCTCTCACTTGGGGTGTACTGCAGGAGATAAATGGGCCACTCTTCAGAGCACAGTTAGATATCTAGATAGTCTAGCAGTTGTTTGTTGTTACTATCAATATATGATTTCTGCTAAATGTAAACTCATCACATCTTCAAAACTGCTGAACTGAAATGCCTAGCAGATACAAAAGGCTTCAAAACTGCTCCAGAATAATCTCTGTTTAGTCTGGGGAAAAGGAGGCTGAGGGGAGACCTTATCGCTCTCCTCCAGTATCTTGAAGGTTCTTACAGTGAGAGCGGGGCAAGTCTCTTCTCACTGGTGACAAGTGACAGGATGAGGGGAAATGGCCTCAAGTTGCACCAAGGTAGGTTTAGGTTGGACATTAGGAAACACTTTTTTACAGAAAGGGTAGTTAAGTACTGGAATAGGCTCCCCAGGGAGGTGGCTGAATCGCTGTCCCTGTATGTGTTTCAGAGCTGTTAGGACATGGTGCTCAGGGATGTGATTTAGCAGAGGGTTGTTAGAGTTAGGGTACTATGGTCAGGCTGCAGTTAGACTTGATGATCTTCAAAGTCTTTTCCAACCTGGGTAATTCTATGATTCTGTGATATATCACTTATACCAACCAGTTGCTCTCTGTCACTGTTTTTTGAAAAGAGTGAAAAAGTAAGTTGATACCATAAGTAGAAAAACAGCCTATGCTGTGTTGGAGAAGCTGTGTCAGCTCAAGAGACATGAGTCAAAGAGGAAACCTTGGAAGCTCTGGGTATTATTTAGTCTGTGAGCAAAATACGCTGGTGTTTGAAAACTGGATGGGGAAGTCCTAAATCATCTACAGTACAAGAAGTAGGATGCACAGAGGAATATCCACAAACTCATCTGAGCAGCGCTAATATCCTGTCTTATTTACTTTTAAGCTATGTAGCCTATGAACTGCACATAATTGCCCTCTTTTTGTCAGTGAAATTAAGTATGGAAAAAATCACTACAACAAAAATCTAAGAAAAGAATGGAAAAGAGAACAAGAGAATATTTACAAAGGGAAAGGCAACAAGGCATCTGCATAATAATCATGCAGAGACTACATAAATCCCATTTAATAACCAGGCCAACACAGAAAGCACCATCTAACTGCTGGAAACAAATAAATATACCTGGGATGTGAGTGAGTCAGTCTGTGTCATGTAGGCACTTATCCCTTATTATTGATTTGCAGTACCAAGTAATGAAGCCAAGCACGCATTTAGACAGTCGGAAACAAATGAACAGCACACTCTTGTAAACAAGTTAATGGCAGAGGCAGGTATATCTGCATAACTCAATAATCTAAACAGTCTCAGCAACTACAGTTACAGATTCAGCATTTTCACACTTGAGTCTTGTACAAAGGTAAATATGCAACAATACTTAATATTGATCCTATGCACAGATGCTGGGTTTGTGTGCGTGTTTGGTTTTTTTTAAGTTGCTGAACATCATTAGGGAAAATCTATCTCCTCCCACTGTCAGTGCAAACGCCGCTGCCTACAGCAAAGCTAATGCACCTCCAACTATGCACAGGGGACACTGGGTAACTCTACTACACAACTCCCCACAAAGCAGCAAAGCAGGGGTCAGTAATGAGGACAGGCCAGTTTGCTTTAACGTATTCTGTGAAGTATGACAGTGTTCTCACATCACGGCTTAGCAAAGCTGGAGTCCAAAATCACACAAAAACCTGCATCATGCATCAGACTATTGGAAGAGTCTGAGAAGCAGGTCAAGAGACTGAGTATGCCTTCATTTTATCCTTTTTCACAACAGGATTGTTTCATGATCAAGCATTTGAACAAGCCCTTGATTAACACTGAGGTCTACAAGCAGTGAGCTCTGACACATGAGCATACACCAAGCAAGTTGGATATACAGAAAAACCTGTAATCTTTTATACACTCTATGAATACAAACAGGTTTTTATCACCTGCAGTTGTCCTATATCTAAGATCCTTCTGGAATTACTGATATCTGGGCAGAGGAAAAGAAGGCAAAAGCAGAGAGGCCTGACAGAAGTCTCATCTCTAATGGCAGCACAGAAAGATTCAAACAGAAGACAAATATTAAAAA
This sequence comes from Coturnix japonica, assembly GCF_054131305.1. Classification (NCBI taxonomy): domain Eukaryota; kingdom Metazoa; phylum Chordata; class Aves; order Galliformes; family Phasianidae; genus Coturnix; species Coturnix japonica. The sequence goes on along the minus strand of NC_140664.1, from coordinate 13,733,843 downwards.
AACCTACAGATCTTGAGAAGTATATACACTTCCTTTATACCTCATCTAAGCTGAGGCAACACCTTTGACATTCTCTCTTCTATCAGAATTCAGTATTTTCTACACAGGTCTTACTTGAGTATCCCCACAGTCATGGGAAATACCAGTGAAATAGTCTTGTGCATGCATAATTTAGTTTGTTGTTTTCAGTGTGTATGGCAAGTAGTTTTATGTGAACACACGCTATAATGCAGGAGTTGCACATTATGTCCTTGATGTGCCCTTTTGCCCATTGGGAATCAGATTTTCTTGAAGCTAAAGCTGAAATTTCAGCAGTGCTGCAGTTTGACTCAAACTGCATCTCAGGTACTCCAAACACATACAATCAAAAGGTATCACTTACAGAAATAACCAATATACCTCCATCTACAACTAATACTATGGCAGCTTTGGGGTGCAGTTTTGAAATAAATATGTGGCTCCACAAAGACAACACTAGACTCCACTAGACTACACAAAGACAACACTAGACTAGACTCCAAAGACTTGCCCAGCACCCATCTATTTCTGGCCCATGTTTGCTCCTGAATTGTCCATTGTGGCTACCGGTTGAAAAGGAGGGTGAAGGCTGGGTTAATAAGTCTACTCCTGGCTGCTCTTTGCCCTGGACTGGGAAACGTTATGGAAATCTCCAGATGGCAGAATGACCAAGACTCCATGATATTCTGTGTCTCAATCTTGGACTCTGAGCACCCAGCCATGACAACAGAGTTCTAAACAAAGAAGCACAGAAAAAAAAGAAAAAAGAAAAAAAAAAGAAAAAAAAAATGTAGCTACAGAAGAAACAGGCAATTACATACAAGTCAGAACAGGAAATATCAGAAGTAACTGGAAGTTCCAATTCTTGCTGGTATAAAATGAAACAGGTCATAAACTCAAGAGTAAAAAATTATATATATATGTATATATAAAGGACTAAATACTAATAAATTCCGTTACACAGTACTTCTTAGTTATATTACCATAATCAATCAATGCAAACCGAGAGAGTCACAGACTGACCTTCATGGCTTAGAGCTGTAATTAACATCATTAATAAATAATAAGAATCCCCAAAATGCACAAAATTAGTTGTTTTTTAAAACTAATTAAAGATGCCATTAAAACACATGCATTATCATATAAATAACACTTTATCTCTTGAAACAACTTCACAAAAGATCATTAGTCAGCTGTCTCAAAGTCAAGTTTGGAAACAGGAGGAGGAAAGACATGGTATTCTGTATATGTTTTTGTCACAGTTCTATGATTTTGGTTACTGGTATTCCACATCATAACATCATGTAGTGCGCTGGGAGTTAATGCTCCAGTTCCGGGTACCTGTCCGAAGAGAAGAAGAACTACATTCCCCAGGGAGCTTTGCAGCCAGAGAGGAGATATAACTCATGGCAAGGTCACCTAATCACTTCTCTTCTTCGCTCTCTTCTCCTTCGCCTCTCTTCGCTGCTGCCTGTTCTGACTACTCACATCACTTCAGTATTATTGTAAGTCCTAGAGCTTTCAGATACTCTCATAATATTCAATTTATTAACTTCAGTTCTAATTATATTGTATTATAGTATGTTACCTTGCATTCCAATACCATATTTAGTAAATTAGTTTGTTTCTCCTCATATTGTTACCGCTGTTTTTAATTATTTTGGGGTCCCCTGTTTCCCTTTTCTGGAGGAACAGATATTACAAAATCCCTCCGCCCCATTGGTCACAGAACCAGGCCAAACCAGCCAATAAACCGTTGTGTATTGAAGAAATTAAACAAAAACTAACTTTGCCAATGTATTTTTTTCTTTCTATACCACTAGCATCTCCACAAGGCCTATAAGCTACCAAGCCTCTTGCTGCAGTCACAGAGGTGATCTCTGGGACAGCAAGGATTTGCTAGTAGCCTCTTCTGAAAGAGCTTCTTCAGCTCTGGAGTTCACGTGGGTCCCAGAAGTTGTGTCCTCTAACCCGTATAGCCCAACCAGATGAAACAGGACAATAAAAACTATGCTGCACCCTCAAAATGTTTCCATCACAGCTGCTACTGAAAGTGCGATCATTTAATTTTCTCACAGACTAGTTCTAAGTGCACACCCATTGGTATTGCCCGCAATTCCTGAGATTGAATTATCACAGAAGGAGCCAAGTGACTGCACTGCCTGTTTACCAGATGGATGTCTCACTGTTTCTACTGACATATTTAACAAGGTAGTGATGAGTGTTTTTGAAAGGCCAAAAGCTCTTTTTGTTTGCATCAGTTTCTTGTTTCCGAAACAGTAGTTGCTACACAAGTTCATATGCCTCTAAAGGAAGACAATAAGGTGCATCTCTACAGAAGTGAGGGATAAAAAAAGGTCTGTTAGCTGTTAGATCATGTCATTAACCTGCTATCTGCCTGTATATGGATGACTTTGTTTTGTAAGTTGGATTTGCTTTTGATTCTTCCATTTGGTCCCAACGTTTACAGCTGCAAGGTCTGTTTCTCAAAGAAGATGAACATCTCCAACCTCATCTAATGCTACTAAACCTAAATTCTCACCTTTCCAAACCAAGAACAAAAGGGAGAGAAAAGTGCTCCCAAAAGAAAAAGCTCACAAAAAACAACCTATCCACAGGCTGCTTCTTTACTTTGAAGTTCCCACCTATCCAGTTTTTCAGGACTACCGAGGCTACTGGATGGGATATTCACTGCCAAGACAGAGCATAAACATAGACAGTCAAAATGGACCGTGCTCTGTTATTTCTCCTCCTATGAGTCACTGTTAGAGATGATGCAAGGAAGCATTGAGCTCCCAGCACTGACTGAGAAGCAGCTGGGAAACAGCAAAGGAACTCCATATACTCTGCCTTAATGTGATCATATCAAAATGTGCTGAGTGATTTCTTCCACCCCTATCCCCAGTGTTTTTTCTCAGTGTCCCAAGGAATCACAGATGGCAAACCAGAAAGTACAGTCTGGTCATTTTGTTTCAGCAATGCAACTTTTTCCTTTACAGTAACCTCCTGATGGTATCTGCAGTCATGTCCCCTTTTAGAAACCTTTATTTATTCCTTTGTGAAAGCGAAAAGTAAAATAAACTCTGTTACTTATTCGGAGAAAAACTGCCATTACATTTATTTATGACGTGTCCTTATAATAGACATCAGAAAAATAAAGAGGAGGAAATGGGTTCTGAAAACGTTTGGGACAGTTTTATAGAATATTATTGCGATTAATTCTCATAAAATCCATCTGCTACACCAAGGGCTTGTGTTACCAGGAAACCATTTATAAAAGGTTCAGAGGGAGAAAGAAATGATAATATCCCTTTCCTCTCTTTCTCACACTTCTCAACCTGCCTTTCACAAAAAGCGGAATTAAAAAATAAAAAAATAATAATAACAAAAAGAAAACTATTCGAGCTTTTCCATGCAACCAGCTTACCAAAGCTTTTGTGTGAAGTACTGTACAGATTTAGAAGAAATGCTACACATTGCTAAACTGAACTGATGTTTTTCCATCTGAATGACACAATACTCAACCTTATGCTTCCTATAGCTTGCCATAGCAGAAGAATAATTTCCTATTTCATGCTCTAAACCTAAATAACAGAAATGCAAAGTGACAGTTCATCTATGATTCAGTCTTGAGTGGACCTACTGAGCTCACTGTGATTAGACTTCTACTGCTAGCATTGGACTACTCATACCAGGCAAGATAAAATTCCATACAAACCCTTTTATCAAGAGTAAAGAAAAAGAAAAATAAAGCCAAAAATTATATAGAACAGCCTTAAAGGTCATCTATAAATCACTGTCATTTGTATTTTGGATGCCTACTGTTTTAGTGACAAATATGCAAGACAGCTCACTGCTGCACCTCGCTACAGTTATTTCTGTTGAAGCACTATTGATGCGGAGGTGAGAAAAAGCAGGACTCACATTCATTTACTACTGTCATGAAAAAGGTACGTTAGCAAAGGGAAAAAAATATTGGTAAGAAGGACAGATAGAATATATCCCATCTGCAATGTGCTGCAGTGCCAGAAACAAACAGCAAGGAAGTCACGCTCAGATCTGCAAATTAATTTTTGCTTTGATATTAAAACATATGTAGTCAAGGTGGAAATATGAGAGTTACAGTATATTCAAATAAGTTATTCAAATCTCTAAGCATTAAGATATTTAAGAAATACAGAAAATGTTGTAATATTTATTATAAAAATATTTTTTCACATTTCTTGAGTGTTTTCTCTTTTTCTCTAAAAATTCCTACCAGAAATCAAAAACTGACCATTCAAATCTTGTAACAGAAGAGAGACAAATTTAACTTACAATAAAAATTCAGATTTCTAAACATAGTCTACAATTCGAATTAACCAAAGCTTCTGAAATGCCAGTGACTTTTACATGTGCTCCTGAATTTACATGCAAAAATTAGAACAACTGGATCTAATTACAGCAGAAAGAACCTTCCACACTTGCAGAAAACCCAGAGCTACCTTATCACACTGCCTTCCTATTGAAACCTGGCCAGAACAAGCAGCACGAGTAACATTCCTCACTGGGCAGACCAGGCAGGTTTCCATCATCTCGGCAAAGTAACTTGGTGCTAAATTTATTAGCATACAACTTTACATTAAATAGTACAAAGTAAAGAATGAAATCATTGTTCATTGGAACCAAGAGTCCTCCAAAAAAAAGCAGAGCAAAATCAGGCAGCCAGTTAGGAGTTTGTATCACAGACATCTAACAGTACCATCATTTCTGACCACCTCAGGTGAGCAATTGCAACCAGGCAGTAGAAAGAGGGTCACATCCTCCTACCATGCAACATCTGAAGTCCGTGTGAGAATTAAGTGCACATAAGCAAAATATAGCCTGATTTGACAGAAAGATCAGAGAAATGATGAAGTACTGACAAAAACATCAGCAAAGAACACAGGTAACTTGCAAATGTGACAAACAAGAAAATTAAGGATTAGGAGGAAAACACAGCAGATTTTTTCTGGTTTATTTTTATTACCTCTTCAAATCAAAAAAGAAGAACTTTTGTGCATGTCCCTTGCATTTCAGACCCTGTAGGGCCATTTGGGGATGTACCATTGCAGACAGTATGTCTGGCAGGAGCACATCTGTGACCAGGTGCCCATTAAATCATTTCCTGAGCTGTTTTAGACCTCTTCTGAGGGCAGTTTGGTAGAATGCCAATTTTGGTCTAAAATCTGCAAAGAACCACTGATTAATTGGGCTTTTGCTGTTTGGCTGTTATAAGGAACTATACTCTTTTCACATTCTTATGGGACTCCTTGTGTGGCTTCACGAGCAACTGCAATCAATTCACCCCTATGTCTCTACGTTTCTAAAATTAAATGAAGTAACTAACGAACTGGAAAAATGTTGTTTCAGTACTGAAACAATGCATCGATTCCTTCCTACTGGCAATAGTTTTCTGCTTTCACTATCTTTATCTGACGTTCTACCTAAACATCCCTTTGAGCAATAGCAGTCTCACAAATTCAATGTTAGATTTCATTATCGTTTATGATTTCCTCTTTACTTTTCATCAAGTAAGATCTTGCTCTTCTTCCGCTGCACCTAAATCACATTTTTAATATAGGCAGCTGGCTAGATAAGAGAATACAGAACACTCAACAAGCTCCCTCAGAGTAAAGCAATTAGATACACAATCAGAAACGTATTTCAGGTCTCCGCTATGATCTGAAGCGTGGGTAGTGTCAGCAGGGCTCATGTTGATATAGCTGGGGAAGTTTTAAATCTGCAGACTGGAAAACCACAGCCCCAGGAAGGTGGCTGCAGCATGAGAGCTGCCTGCAGCTCAGGGGCTTACGCAGCGTGGCCACCACATCCAGGCTTAGCAGGTCCGACTGCCCAGGGCTTCACAGCTGTGAGAACTTGCTGTCACATTTTCATGCTAACTGTGTACAGATAAACTCACCATCCAGAAAACATGTTGCATGGGACTTTTGAAAATCTCCCCTCCAAATCCCATCTTACCTGTCAAAAACCCAACATTTGGTTCCATTTAAGAAATGGCAATTAGAAATAGTCACTGGCCAGCAATTAGTGAATAACTGAAGAAACAGCTGTTGGGCATCTCAGAAAGGGAGAATCTGACTTCTAACCTTAAGGCAGAGGAAAGCCAGAAAACTCATAGCAACCCAAGTATCCAATCTCCTGCAATCAAGGTATTTTATACATCACCAAAAGTGACTATGAAGGTCTGCTAAATGTCCCTGTTACTCCAGGCTCAGTCAGGTAGCCTCAAGGGGCAGAGGTGACTTCAGCTCCCCAGGGCATCAAGGGTGTCCTGGCAACAAAACTGAGCAGTCATCAGCAATCTGTCACACAGCAATGAAGCATTTATTGATGCAATACTTGCAGCTGGGCTTTATGCAAGGGTCCAGATGAAACAATCCTTAACACAAGCATCTTCAAAAGCCCTGTCCTGATCCGTAACTTGAAGAGCCCAACTGATGCAAGGTTTAAAAGTGGTTCCAGGATTCAAATGGAGTTTAGCATGAGCAACAAAGTGCAGAAGCAGAGGTCTAAAACTGAGGGTATTCTGTTGTGAGGAACAACCTGCAAACAATGCATGCCTCAGAAATGTGTGTGGTGCCTAAAACCAGGAAAGCAGCTCTATCATACCATGAGCACAGTCACAAATAGGGATGCTGAGCTACCAGAGATTACTTCTTTTTGCCTCACTTCTGCTCACTCACAAACCAGGTTAGTTCACAGCAAGGTTAGCTTAGAAGTATCCAGTGATCACAGAGGGGGTCTCATGGCAGTTTTGCCAGTCCTTAATCCTTAAAGTCACATCACAAAATAGAGGAGAAAAAATTACTCTTGCAGTCTATCCAAAGCAAACCTGCAGCCACAAAATGCTTGAAAATAACAGCACATTGAATATTTCTTAATACTTTGACCAGCTTTCTGTCTGACTGGCCTTGGTGAGCCTTTCCAGCTACACGTTGAGTTTAGTATCACATAAAACAGCAGTAGCATAACAAGCATGGCATCCAATGACACGACCAAAAAAATATCTAGAGTTGGATCGTATACTTCTGCCTGGTTTTGTCAAGGCACACAGCGCTCTCTGACTGTTTACACTACTCAGGGGCTGGTCTCAATCAAAATTTAACAAAAGGGTGAAAGAAATCAACATAAAGTGTTATCATTATTAGATTTAGAAAAGAGGAGTAGTCCTTTCTCCTAACACCTTCCAGGAAACACGTCAGAAAGAGTGAAATGCAACATAAATAAAAAGGCACTGTCACACCGAATTAGAAATGAGAGATATCAGAAAAATAGATGCCAGTCCTGAGAGAAAAAAAAAAAAAAAAAAAAAAGGAAGAAAAAAGAAAAGTAAACTTTTACATTGGCAAGAATTGATTGCTTCTGGCAAGTGAGAAATATAATCAATCCAGTGCTTCCAGAGTATGTTATAAAGGAGCAATAATGCTGAAGACATGAATACAGTACTCAAGATCCATAGATAAATATGTACAGCTACACATTTGTGTGAACAAATGTAGGTATGCTCTTGATTTTCAAATGCATTCTGTGTTTTCCTACAGGTGCTCATACAAACTCACATCAATCAGTAGAAAAGCTTCCACTGACTTCAAGGGACTTTGCAAGAGACCCTGAGAAGCTACTGTAAAGCAGAGTTCTCAGCCAGTTTCATCCTCCAGTAATTTTTTTTTCATTACATTCATAATTCATTTAATATCATTTTTCATCCATGGATTTGATCTTATCAACACTGCTCTGTCCTAGCATAGGGACTACATTAGCTCCCTTTATCAAGCTGCAACGAAAGGAAACTTTTCCACCCTTGGGCAATTTTTTACTCTTGCAGATACGTCTGTGTTCCTTTATCTGGTCTTTTTTTGCATTCGCTGTAAATCGAAAACTCTCCAGAGGAACTTCCTGGATTCTCAGTTATTGAATAAGGCTAATCAAGTTCCCAGAGAACAATCTTGCTTTTTATGTCTATCCGCATCCGCAGTCTCTTCATCAAAACAAGATTCTTAAGGGCTCTTCAACAAAAATATTTTGGAACTTCAAAACAAAAGTTTCCTAGTGCCAGGTTCGCCAGTCTCTTAGCTTTGTTTTAGCTCACTTTTCATACACAACTACAGTAACACCACATTATAAGACATTATACTTAGTGCTTCAACACGCTGCTTTCAGATCCAAACAAAGACTTCAATTCTTTTTGATTACATTAACTTTTTTTTTTTAATCCAAAAGGTTTTTGGTGAAGCATATGTTCTGCATCATTAAAATCAGATATTCTGGCTTTGATCTTTAAGTTCCCTCAGTTGACTGCTTCTCCAAACTACAAACTATTCCAGCTTTTGAAGTTATCTCCTTGCTCTGTACAGAAAACCTGAACCTTCAGCCAGATTTGATAGGGTTACAAGATAATAACCATATACCATTGTATCTCCTTTTTATGTATTAAGTTTTGCTTTGGGGGAAAAAACATCTACAGCTTTGCTGATAAAGCTTAAATACAATAACTTTAAAACAGAGAGAGAATCCTTTACATATTGTTAGCCAGTTACATTTGTAAGTAAACCTAGGAACATTTTGTTTGACCAAACACTATTTTTTACATCCAGCATTTATCAAAGTGACCCTTTTTCCACCAAAGTCAGCTATGAGCCAAGACAGATAGAGATATGGAGTTTGCCGATTTAAAGCACTGGAAATTGCATACAGCAAACGTGAGCAGTCAGACTGCCATAGAAAGAAGCTTCTCTGCAGTGTGAAATTCAGAGCATCGATTTCAGAGTTGGGGTAAGACTGACAGCATGATAATGAAGCAGGGACAGCCACTTTTCAGTAGACTATAACATGCACTAAGCAGCTTCCAAAAATAGTGGGACTAATGGTCCCAAGACACATCTCTGGGATTCTGAAAGGAAACATCCAGCCCAGAGTAGAAATGTGGGAACACCAGGCATCTGAGCTCCCAACTCTGTTGATCAGAGTCTAAAAGTTTTAGATGAAATTATTTGCTTCTGCACTTCATTAACAACAAGAAAATATTCAACTAGACGTTAAGAAATCCTAGTTAAAATGGGAGTAAAAGGAAAATCCAAGATGGAATCACCAGCAGTGATTGGAGAAGTAGCTGTGATACCCTGGAGCAGGTGGGACACCCAATTGGTTCCTTGTCACATATTAACAATACTGGAGGTGAAGGGAGTGAGACTGAGTTTAAGAAATAAACAATCCATACACAAAGAACAATTACTCGCTTGAAAAACAGAATAAAAGAGCAAATGTTTTAGATGAAATAATTCGACATTAAGGGTCATCAAACAGCATCTCAGAAATGCGACATTTGACAAGAAAAGAATATCAAATAAAATGAACTCCCTGGTAAATACTAGTCAGTGAGTGCAAGAGCAGCTATGTCTGTGCACGTCTGTACATAAATAATAAAAAAAATCTACACATTCTATTTTAATTTGGGAAGTTATTTTCATTTCAAGCATTCTCTGCATGGGGCAAATGACTTCTGAAGATGAAAACATTTCCCACACATGCTTCACATCATGTAACAAGAGAAAGATCACTCCCAAATTCAATCTCTCATTCATGCCTTCCCGCCCCCCCCACTTTTTCCCCCTCAAAAAAAAAGAAAAAAAGAAAAAAAAAAAAGAGGGGGTGGGGGGGAAGCAAAGAAAGAAAGAAAGAAAGAAAAGAGAGAGATGTGTTTGGCAAATCAACAGCAGAAATATTTCAGAAACTATCCAAGACATACAATCCCAAACTAATTTGAACTGAATCACATGAAAAGAGACATCTCAGGAAGACAAGTGATTTCTATATGCCACCTTTTTCTAATTACTTCCCACTAACAGTTTAATGAGAGCAGTAAAACACAGTGCATATCTACCACTACACGACTGCAGCACTGAGTGCTTCTGAAACTCAGGTATCCCAGATAACGGGCTTTCTACGATGCCTGCTCATGCCAGTGCTTTAACATATGAATATCTGTATTTAAATGAGTAGTTCTTCTGATGTTTATGGCTCTGATTCTGAAATTATATATGATGGTCCTAATCTGGCAGATGTTTAATAACTCAGACTCATCACAACTGATGAAATTCTAAACTCGACTAATTTCAGCAGAGTTTTAATCGCAGAAACATTTAGTACAATAAAAGAAAATTACATAAGTTTAATTCCCATTTTTCTTGTCCATAATTATATTTCCATTATATACTTCCTAGATTAAGCTAAATCCATACTATCTAATAAACATAATTATATGAAATGTTCATATAATAGACTAAAGAAAGTAACAATTAAAAGCCTGTAATTCAGTTACCCTGCGTAACTCATCGCTCTCAGATAATGAAATATTTACCTTCAGCCAAGCCCTGACAAGCTCTTCTAGAGATACACTGTAGTTTATTTTCAATTCTTTGTTTCTCCTGCTAAATACTTCTATTTTCATATATATGTATAGAAGCTTTCTGTCTCATCATTAAACCTCTTTTGCTGATCACACTAGACTTCATAAATAGTTTATAAAGTCCTAGTAAGTGATTAACAAACTTTAACATGTTACTTCTTGCACTCTAATGAAATTCACAGAAATGATGCAATGTTACGATTTATCTATTAAATATTCAATTTACATAAACTATTCACATGTAAATCTTTATTACATTTCCCAGTACTACAGTTTGCAATTCTGTTTTCTGCAATTTTACAATCACACTTCTTTGAATGGGATAATTCTTGCCTTTGTATGTTGCAATGTTGCCGGCCTCACTATGAAAATGTACACACATACTCTGTTCTGATAATGCCCTGTAATGCTTATACTAATGTTAAAACAGTAGGGAAAAAATCATATTTAACTCAGCAATAACGATGCAGCCTTGAAGATACTGGAGAAATGTTTTAGATGATATCTGCACACAGATAAGAAGGAAATTGAAGAGTGATCTTAGAGGAGTGCGTTTCAGGGGCAGTCTGCCTACAGGTCAGAGGAATAAATTAATTCTTGCCTTTGCAAGCTTTCCAGCACAACATCCTGCTATTTTGTACTTTGGAGGTGGAGCGACTTTTACCCAATTATGAAGTTTCCCTGGTTCTCAACGATGAATGCTATAAAATTAAAGGAAAAACAGAATGTGTGCCTGACCCAGCAGCTATTGAAACCCTGAAGAACGCATTCCTCTACCTTCAATGGGCCCTGCACTGGAGCCTGAGCACACAGTGTTAGTGACAAACTGCATACATTAGCTGATCATTTGTTCTCAGCTTATTCTTAATCCTATTTTACAAAGCTAATGTTCATCTTCTAATGACAATCTAATTGCTCGGTGCCATGTTTACTAGTGGGAATGAACCACAAGCCATGTTGCTGTAAGCTCCAGGGAACATTCCAGTGATTGGGACGTTAAAAACTCCCTATCTGCAGAAAGGGAAAACTCATTTCTTAACTCTCTGGTACAAATTATTTCCAGGTGCTGATAATTATCACTCATGGAGTCTGATATTCCGTACTCCACATCTAAATTTATACTTGACAAGTTAAACTTTTCATCATGTGCAGCAGCTCCTAAAGGCTGAGGAGGACAGACTGCTGATGGTTGAAACCAATTCCACTTAAAATAGCAACACTTAATTACAAGCCTTGTTGTTTATTTCTTTTCAAAGTATTTCAAATATATCTTTTTCCCCAAGGGAAATAATATTGTATATCATTAAACAGATAAGTATTATTGCATCTGCTCACGAATTCATGAACATGAATTGCGAATAGCCAAGTAATTATCTGGGAAAGCTTGAAAAGACTTCTGAAAAAAAAAAATCCATCAAAAGCTGAAGTACAGACTTCACAGTTATCTTACTGTACACATATGCTAAATGCAGGCAAAAGACACATCAGTGTGCATATGTGAACACAGGACACGGAAAAGCAGCAGATTTGAGCCCATGATGTTTAAATCTGTGGTTTTTTAAATACGTCTACACGTGCTCATGCTTACGTATTCACCCTTCTGTCATACAGCAAAAAGTTGTTTAAACGAGCTAAACATAGGGTGTAGCAGGCACAAATTCAGAGGACTTTATGGAAGAAATACTTTACAGCCACATTAGTATTTTTTAGGTTTATGTTGCCAGTTTTAACCCATTATATGTCCATCTGTAAGCTTTCATGACTGTAGCAATGCTTTTCGACCATCTGGAACGCCATGAATCTGATTTTTTTGAAACAACTCTAACATAAGTTCATTTAAAAGGCGACATGAGAGACTCTTAAAAACTTAACGTACACCATAAACACAAGTGCATCCCATTGCAAGTATCAAAGTTATAAAACTGCAGTATTGAACTGTTTCTGTGAATGCACCCTAAACACAGAAGTTGTCTTTTTGCATTAAAGAGTGCCTTACTGGAGGGTGAAGGTGCAAGTTGTTACCCCAACAGCAAACACCTGCAGAGTCTCAGTACCTGCAACATTCCTAACAGTCAAATTAATAGTGGCAGGACTTGAAATTGAGGCCACTTGATCTTAGGGTCTCAGAGATTAAGGCATTAGTCTGCTGAACCATGTTACCAGACTTCTCTTTAATCTATTAGATACTTCCATGTCTTTGTTCAATAAGCATGGGAGGAAAGAAAACCAGAAGAGTAGAAGCCTTGGTACCATGACAAGCAAACCTGTTGAAATTTCAAGAGACCAGTCAAATGAAAATAACACTAAACGCTGGTTGTCTGCTCAGTGCGCCATGTTGGGTTGTGCTAGGCCAGATCCTCAGCAGCTTGTAGAAATTAGCAGGCCTCTAAGGCTGTGGCAGTTTTCACTGAATGTAACATTATACAAGAAGACAAAAAGAGAATATCTGCTTAAATGTATAACCGCTGCATTAATTTAATAGTCCACAAATTCCAAACTAGATGACTTACATAATACACAAAGGTGCAGAATATCAGGGATGACCGCACTGCAAAATGCAGAAGCATAAAAGAAATCAGAGGTACCCAAAGAAGTGCAAACAAAAGGAATTTAAGCCAGAAATAGCCAGAAGCTTATTTCCTTTGTGATTCACTGAGCATATTGCAAAACTGCAGTGAGTTGGCATAAACTTGTCAATTTAAGCTCTAGAAGGAAATATCTGATAGTAGGAGATCATCCTTAAGAACACAGACATAGAATAAACTAATAGGAAATAAAGGAGAGAGACAGCAGAAGGAGCTGCTGTCTAATCAACTTGGTCTCTATTTTTCCAGGATTACCTTCTTCTTTCCCTCTCTTTCACTTCCTACACCATCATGTACCCTTCAAGTCCCTCCTCAAATGAATGTCAAGCACCAGACCCTGATGCCTGACCCCCGCACCAGCACCATCAGCATCCTTGCTGCAGTGAGGATGGTATGTAGGGAAAAACAAGACACTTGTCGTTTCTTTCCCATTGGATAAAGCACTAAATCTGAAATTGCAAGGCAATGCCTTTTAGCACATTAAGTGTTTGTAGTTAATCATCTCCAAAGTTTCTACAAGTTCACCCAGCACTTTATAAAGGAGAATTCACTTCACTTCTGATCTTTAAGTTTCACTTGTACTCTTTTTTTTATTCATGTGATTGTATTCCAGCACCATCTCTTCAGATATTCTTAACACAATTTAGCAAAAGCTCTGTAATCCAATACTTATGAAATGAGCTGTCAGGCATAAACTATGCCAGAATCTCTTAAGTCCACACAGCAGGACACAAAACTAGTAGCAACTGTACTGAATTACAACCAATGGGAGAAGTCACAGGTCACTGAAGCCACACAGAGTCCTGCCATAGCCAACAATGAAACTTAATGTACTTTCCATGTCCAGAACCATCAGCTATAGAGCTTCTGTAAAACAGATTAATGATAATAGCCGCAGAAACTAGAAAAGAAATGCAAGAAATGGAATCCCGGACAATATTCCATTTGTAATTTGTCACACTACCATACAATGAGACTTCAGCATGAATGTGTTGCACATTTACAATTCAAATAAGCTTCCTTGAATTTTTAAAAGAATGGACTGTACACATCAGTCAGGATGACACAAAAATGCCCTGTCAGGTTAATTTTAAATGCACTTTTTATTTGCTACTGTTAACGAATCACTATCATTATTTGCCATTTTGAAAAGAGGCAGCTATTATTAAATAAAATGCAACTCCTGATCCCTAAATGGAATGTATCCTGTATCTGTAACCAAACCATATTCTCTAGTTTGCAATATTTTTTATACTAACTGTTTGGGTGGCAATTTATTTTTCTGGCACAGTGTAGAAAAATCAAGGCATTACCAGCAAAAATAGCACATTTGGTTCTGGCTTAACATCACATCTATTAAATGCAATGGAATTTTTTTGGAGCTTTTTATTTCTAATTTACCTAAAAGCCCTATTGATTAGGCCACCACTAGGAAAAAAAAGGTTTCCTTTCTTAAAATACTGTTTACCTACAGATGATGACATTCCTCCTTGCTGTGAAATTCAGCAGATGGACTATCAGAGGGATGCTTTTGGCCTCTTGCAGACTAGCCACTGTTTCTGTAGAAAGGTGCAGTGCTTTGATGATGCAGAAAATAAAGCCCATGCTGTTCCTATGTTCTATTAAAAGGAAAGCCATTAAGACTGTAGTTAAGTGGTCAAGGCCTAAAATTAGACTTGCCACAAATGCCAGTGGCAGGAAATATTCTTAGTATTCAAAATATTGCTCTATAAAACAAAATATCACGCTGACTTTCTGAAAAAAGGCAAAAACCATACAGACAAAAAATCTGTTAGGTACCTAAATGCATACCTAACTTTAACCACAAGACGTCAGTGGCTGTGGTCACTTGCTTGCAGCCAACATCTGCACATACTGCGCTGTCATGGCTAGTCTACCTTCATAGGGTTTTGTTACTAGAAAAATTCTACTGTCTTGAGTGGAGGAGAGACATAGAGTCTCTGGACCCTCTGGAAAGGGTCCAGAGGAGGGCCACGAAGATGATCAGGGGGCTGGAGCACCTCCCCTATGAGGACAGGCTGAGGGAGTTGGGCTTGTTCAGCCTGGAGAAGAGAAGGTTGCAGGGTGACCTCATTGCAGCCTTTCAATACCTGAAGGGAACCTACACCCAGGAGGGGAGTAAACTCTTCGAAAGGGCTGACAATAGCAGGACATGGGGAAATGGTTTTAAGTTGAAAGAGCGAAGATTTAGGTTGGATGTTAGGGGGAAGTTCTTCACTAGGAGAGTGGTTAGGCCCTGGAACAGGCTGCCCAGGGAGGCTGTGGATGCCCCATCCTTGGAGGTGTTCAAGACCAGGTTGGACGGGGCCCTGGGCAACCTGATCTAGTAAATGTGTATGTTTGGTGGCCCTGCCAGGCAGGGGGGTTGGAACTATATGATCCTTGAGGTCCCTTCCAACCCGGGTCATTCTGTGATTCTGTGAGGTGAAAACAGGAATGGTAACACTTAAAGCTGCAAGGAAAAATCTGTGGGGTACCCTACCTCAAAACTGTAAAAATTCAAATTGAATTTGTATCACTCTTCCTTGTATCTCTATTCCTTCCCTGACACATAAACCTCTAACTGCCCTATTCCCCACCACCCATCTATGATGCTGGGCCTATGTCATACATGAATCAGCAAAGTGATCTGACTCCAAAATAGCCAAAGGTTTGCTTCTAGGGGTTCTCTGGGTGGAGGCAGAAGGGAAGAGACAGATTAAGAGAAGGTTTATTTTTCATCCAGATCACTTCAAGGATCCAATTCACAACAAAGCCTCAAAAACCACAGAGGAGGGAAGAGACAGGGACGTGGCATGGGAGGAGGAGTAAGTGTCTGGGATGGGAGTGTGTTCAGGTGGCTCTGGCGCCACAATGAACACTGGAGAGCAGGTAGTGCATTCCAACACAAGTTAAATAGTCATTACAACGCGTGACTGTATCCATACACAGCACATGACAGGAAAAACAGATGTCATGTGCATCTTTATTAGAGCTCCCTCACGTACAGGGGCACTGTCTACAAGGCCTAAGGGCAAAAGTGAAGTTACTTTCCTGAGAACATGTTTATTGATCACTGATTTATGTTTATGTAGAGCTTAGAGTGAGTGGGGGAAAAAAAAAATTTAAAAAAAAATTGAAGTTGTCATATGCAACTCCTGAATAGAAAGTGAAGAAGAGATTTACACACTGGAAAAAAAGTCTTATTGAATCAAAGTGTAGATTACGTACACAACAAATATCCTACACATTTTCCAGAGTAGGATAAGTAACTAGGAACTCCAAAGTATTACTGCCAGTTCTGATACTGAATGTATTCTGCTTACTTTGGCAAGCCACACAGCCTTTCTATCTCTGACTGTAAAGTGAGGATATTACTTATCAGCCTCATAGGGATGCTGTGTGGATTAGGCGATGTTAGAAAAGGGGCATATCGTGCTTTAGTAAGTAAAATCCATCAGAAACACATGGACAGTAAATGATACCAAGTAATATGACCTGGAATTTAATTCAGTTATACTCCATGGTTGTGAAAGTCTCTTGGATTAAAAAAAAAAAGTCAACTTAAATTTCAACCAAAATTGGAACTAAACCTAAAATGAACTTCTAAGTTGAGGTTCAGAAAGAAGCACATATTCCGAAGGGTTGTTCCTATTATCTTTCTGCCTCTCTCTGATTCTAACTTGTGGTCAGTAAGGAACAGCTCTGATACCCTGTAGGAAAGCTTGTTTTTGCGGTTATTTATGGCACATTCTACAAATTCAAGAAAGCTTTGGGTAGCTTAGCTAAGCATCTCATCTCCAGGGCACTGCTCCAAACTGAGCCGCAGACCATCACATTTCCCAGTTACTAATTGCAATGCTTTTATTCTCTGTGGTGAAGTGCCTTTGTGTAGCAGAAAATCTTCATAATTTTTGCAAACATTAAAGGCAAAGTGAGAGTCAGAAAATATGAATTGCAACTCCCTGAGGTGACATTCAGATGGTCACTGAAGGAGGGGTGGAGGTCTTAATCCTAAAATTAGACTAGCAGCAGTCTCAGTAGCAGATGAATAGCAGCATTATTTTTAGGGCTATAGAACTCATTACTGTCCACTGAATTAAGCAGCACAATTTATTTACTGGTACAAATCCTGTTTTCTGCAGTGTTTTCCAAATTTGCTTTGAAGCAGTGAGTCAGGAACCTAGCATTCAGACCTGTCAACAGAAGCTTCGCTACCTGACTTGAAAACCACTCCTAGGTGCATTTCTGATACTTCAAGCAATTTACTTAAATTGCACTTTGGACAAAACACACTTTTTTCTTGCTCTTTTTCTTATTTTCTCTTTGTTGTATTTTATGCTTTGTTTTGTTTTGTTTTGTTTTCTTCAGGTAATGACTTCCATATCTATCATCATGCTTTGACAACCTGTTCTCTAAATCACAATACAAAATTTTTGGCTGTTGGTTATATATTTGAATCTCCTAAGTAAACTATATCTATACATGTTATAAGAGAGGCTCTCTTCACCAACACGGTCTACAGATGAAATGGGTGATCCTCTGCAGATAAGAGCTTCACTGATTTCGGCAGAGCTACTGTGCAACCCACCGTCACCTGTCCTCAGTGAAACAATAGTGAACTCTCCTTTTACACTGTTTTTCATCATAACCAGCATTTTCTATATAAAAATAAAAAGAATGACTCTCTTGTCTTCAGTTATGTACTCGGTTCCTCCAGCAAGAGACCAAAAGTCTTATTAATGCCCATAGGACCTTATAGATTCCTTCACAGAACACAACTATGCTACTAGTAGTTCTCACTTGGTCACCTCAACTACTGTGTTTTTACAAGATTTATTTCCCAGATTCTATCATATTGAGAAGGTAGCTTTGCCCAGTGAAGAAGCGTAGCTATTGATCCAAAGACTAATTTGATCATCCAGTGCAAAACAAACGAACAAACCAATCAACCAATCACAGAAAAGTGAAGAAAACACATGTTGGCATACATTACAAGCATGTCTCCAAAATAAATCTAACACAATGAGCGGTATAAATGTACTCTGTATTTCATAGAATTATAGAATTACTCAGATTGGAAATGACCTAAAAGATCACCAAGTCCAACGGCAGCCTAACCGTAGTACCCTAACTCTAACAACCCTCTGCTAAATCATACCTCTATTCATAGTTGTTTTGTTTTGTTTTTCCCAAATCATCTTTCAGTTGTATTTAGTCTTCAATATTTAATGTATTTGAAATCTCACTCTGCTGTTCCATTTTTCTGCTTATCTCCTCTCCTCTTGTGGCAGATCTCAATCTGGCCTTTCAGTGGTCCAGTATGAATGCATCATAATCATTTGGCTTCTTACATCAACCTCCTCTTACTATTTCACTCTCCTTGCTGACCCTCATCTGCAAACACTCTTCACTTATTTACTGTATTTTTGATCTTCTCCCATCCTTCCTCATTACAAAGCTCCTCTCTTTCTTTTATTATCATCCATACGTATTTATATGGTGCATTTTAAACTCTCCTGAAGGCTCAATGAGCTGTCGGCTGTGTTGCTATGATTATGTGGTACAACAGACAACAACAATAATAATGCTAAGATAGGGTAATTCAAATTCGTTGAAGAAAAACTAACAACAACTGAACACAATGGAATAATCATTCCCTTAACTCAGTGATTTCCCTGAAGCAGAAAAGACTTTCTGGATTATATACAGAATAACCTTGGCACAGCTTCATATAAGTGCTGGGGCCTACTAAGGAAATGTTTGATATGATGCCAGCAATGGGCAATAAAACTGAAGTAAATCAGATACTAAATGGGCAAGACTCAGGTTTCTTTTATGGCTGTACAGCACCTAGCACAGTCCCATCACCAATAGGGAAAAAAAAAAAGAAGATTCCTGAAAGATGTGCTAACAAACTCCAAGTCAGATTTTATTTCCTATTAAGATCTAGTCTGTGTGTTTCTGATCTAAAGTCACTGTTTAAAAATATGAAACATGAAGTTCTTCATTAGAAATGATATAGCAGAAAACATTAATTATTCCCTTTACAATTTGTTTTACACAAAACCAACACAATGTATCTTTTGTTTACAATCCTGGGCATTCAACGATGGTTTCAATTAGAGTCTTTTTCCTTACACACATACGAACTTCGAAGATTTATTTCCTAAAAACAATTGTAATATTGTGTATGGTATGCACAGAAATCTGAACTCAGAAGGCCAGATTCAGTTCTGTTCCAGGTGAGCATAAACCTAATTTGTCCTGATTCTGACATCATTCTGACAGGCCAGAGGATGGAACGAGCTTAATTCCATAAACTTAAAGCCTTGAAAATACCAGATCATTTAGTCTAGATTGCTGTATAAAGTGAGGGATTATGTTTCGGGCAATTTTTTCTGTAGTGAGCCCAATACTCTGTATTTGTCACAACTCTCACAGAAAGGCACTCAGTCTTGATCTCAAGTATCAAAAATGAACACCCACCTTCCCATTCCAACAGTGCTTTTTTCAATGGACACCAGTCATCACTACTGAAACATATCCCTTACTTCTCATTTGAATGCATTTAATTTTGACTTTCAACACAACTCGCTTTTTCTTTTACTTTCAGATCCAGCAGTGGAGGGCGGTGGCCATTACTACTTGGTATTTTCTTTCCATGAAACCAATTTAATGGCATTAATTAATTCGACTTTCAGTTTCCCTGTTGTTAAGATAAGAAGATAATGCTCTAAATTTCTGTTCCTCTTTGGAAGATACCTGCCACACAGAAAAACCACAGCTCCTTCCTGCTTGTCCCCTTGGTTATACTTTATTTATTTATTATTAGAAACAGTAACTCTCTTGCTAACAAAACATGATGCAATGGAACAGGGCCAGGTCTGGATTTGGATTTCAATCTATTTGTGATCAAACTCACGAGGCCATATTGTAGAGAAGGCTAATTGCATTTCAGTTTATTTCCATTACAGTCATTTTCTACTCTAAAAGGGATGCACAGAAAGCTGGCTTACTTTTACACTGTTTAAGACAACTGAAAACAGTTTTTAGAGGCAGGCTCAGAACACGAGCACAAACGACAATGGATCATTGTGTTACCAAGGTGTTGTTCAATGTTTTACTCTCCTTAGCCTGTTTGTGGAGTTGAGACTGTGGATCAAGCAAACCGTGGTCCTAAATGCTATCAGAGAAAGCTAGCAAGATAAACGGTGTTTTCCTTTTTTATTGGTCATGCTGGGCATGGCCTATTATCTTTAAATGGACTGAGCAGTTACTGTAGAGAAAAGAACAAGGATAGTATCTCTACTCAGGCTTGTTATAGTCTCCAGGGCAAAGACTGCAAGGCATGACTGATAAACAAAGCAACTGCAAAAGCTAATGTTGTGCCTCTGCAGACAAGACAGAAAAGGCAAATATTTAAAAAGTGGTCGTTTATAAATTATGATCATCCCCACCCCCCTCAAAAATCCATTAACAAGGAAATTTTTCAGACAAGTAAACTCTGCCCTAGGAACACATGTTCAAGAATTTTTTCAGACTTAACCTAAATTAAGGTCAGTGACCTTAATTCCTTCCATTGTGATTGCCTTGTGCACTAAGAATGCAGCAGGATAGAATGGGCTAATGAATGAAAAACCCTGATCCAGTTGCAATTTATGTTCATTCATCCCATTCTGAAAAATCTACCTACCTAATTACAATCTTTTACTTTGAAAGTATCCCAAATGTTATTTGTTTCTCTTTTATATTTCCCTCCTTTAATCACAAGTTCAGAATAACTGCCTTAGTTCATTAGCTGATACAATTTAATTTGATTCAATTAATGTTAGTGAGCCTGAATCAGCCCCATCTCCCAGACCCATCTCCTTGGTTCCCCCACCATGAGCATCGCCCCTTACACATCCTGCCACCCAGTGCTACGCTGAGAAGGCAGCTGGTAGGCCCTGTAACTTGCCATCCATATTAAGGTACTCCTAGATGCTTTTACCTCATCCTCCATAACATCTCAGTGTTAATCAGAAAATACACATTCACTGTGATTAGAATTTTCAATGCAAATGCATCAATTATGGGATGAAATTCCTTCAGGTTCACTACAGATGACTGAGGCTTGGATCCTGGCTCTTGCCCACTCTGTGACTCCCACAATCCAGATGAATGGCCAAATACTTTGGTTATCCACACAGTTGTTTTTCACAATAAACAAAGGTAAATCTTTTGCTTTTATTCCTGTATGGAACAAAAGCAACTGTGAATTCCCAGAGCTTTTGGTTTTGGACAGCCAGAGCACTGTGACATTTTAAGCCCTCAGAATAGACATTTTACCATTTTCATGATGAAATACCACTGAAGAAAACCTTTCATGTTTATTCTTCATCCTGCTGTAAGAAAAATCTAAGACATTTCCCTTCAGATTTTCTATTGCACATATTTGAGTTGTTGTAAGAATTTGGGTAAGATGCTACTAGGTATCTGCATCACAGAGCCAGTGCTAATGGCCATCATCAGACATAGAACTGCTGCTACTTTTTTCTCTTTGGCCACACATTCCAGGTTTTGCAGGTACTCCCACAGTTTGACAACAAAAGGCTGCTGGCACACTCTAACCCATGGCAAATGTCATCACAAGGGTTTTACAGCATTATATTCAAGACTAAAGATAACTTACAAACTTTGCATTAGTATATGCTTCAGTAAACTAATCTGAAAAATGCTACTTAAGGAATGTGTTTATTCTCACATGGGCAGTCTGGCTTACAAGTTCTGCAAGTAAGCTACCATGAAGTCTTTGAGAACAAATAAATATTGTTTTTATCGTGTTGACAATGGGAGCAGCTCACTGCACTGAACTGCCAAACAAGCAACCCAGAAGTAATGATTCATTTCCCAAGGCAGCTTATCTTATTAGCAACAAAACAGGGATTCTGAAACAAAATGTGGTATCCAGGTCCTAAAGTCACAGGCCCCTCTGCAGTCTGGAGATCTCAGTCAGAAATGACTGCAGTCATCATAATATTTACATTTGGGGGTCTGTTACTTCTAATTTGCCTTTGAAAACTGATTACTTGATTGTTCATCTCCATTTTTATTAGAGATCGGAACTTTTCTGTTGCTGATACAAACTTCAGTCTGCCAAATTAATGGCAAGTGCCACTAAACTACTGAAGTGCTATATTAATGCAGACTATGCTGATTAATAAGATTATTAAAAATTGATTTAATGGTACTCCAATTTATACCTCAGACAGATAACAAGGAACATGCAAAAAGGCAGAACATACACTTTGATCCTCCCAGCAGACCCAGCAGCTCAGAATCCCTGAATGTTTTACTTTATACTTAATGGGAATTTTTGAAGACTATTTCCTCCCCAGTTTTAAATATTAAATGTATGTTTTAACAGTTATCAAGGCAGTATTACTTATGACGGCAGAAGACAAAAAGCCTCCAGGACACATATTAGAAGCAGCTTTTTGATAAAAATATCTATACTTTCAAATATTTCTCTGTTATTGCTCAATATACATGAGCTGTAACAAATTTCCATGAGGAAAGATACTGCTACTAGTGGACTTCTGAGGTTGTTCTATAAGCCATTGCAAAGGAGAACTGGGAGTCAAGATTAACTGGCATTTTTAGTTTGCTTCATGATTATCATCTGACTCTGTAGGACTACATTCATCATTAACTTTCCCTAATAAAATCTCACTGCATTAAGATTTTGGAGATGGCTAAAGCAATAAGAACTCTAGAGCACAGAAATGTTGGCTTGATCCGATAGGAAAAGATAGGATAAAAATAGAGGGGATCACCCAACACACAGGTTGAATTCATCAAAACAACTTATGTTAAGATGCGTGATAAAAATCATTTACAGATAACTTGAAAGAACAAAAGCAAATTATTCATCAAGAAACTTGCCACATCCTCAGTTTTCCGTTAGACATCGAGCTTTCATAATCAGTTTCACAGGGTTTGTTGAAGTGCTTTTTTCTCTGCATTCTGAAGTTGTGTGGGTTTGTTTTATTACTCAAAGTACCAATGAAGGCTGAGTTTCTCAAATTACTCAGATTATGGAAGAAGAAATTCTGCAATATCAGACCTCAAGTCCCCCCAAAACTCCTGATTTCATATAAATTTGAGGTTATCACTTATATGTAATAACAAACCATCGCTATGCAAACACTGTTTTCCTGCTCTGATAACCACTATCATTTCAAGTAAGCCTTATTCTGAGCATTTTCCTGTTCGGTTTTTCACAGAAATTAATGTATTACAGTGAATAGCATAGGGGGTGGGAATACTAAAACAAAGCAAAACAAAAAAAAAAACCTCAATTTTTGAAGAGCAGGTGTGAAAAGCATGTGCAGTATTTATCACCAAAAGTACTGCAGCTCCTGGAGGTTATCCAAGCAGACCCATGAGAGTTCAAAGAAACAGGGAGATCACTAATGTTATGATATTACAGCTAAAATGACTGAAACGATTACTTGGGGATCGAGGAGAAAAGGAAGTTGAACAGATATACAAGAAATGCCACAAATTCAGTTCTGTAGGAACTTTAAGGCAAAAGCCTTAAAAGGCAGAAGTCAAATACAGTTTCGTGGATTGACTCAGAGATCACGTTCTTCCAACTCTTAAGTTGTTGCCCATTGTTACAGCCCTAGCACTAACACATCAGACAAACAAGCTAGTAGGCTCCCTTCGCCCCTCCACGCAGTGTCAGTTTGTAGCAGGTGTGCCTGAAGGACTCTTCCTTTCTACTCTTTGAATCATTTTGTAGACACTAATGAGCATCCCTCTTCAGCTTTAATTATTGGTCCCTGACAAGTTAACATAATAGGAATCAGCTTAACCAAGCGTACTCCCCAGTGACATGTTCAATTACTCAGGTTGTACTTCTCTGCAAGAGGTCTGAGGGGTTGCTAATTTAACACAGTCAAAAAAATAAACAGTGGTATTGGTTACAGTTTATCTTTTGACCCTTATGTCACCAAATCTAGCGAGATACCTCCTGGTAGATCAGACAGGAAGATTAAATACTTCAAAATTATTATTCATGTTTCTCTTTTAAAATAAAATTCACTCATACCTGATTTAAATGAAGGAATGTTTTATAAGGTGAAAGCAGACGTTGATGCTTTGATAGTAAGCCCTTGTTTCTGTAGTATTACAAAGCCGTTTGTTTTTCAGTTTTACGAACTACAGTTAAGAGGCAGTTTATCAGTTGATACCACTAAAATACAGTTTCTGGATTAGTTTATCTCTATTTTTGTCAAGACCTGACAGCTATCTTCCATAATCATAAATACCAATGTAAGAAACATGACTAGGAAACCTTCTATTCCTCAAGTCTGTAAATTTAAAATTAAATGAGATTTTGGAAGAAAAAGAAAGTGGGGGGGGGGGGGGAAGAGTGTAACAGGGGTAGGAAGGGTCTCTGCAAAAGTATATCTACCTTTTAAATATTTGAAGATTGAACTAGACATTTTTTTCTACCTATAGAACATCATTACCTCAAGATCAGTCTATAGGGCTGAACACAGCAAGTTTCATACTTGTGCCTTCTCTGGATAGCAAATCTAATTCTCAAAAGCACCCCTGAATTAATTGTCTGGAGTCATACTTATCACTAAGACAACACTCTGGATTTCATTCAGATTTTACAGAAATAAATCTAAGTGATCACAAAGGATGTAGAACCTTGCTCAATAAAGTCAGCCTTGAGCATCGCATTTCTAGTTACCTAAGCAGGTTTTCCATCAGCCATTTGGCCAAGAAAGTGTAATTTTACTGCCAAAGTGACTATGGTGCCCTTCTGGAAATCTTCTACATCAGGTGTAAATCTAAGTGGCTTTGATTATTAGTTTTGTTGGGCACCTTAAAAAAAAATGAAGCTCTAGTATAGCTTCACAGAACATTTCTGAAGGACAAAAAACTTCAAAAAACTCAAGTATGTGACAAAGCTCAAGAGATGCATATGCACTTCCTAGAATCCCACAATTTGGGTTTTGTGTGTGCTTTTCTTAAGTTCAAAATATAAGGCAAGCAGAAAACTCCAAGCAAATAGGCAACTACCCCTGGGCAAACACTAACAAAAAGAGAAGTCGAATCCACAGTAAAAACAGTCAGCAAGGTTTTGTGGTAAGATTTCCTTTTTCCACAATTTTCACCAAAAAATAACATGAATTTTGCAGAGCTATAAGCACTGATGCACAAGTATCACATTTCTTCACTGTAATAATGACCAACTGTCCTAACTGACAATACTATTTACTAAACATATACTAAAGCTTAACATACATGACAATTAAGCAGGCATTCATCTTATGGTAAATATCTGCACAAGCATTTTGGACCCCAGCTGAGAATTCAGCCTGGATAAAGGACTTGAGTGGAAGCAAGGCATCAGCACATATCATGTTCTATTTCACAAGTATATCTTCAATTTCTTCCAAGCTGTTGCTCATCTTCAATACTTGTTTCATCATTCTTAAGCAAGGAAAATGTACCTGAGTGTATCTAAAAAAAGAACAGTTTTCATACAGCTCCTTTCTCAACATAATGGAAATCTCAGTCAGCTCATGATCAGTATTATTACATTTCATTTTTTTAATAGGCCATGGCTCATAGAGTTACAAAAATGATTTTATTTAGATTGGAACCTCATAAGCAGGGTTAGAAATTCTAATGGCTGGTCTGTTGTGAAGATGCATCACTAGAAAAAAAAAAAAAATCACACTTGATGGGCATATATAACAGCATAGTATAAACTCATATAATTGGTTCTCTTCTCAAAATGAGATAACTTTACTGATAGTAATAACTCACATCAAGCACAAAGTAACCTCGATAAACTGCAGAGATAAATGCTGTTGGAGGATGCATGACCTGCTCAACAAAACTACAGCACAGTTACATCAGTGTCTAATGACACACTGTGAGAGTTTTGCAAACAAACGCCATATGGAAGAACAGAAATCTGTATTTAACCTTCAGCTCTCTAATTGCTTCTGTTTCAGATGAAAAGATCATCCCAGCATGATGATACTTCTGTTGCTGAGCTTCAGTAGCAAAGCCTTAGGCTCCCTTACAGCCAGTGGCAAGAGGCAACTCATAAACTGCATATTCTCTATCATCTCCTAGTACCATTCTCCATCTATGGATTATTCATGGGGCTTTGGCTCAAGTTCTTTGGAAAGAAGGATGCAGTAACACACGAAGGACATACTGGATAGTTCCATTAGGAAGACCATTTCACACCAAGCAGTCACACAAGCCACCACCTGTGTGCAGCATGAGGTAGTAAAGAGGCACCTACAAGTCTGTCTCAGCCAGTCAGCAGAAAGAGACTGGGCAATTTTTCCCATTTCAAGATACACAAATGACACTTTTGAAAAACTAAAAACTTAAAAACAAATTCTGTCCCTTATCAGTTCTTATTAATTTTTACATTAAGTGTAGAAATATTATTTTTTCAATAAGAGAAAAGGCTCTGTTGGCAGTATGGAAACAGCAGAATACACAAGAGCAGATCAACAAGCACATACTGTGTGGGTTGCCTGGGGACTGATAGATCACAAAGCAGACTCTCAGCAAGTTTTCTTTATCATCATCAAGAAAGTTTTTTTTATAATCATAAAGAATAACTGTCAGAGTGGGAAGCCTAATCCACAATGACTTAGTCATGCTTTAAAATTAAAGGTAGAACACCGCACGGACAACAGTAAAAGAATCACTCCTCTGGTATATTTTCAGCCTTGGACAAAAAAACCCTCATCTTTCCAAGTCCCAGGACAAGCTGACATGTCCCTAATGATTAGCAATTTTTCTTAATTCTCCACGAGAGAACAAGGCTAACTAATTGTAAAAAAATCCAGGGCTAAGATCACTACATTTACAGCACTGGTGGAAAAACAATCTTTCACACAGTCACCCTCTTAATCAACTAAATTAGAGGAAAACATGCCATGTAGTCTGCTCATCAAAAGGCTCTTGCTACGGAAGATGCTGCACCAGGCAGGTTAATTCTCCCAACAAATCAGACCAACCGCTTTCCCACTTCCTTTGGCGACTTTTATACGACTGGAGCAGGTTCTTTAAAACATTGTACTGTGACCTTTTACTTTCAGCAGCTGCGTGTACAAGGGCCTCAGACAAACAGTTCAGAATCAGGGCATGACATGGAAATAAGACTTCACAGCCTTGGGCTAATGTGGCTCAGCAAAGGATAAACATTTTTTTGTCTATCTTTCAGGGTTTATCTCTTTTATGACTCATGTTGAGTAATTGTTTCCACATCCCTTTCTGTCATAAGGGACAGGGAACATGCTCGTTCAAGACAAGAGCTTTACATGGAATTTAGGAGGAACAGGACGCAATCTGGAGTTCTTGCTGCTGAACCTTTGGTTCAATTTGCTTTGGGGCTTTTTTGCCTTGTACTCTGCCCCAAGGCAACAGTTCAAGTTGGTAGTTGACTACAGAAGAAGTAGCCTATATTAGGGCTCTGAAATGTGCAGTAGGGCTGCTGACAGTGATAAATTACCATCATAATTGATATATCTCATTCCAGTGTATATAAGCAAAATCCTACACTGATAAGATAACATAAAGAAAATGGCTGAATGTACTCTCTTTCTTCATTCAGGAGATACCAATCTCATTTCACTTTCATTATTAACATGAAAGACTACCTGAGCTACAGGAAAAAAAAAAAAAAAAAAGAATTAAAAATCTTTCTTTCAGAAGTTCTACCAAGAACAAGAGCATTAAGCTTGTATCATATGAAAACATACCATAAAGCAGAGTTCAAAAAGCCAAGGTACCAACAGGGCCTTACTTATACGCTTTACTGTTTTATTATGTATTTGTATTATGTATCTTGATTAAATCTTATCTCTTGATTCTATTATCATAATATGCCAGTTAAAGAAACAAACATTCTCCACCCTCAAATGATAAAGAGGGAGGGAATAAAAAAAGCAACAAGAAAAGCTTAACAGCAGCATCCAACCGTCCATACTGGAACTACAAGTTCTGCTGGTTCATTAGCCAATACTAAGCCCGGTAGCAAAGGCAGATCTGATGATACGCAAGGCTACAACAATGCTTTTTGTCAGCATGTGAAAGCCAACCACATAACATTTACCAGCGAAACACAACTCCATGAGGAGAGTATGCTGCAGATCCAGCTCAGCCTACAATGAAATCCCAAGTGTCCTAAATCCCAGCTCCTATTCTGCCTCACCACCCGCGCCCTATCATGGCTTCTGTGGCACTCACATTCCCACACAGCATGGCAGGAATGATGATCCTGAATATGAAGATATTTAGGATTGGAAGGAAGAAGAGTAAGGTCCTTCAGAGCAAAAGTGAGAGAAGACGGAAATGATTGGCATAAACAGCTTGCAAAAGTAAAAGCAGATATACAAATAAACACCTGCTCTCTCCACAGAAATAATGGAAGAAAAAAAACCAAAACCATGACAAATGTGAAAGCTGCCTTAACACTCCCACTTTCAGTGACTTCTGGAAGCAGACCAAACAAATGAATTGTCACTCCTGTAGATTCCTGTGGATTACCACGTTCCCCATTAGGTTAGATATCCAAACTCAGGATTAGATGCAATGTAACAAGAATTCAATTAACAAGCAATACCTAGCCCATAAAAACCTAGCTATGAAAGAGAAGAATTAATCTAAAATAATCTGTGAAACCAATGAGAATTGTTATTTTCACTCAACTTTTAATACAAGGACATTCCCTATATGAGATACCCTGATTTTTCTGTGAAACGATTTGGGAAAAAGAATCTTTCAAAGCAGCCTGACAGCTGTTCTGCAACGCACGCTTCAAGCACCATGCCCAGAAAGGTAATATCTGTTTGCATGCTATTATTGATTAACCCATACAATATTTCACATGACATTTACTCAGCTGGAAGCAAATAATACAGATTATGAACAAACTTAAACGAAAACAAGAGCTGGATAAAAAAAGTCTTGCTCCATGTAAAAGAGCTTCTCTGTATCTACTTTTCTTTTCCTCATATTTAAATTTCTCTTTCAGCCTTTTCTTGTAAAATTGGTAGCATATGAATATAGACAATCATTAATTTTTCAAGCCAGTCCAGCAGGTTTTGGTTACCCAGTTATCCATGCCTAAATCAATGCAACACAGATGATCAACTCAGCCACTTCATACATACACTTCAATACATACTTCATTAGCAATAAGGTCTCCAGTGTGAAAGCAGAAGATGTCCCCACACATAACTATCTAATAAACTATCAGGGATTTTCAGAGTTTTCATATGAATGTGAAAATACTATCAGATGTGTCAGGCATGACTTCTTTTCTTGCTACAGTTCTTTTATACATGATACTGGCACTAGGATACAAGGCAGCATCAGTTTAATGAAAGACAGGAGTAAACTATACTATATCAAAGAGCAGTAAGAAGAAAACAAACAAAGCATATATCAAAATCAAGAGCAGTCATGGCAAATTTTTTCTGCTCACAATAGCCATAAGTACCCTACTTTCTTACATTCCTGAAACAACAAGAACCAAAACAGAGACTTACAGACAAACTGCTTCATTAAATACTTGTTTCTTTGTCTTGTTTTTCAGCTTTTTTTTTTTTTTTTTTTTCTCAACAATTCTGTAACAGAAAACTCAGTGGAACTAATCTTGTGAGACAGATTAGTTATTGATATGTAAGTTTGCTTACACTACTATTCCTCTTAAAAAGCTAATCTGGTCAAATGATACAAACTTACCATGATCCAAACCAGCACAGAGCATCCGTGGAGACTGGCAGCCTACAGAAGGTTCCTAGAGAGGATATCATCATCCTTTGCACAGACTAAAAAGTCCTTTAATCTTTTTTGCTAATACATATAATGTCTGCTAATAGTGTAAGTAATAAAAAACAAGCTGGTACTGTTCCTGTAATCTACTGCTGTATAAAGAGTTATCAGATGAACTGGGAAAGGCAAGTTTTTGTGGCTGAAATGGGAAGGAACAACAAACAGTTTAAGCTCATCAGAACTTTCAGTGATTATCTGAACAGAAGCATTACAAACCTTATTAAATATTTCAGGAATAAGTCACTTTCGGTAAAGCTATGTTATTAGAGCCCACCTTTACTGGGGTAAAAAGATGAGCACTTCCTTTTCTAGGGTGCAGTGCAGACCTTGTGCCTATGTAGAGATGCAGCTGATTATCTATCCCTAGGACATACAGACTAATTCCCTCTAAAAGAGTTTAATCTCTAACAGAAATTTTAAAAATAACACACATGAAAAGAGGAGGAAATAGAGCACTGAAGACAAAGGAAAGAGCTCAGAGTGATGATAGGATGACAGACCGCAGCATCCATCTTCACCTTGAGGGACACGTAAAGAGAAACTGGAGTATGTACACTCAATATGTTTTTGGAGTTGATCCCTCTACAAATGTCATGCTCAATTGCAGTAGGTATTTATATGCATCAGTAGTGAGGCACTGCAATGAGCAAGCACTCTACAAGTTATTGTTCCTGTATAGTACTGTCTATTTTTATTACCTCATGCAGCTTTAAAAATGGTGAATGCTGCTCTCTGTGGCAACCCAGCTGGACAGAGCCATGTGCATAGAACCCAATTTAGTGAGTGGCTCACAAATTTCATTAAAAGGACGTTTCATTAAAAGGTGGAGTAGGGTTACTAGAATTAGCAGCTTCTTTGGTTTAAGGATACAGAGGTCAGAAATAGCCAGTTCTGTATGTCCTGCAACAGTGTTATAAAAGTGAATAATAAGGTTTGACAAAATCATAGAAATTAATGAACCTTTCAAAAAAGAGGTTTCTTACCCATTTCAGTCTCTCCTTTTTAGTATGGAGAATGACAGGGGAAGGAAAAGCAAAGTAGCAGTGGCATATATCTGCTAACTACTTAATCGTAGCAATTCTGATTGGTACTCTCATGGCAGATGCTCTGATGCAAACTCCTGTAGGAAATGTGTGATCATCTTCATTTTACTACCCGCAAATAGTCACAACAGAAAAATACAGCATCAAGGTAAGGATCCATTTACACGCCAGAGGATTTATCAAACTCAAACTGAAGCTTAATGAGACAGGTGGATCTTGGGCACTGAAACAGTGGACTGAAACCCTAGCATGCAATGCTTACCAATAGTTACAGTAGGGTTAGTGAATGAAACCAACACAAATCAACTGTAAAAACATGAGATGATACATGCTCAGGTGCATGCAGATTACATGAGCACCATTTTTAAGCAGCTAACATATTGAATGCCAAGTGCATTAACCACTGGCACTGAATTCCAGCTTCTCACAATTACTTATTAATCCAATTAACATTAAAAACAAAGATCGATACAGAATACATTTTGAGTCCGATAATTAAAATTCTGCATGTTTATTTAAATTAATAAATATTTTTAATTATTTTTGTAATCTACCCACTTGGTATTTGATAAAAGATTTTTAAAACTTTAATTATTGGAGTCACTCAGTTCAGCTTTAAAAAA
Source organism: Coturnix japonica (assembly GCF_054131305.1). Lineage (NCBI taxonomy): Eukaryota > Metazoa > Chordata > Aves > Galliformes > Phasianidae > Coturnix > Coturnix japonica. Next base: position 13,702,249 of record NC_140664.1, on the reverse strand, counting down.
TATGTGTATACTGTCATCCTTTCTTCCTTCCCTTACATTGTAACCTGATGCTAAGGTTCTCAGATACACATCTGATTTCTTCTTGTCTTAGTATTATTAATTACAACAGCATAAAAATAATTTTCTGGAATGCTTATACACTGATAATATAGAGATCCACCAAGATAAATTTTCAGGGGTGATGCCTCCATTTGATCCCTGGCAGAACAAACATGTTGCAGAGCACATCCTGGCTTTCAGTTTTGTCAAAAAGTCTTTGAATTCTGAGCAACTTTGTGTAGCAGTTGTTAAGGGTACAGAAATCCAGTTATTTTTAACTGGAAAAAGCACTCATTCAAAAGTTTGAACTCCGGGATTACGGTTTGTTCCACCTGGCTAGGAAATAAGCTCATCAAGCCTCTTGATTTCTGTAAAAAATTGCAGATTTACTCCTAGGATTGTACTTACAATATCAGCAAATGCAATGCATATTTAACGGCTTCTGAAAGTCAAGGTCAGCTAATATTGTGCACTCTGAAAGCATACTGAAACCTAAGCTTCAGGGAGGCAGACAGCGTAGGGGAGGGAAGAATGCCACCAGTTTCAGCAGTCAGTGGGTATGTACAGCACAGTCCCCAGAGGAGCATCAAGCCCTCCCTGCCTGTGCCAACCAACACTTTGCTTAGGAGGTCCACCACAAAACCCCTGGTCAGTTCGGATCCTGTCACAGCCAGCATACAGCACAGTGAAAATTAACTGTCTCCCGAGCACGCAGCTTATCTCAGCATCGAGTATGAAACAAAAAAATTAATTAATTAAGACAAATAACCCCTCCTATTCCTAGGAAAAACTTACCCAGAATACCTGGCTGACGTAGGAAAGATTTTCTTTGCAGACTGCAATAACCACAATGGAACATAAAAGAAACTTATCTCTAATGTATTCATGAAAGCTGAGCACCAGTCCTGACATGATGGTACCACTAAGCGGCCATCCTAATGATTTTGCATCACTGCAGTGTAACGTCTACAGGATGTTTACAATACTTCACTATTTATCTTTAGTCACTCTGCTGTGATTTCTCCAGGCTCAGAATAAGAAATATCACAAATGGTGAACAAGGCTGGACTGAGGTTTTAACATGTCTTCATATTGAGATTAATGCCACTGTCTGTTGCATTGCTTTACAGCCAGTTCAGAGGGGAACAAATCTTTGGTTGAGACACACCACCACCAATACAAAAAAAAAATAATAATTCTGTACTAATTTTAAACAGCATCGGAATAAACCATGCTCCTAATTTTAGACCATATATAATTTTAGACCCTTAAATTGAGCTGTGTCTGCATCAAAGGAATTCCCAACTAACATACAGCAAAGCCATGACGGTTCTGGTGGTAAATCCCAGCCTTTAGTTCCAGCCATCTTTCCTCTTTCTGTGACGATCCTTAGGTGAATCCCAAACAAACACCCTGCCCTTTGCCAGAAACTACCAGCAGCAATGTCCTGAGGTGAGATGCCAGTAGCTGAGCTCTTACCACATAGTCACCAAGGTTAATTAACAGTTCTTCCCTATCCTGTTTGGATTGTTGATGCTCTGAAGTTCAGCAGTTCCAGTTGGCTTGTCAACAGTTAGGAAATTGTGGTAACAGAAAAGGCTTAACAACAATGTATAGGTTTAAGTCACGCTTTAGTGTTCGCTTGCCTCATTTCCCTCCTTTTTTAATAAATCTCTTGTAAATTAGCACACCTTACTGTATACATTTCATGCATTATAAGTTCATAATCATAGCAAGTGCTTTACAGAAAAGGTATTCCTGGATTTTGTACACCCACTTCACCTTAAGACTGCAAAATGTATTACTTCAGCATGGAAGGGGAAAAAAAAATCTAAAAATACCCTGAAATTCCTGCAAAAAAGTTTGTGAACAGTTGGTAGGTTTTATTCTGCTACAAAGCTTGATCTGAAAATGATTCAAGACAGTCCATCTGTGAGAGGAGTATTGCTGCAGATGCGTTTGATTGTGATCTGATGAAGACCAAAAATAACGGGACCAGTAGGTCTACCCCAGAGACACTTTCCAAGTTCCAAAGCTCTCTCCTGAGCCCACAGATAGCAGTGGTGGCAGCCCCATCCCTCTTTGGATTAACAGCTCGTTCCAAACAAATTCCCAAAGCACACACTTCTGCCCTCAGTGGCAGCTTGCATTGAGGAAAAAGCACTCTAAGCTTTGGAAAGGCAGTCGGGTTGGACATCAAATACTATGTTAATTATCCCAACAGTAAGTAAATAAGACAATTTTCATCCGCAGTTTTACTGTCATGGTCTGGAAAAGTCTTTCAATTATTTTATCTATTATAAACAAGTAGCCAATGACTATTTATTTTTCCTCAGTTCCAATACAGACTTAATTAAAACTTATGTTGTTATTCCAACAACTGTGTCCTCTTACCTGGGTGGTACATAACACCATGGGGGCTGTGACTGCATGATGCAGTGCAAATGAAGGAAAAATAGAAAAACACGAGAGGTTTTAGGTGTTAATGCATTTTTGCATTATTAAGTATTAATTAGGTAGTTTTAAAAGATGGGGAAGTGAAAAACGAGCATCTGAGAAGAAAAGAAATATAGAAGCAACAAGGAAAGCTCCCTATACAAAAACCTAATAATGAAATCAGGATTTCAGAAGGGACGTAAATGTAAAAGAAGTGTATTAAAGGTAAACATACAAGTGTCAGATAATAGAATGGCAATCAGCCAACAATTCAAAGATGAAAGTCTTACATCAAAAGGAATAAGATTTAAATATATATACATTATCTGGCTTCCCAGTCCTCTTGCAATCAGAGCAAGCTCCAAGACTCTCCTAGCTGGATATAGCTTATGTAGGCTATTTCCATAAAACATGTAGATGGAACTGGGGTCCAACCTAATAAGCTAAGCAAGCAAGAAAATCTGTGTTACACACCACATCTAGTCTAGATCCGTGAGGAACTGAGAGCAAATATGTTCAAGACTACTGTATTCCTCATGGGCTGATAATGCAACTCTGCAAGTCTATTTCACATCCAAATGTACTGTCCATTTTAGAAAGGAGAGGTTGTAGTGAATCACTGAATTCCTGAACAGGCACTCTGGAGAGGAGCAGGAAATTTTTCACTGTCATTTTCTGATTTTGAGTGCCAAATCATAATGTTTAAACACTTTGTGAGTGAAAGGATTTTTTTTTTTGTTATTATTATAATACTGATAACTATTATGAGCAATGATATCTCAAAAGCCCGAAGCAATGCACTAGATTTTAAGATTATCTTATGCTTAGAAGTTGTTTAACAAAATGCAAAGTGGTCATGAAAGCATTATAACTAAATTTTTACTGGAACTCACCATAATTAGCACATTATTTCTTAATGTATAATCAAAGCAAGGAAGGGAGAAAAAAAAAAAAGATGAAAACATGTGTAACATCAGTCCTTCTCGATAGACACCAACTAATATGAGATTCTTCACAAGTGTATGGCAACTAACAGACCATGTTCTGGTTTTTGTATTGTACTCACTGACTCAAATTCAGATTGCACCTCTCTGACAAGTCTTTTGAAGATAATTAGCAGTAAGGAAATAAAGGTCTTCAAAGTCTGTTTATGATCAGTCTATTCCAGCTAAATGTAATTCCTAGCAAAGAGAGGACTCCTCCTCTTCCTTCCAGACTTTTTCCTCCTTCCTCTCCACTTCTCCTACTCAGAGACCTCCAAGCCAGCCTCTGAAGTCTGTGGGTCTATTAAATAAATCACAGCTCATGCAAGACTGCAACGTTTCACTGCTGAAGAACTGCATTTACCCTACCTGCACGGTGAGAGAGGCTGCTTTTAGTCCCTTTTCTGCTGCACTTCTTAGTTTTGTTAAGCCAAAGGTCTCATTACCTTTAAGCAATACTGCTGCCATTTACTGTAACCCTCTGATAAACCGGGTGACTTGTGCAAACGTTTTGTGACAGCCCTCATCCTCAAACCTAAAGTTTTTATGCAAACCCCTGTCAATCTACTTGCTATGCATGAAAGAGTTAACACAAAAGATCCTCACTAATGCTTAATTGCAATCACCGGGAAGGCTGCTAGCAGAAACAGAAGAGTACAGATGTTGAATTTTAAGTCTCTTTGGGAGCAACTTACTTTTATGCGATGTGGAAGAATGGCAAAGTGATTTCAACATGTGCAAAGCCCTGAGGTAGTATGATAATGTATTGTTTCCATTTCTAAAGGATGTAACTTTCTTGAGGGGGAAAAAAAAAAATAATTTAAAAAAAAAAAAAAAAAAGAAAGAAATGTAAAGGGAGGAGATGATCTCCTTATTAAAAGGGTGGGTTGCATACCTTATCTGCCTCTGTATGACATTGCTGACATCAACAGTGAAGGCATGACTACAGTTCTGGTGTTTTGGTGTGTTGTGTTGGTGTATTTTTTTTCCTCCTCCATTAGTTTTATAAGACTGGCAAGGATTTACATGAAAGGTTGTTGATCACCTAAGGCAAATAGCATGATCAAATAGATTACATTAAAAGCAACCAGCCTCAACAAGCAGCACACAGAATGTAGATTCAATGACTGACATATCTCACTGTACCTGAGCACTGTAAATCATCACAAGCTTCCTGCACAATGCCAGACATCCTCAGATCACTGCAAGAACACTGTGAGTCCAAACAGCGGTTGTTTTTGTTGTTGTTTTTGTTTTGTTTTTTTCCTGAACAATTAGCCTCTTGGAAGTGAAGAGTGAGGGTGCTCTGTGCACGATTCCCCCCACCCGCATTCCCCTCTTTCATATTCAAACACTTGGGGCAAAGCAATTTGACACTGGTTTCTGTAACAAACCTGGTCAGGCAGGATTTCTCACACACCCTGCACAAAAGGCTAACCTCTCACAAAGTACTTATTTGAGATTTACGTCAAGGTTGAGTGAACTGCAGCCAGGGAACCGAGCTCAAAACACTGTGTGAAAGGCTCCTGTGCTAATCGCTAAACCAGGGGGTTGGCTGGAGAGGAACCGGGTTGGGGGGGCAGGGGGAACAACAAACAAATCATAAATACTCTTTGTAGTGCATCACTTCCAATATCCAACTACAATATCACTAGGGAAAGAAAAAATAAATGTAATCACTTATAATTTAATATCTTCTTGAATTATCAAAATATTGAAATAGCCAAACAAAAAACAAAACAACATCAAAAAACTCAATTTTGCCACTCTTCAGCAGTGAATATACATAATTCATGGCCAGGACTTCTCTATTTTATTTCTGAATTTTGTTCCATATTCTTACTGATATAGGTGCTGCTGTAATTCAGACACTGATCTCAGTTGCTCCTGCAGGAGAAACACTCCAGAGACAATCCAGTACTGGATTTATATGCCACTGTCAGAGAAAACTCTATCAGGTAAGCGATTAGAATAAAGCAACTGACACACCTTGTCCAGGGTAAGATAGCAGGATGTTGGTAGAATCATATTAACTAAGTTGTTGGTTTTATCTGTGAATTACCAGATTGATAGTTACGTACATACAGTGCTCATTTAAAGAGTACACTAGCTAACCTATTCTATCATTATCTTAGGTTAGATGGGTTTCTGACATTTAAAAGAGTATACATTAGCCATCAACTGGTTCAGCTGAAGTGAATTTCAGAAGGAACACAGGTGTTTCCCAGACCTGCTTTTTGGTCATCCTTTGTCCAAAGGTGAGGTCTCAAAGTCCTTTTGCCTCACCAAAGTAATGGAAGGCATATAGGTACTCCTTAATAAAACAGGATGAGAAGGAAAAATCTAAGTGCTGGATAATCTGTTCATCTCAGACATGGTGAGATCTTACAGTCAAACCTGTACTAAGATGCACAGAGCAGAATGTTTACAAACCGCACACAGGCCACTTTCCTCCTGAAGGGTCACAGCAGCCAGGCCCAGAAGAGTCCTCTTTAACCCTCTGCAGCAACAGAAAGGTGAATTTTATTCCCTTCACTGTGATACACCGTTACACTAAATTTGACCACAGTTGCTACTTATTTTGCAAATATCACATTGTTAAAATTATTTTATAAACCAGTAAGTTTATTTATTACACGGACACTGTCTTTGCACCTAATCAACCCAGTTGCTTAAGTACATTTGTTCCGCCCAATCTGTCCTCACACCACAATAAAAGCAAGAGGTAACAAGCAACCGGAACTGCAGTTCACTGCTTCTCAACTGTTAGCTTCAGGAAAGAAAGATAATGAGTAACTGAGATAAATAACATTATTCACAACATTTAAAATAAAACAAATAAACAAAAAACTGAAAAGCATAAAACTAGAAGTGTAAATTCATGCATTACTTAAATAATCAAAGTTACCATTACCATAGCGCTGCTATAAAAATGGAAATGTTAAGAAAGACTTTCTTCATATTGCTGCAAGAATCCCAGCTGCCGAGCATTTACAGCTGCCCCGTAAAATTGGGGTGGAGAAATTCCCTACTGCAATAAAAACGTCCGTAAACTCATAAACAAGAGACACATCAGTTCCTTTAAAGTAAAAAAAAAGAGATACCATTAGGACCAGCCTTTCATCCTCAGTGTGTCTGAAGGACTTTGTAGACATTTTGCTGCCTACACCTAATTAGCAGCATTACCACATTAGTACCTTCAACATGTCTGAAGTAAGGTATAACCTTTAATTTATTTATTTGCTTATTTGTTTTGTGAAATAACATTTCTGCTAGCATAGTTCAGAGATGTAAAAAGAACATGATGCAAAGGGAAGAACTACAGAACGTTTAGTGGTGAAGAGGTTAAATCAACTGTAAAAAGCAGTCAATCACACAATTTAACAATAAAACAGTTTTGAAACGTACAGAAACTACTATCTAAGCATAGCTGGAAAATTCAGCATTACAGGGTCTTACTGGCAGGGATGATAAGTGTGACAAGGTCCTTTTCAGTATGATGAGGGTTCTGCCTCTCTTTCTTCTTTCTTCTTTTATGGACTTCTTAGGACCATGAACTAATACTTATCGTCTCCACTTCCTTTTCACAGCTCTGCATGCATAACACTGTGCAGCACCCATCACAATATCCCTGACAGCTCTCCTTTGCAAAAACCCAGCCTGTCTGCTAATGCCTGGTTGAGAATGAACACAAAATACTTCTTTTGTGAGAACCTCAAAAGCAGGTGGTTTTCCTTGTTTTAATTTGTCTGTGAATGAGTGGTGCTTAGAGAGTGGGCAAACTTCAGAGATCTTTGAGCAGAAAACAGTGTAGAAAGACATTAGGCACAACAAAAGATTCAGGAAAGAGTCTCTAATCAACACTCTTGAGCTGGCCTCTCATTTTTCTTGGATCATCCTCAGGCAAGCTTTGGCATTCTGTAGAACTACCTCACTTAGAAACACTTCTCTGTGTCAGTACAACTGAGCATGAAATGGTCTGGAGTAATATTAAAATATACACACCTGCTTTTTGCCTGTAGGATTCTTCACACTACAGTTCCCCCAAACTTAGGAAAGAATTACAAAGAGTCACCAGTACTATCTAAATGCAGGTTATCTAATTTACAAGCCTAAATTAAAAAGCAATCTTCACAAGCTACCTGTGCCAGAGAGGCAACAAGAAATTACACTTCTGCTTTAATTTGAAATCTGGAACTCTCTCTCTGTTCATCAATTCTGAAAGGATTTTAAGACTCTTCTGGCATAGGTATCTAACACAGGTTCCTATTAGGTGACACAGAGATTCCTGAATCCTCAGCGCCTCCAGCTCAAGAATTCTGCCCATTCTTGTCCCCACTCTGTGACAGATACTGTATGTAAGAAAGGTTACTGAATCATAAGCGTCCAGTCATGGAGCCCTTTTCCTTCCTCTTTGAAGAAACCTATTCTTTTTTCAACAGTTATCCACACCCACCACTTAAGCATGAGCAATTAGATACATTCCACTAAAATCCAGTTTCAAACCTCCCTACTACAGTGTACCATGCACATATTTTCCAGAAATTCATCCCACATCCCAGCAACTGCAAGGTGCAGGATATCCAAAAGAGGTCATGAAAAAATACATGGGAGAAAACAGATAAGCTGGAAGCCCACAGACAACCTGCATCCTATAAAGAGCGGCAGGGAAGAAGGACAAAAGTCTAACGTAGCAAAATTCAGATACACTTGCCCAGCCAAGATGCTTCCTTTTTTGTTTATTCTAAGCAGGTTATGATTTGCACAGCCCTTGCGTGAAACAGGATGACTTTCACATGCACATAAAGGAGAAAGTATTGAACAATGGGTAACACCACCCACTTTATTCCCATGAAATATGCTGTGCAGTGGCCTTTTATTGTCGCTCTATTCACATAAGTTGCTGGATACATCCAGGTACCCGACCTAGGAAGGTCATTTCTACCATGTATAATCAGATAATACATGCTAAACTGGTTTTCAGTTTCCAAACTCCTGATTAAGTGTGCTTCATTTCTTGATTTCTCAGCTTCTGTTTTTGTTTAAAGCTGAATAATACTGAGTATTACAACCCCAAGAACGCTAGGTCAGAGTTTTAATGTATGAGTTAAGCATCTGACTAATGTATAATGGGCAGCAGATTACAATCTCTCAGAGTTTCTGTAACTTAAAATGGACATTAGCAGATATTTAGTGGACTTTGAGACAAATTTTGCATATTCGGCAGATATTCAGAGAAACAGAATTCTGAAGAAATAAAGCAAAAATATCTATGTTGCAAAACTTCATGAAAAGGGCTCGGGGCCACTTTAGCAAGTAAATGTTTGACCTCTCAGAGCTTTCTCTTCAGAGCCATCACTCCCTTGCCCTCCTTGGCTTTCCTGCAGGTTGGGCTTTCTCGACTTCCCAACAATTTGCCCAAGAGGAAGCAGATCGTTCTCTTCTGTACTGAAATAATCTTCCCCTATCTTATACACATAACCTCATTAACTTTTTCTTTCTATCTCTCTTCCTTTTTCTGTTTCACAAATATCTTTTCATTCCCTCTGATTCTTGTTTTATCTTACATAGTCATTAGTTCAACATGTCTTTAAACGTGCTTCCAGAGAATGACTATCATTCTACCCTACAAAAACATTAGTACTGAAAAAGGGCTTTCATCTTCAACGCCCTTGTATAAATCCCTCTTGAGAGAAATGCCACCTTAGAAACTCAAACATACATATTAAATAAAAACAACTGAAAACCACAATTATTACATGATATAATGTTTTAAGTTTCAGCTAGAACCTCTGACTTGCTTTCCTGATTCAAGTTCTATTAGTACTTCCCATTAGCTGACAAATTACATTCTGGAGACAGAGGAGTCATTACTGCAGATGAACAAAGTTTTTCTTCCTACATGCCCCACTGATAACACGGCCATTCACAGAATGTAGAAGGCACACCTTTTATTTTTATCACCTCCTGTAATTGCTGTGTACGTGACCAGGCTTCTTTCATAGCCACTGGAAACGGAGCTGATACAATGAATGTCAAAAAAGCATGCAGTCCTCTGCCTGTACAGAAATCTTTATTCTGGATGAGTTGCATTCTGTACTTCACAGCTGTTTTAATTTGCATTGACTCCAAGAATCCTAGACAGCTAACTCACACATGCTGCTTAGACAAGCCCCGCCTTGAAAGTCCATAGAATGGGGTAACTTCAGGGAGTTTCGTTTCCTAGGGTATGAAGATCATTTCCAACAGCAGGAGTCCCAGTCAAAGCCAAACTCTCATCTCTTTCAGAGAAATCAGGTCTAGGTCAAATGGGGTAATAAAGCAAAACGGAGCAACAGGCTCAGAAGGAAATCACTGCTTTTTGACCTGGTGACTCTGAAATGACACCAGCTTGACACACGGAAAGAAAGAGAGGGCTCTTCTGTCCTAATTCAATATGAGAGTGATTGAAAATGACAGTCAAAGGCAATGCCCTGTTTCAGTGCTACAATTTCTTTCTGCCTTTGTACTTAGTTATAATTCTCCATGCCTGAAAGCCACTTGCTCGATTTCTGAATGCTAAGACATATTTCATGCTCTGAACTAGTACATTAGCCTTCTGAATCCATACTCCAGTTTAAATTTCTATGTATGTCAAACACAAGATGTTAGGCACATTCAGTACAGTTCTCTGCATGCACATACCCCTGTTCTGGCTTTCACTTTCTGACTGGGAAACTGCCATCTGCAGTAAAAGTTGTATCTTCTAAAAGCAATTTATAGTTCCCTGGCCATGTTCAGACAGTTTCCTTAGAGGACTCCATCTGTTTTGAAGCTGTGATACACTTTTTTCCTGCTGCTATCATTAAACTCATTTTCCTAGCAACTTCATAAACTCTTTTAAGGTGTTCTTTCTATCCCTTTTGTAGTCAGAATGCTAGATGGCTCTCCAAGTTATCAAACAATGGTCACATTGGTAACTAATAATGGATAGGCTTAAATTAGATATAAGGACTAAATTCTTTACTCAGCGGGTGGTGAGACACAGGAACATACTGTCCAGACAAGCTGAGGATGTCCCAACACTGGACGAGTTCGAGGCCCAGGTTGCATACATTTGAACTTTCAATATTTATGTTTCTAGTACGCTTTCATACCTAAACAGCTCTAAAAAAATAAATAATGGTAGCAAGTGGGTTAAAATAGATTCAACTCATCAAGTTTGCGTGAAATTTATCATTTTGAGGATATGAATCTATAAAACATACTTACAATTTTAGTTCATTATTTATACTGAAATATTCAGAAAGAAGCAATGGCAGACCAAAATATTTGACAGCTTTTGTCAGCTAAGGAAAAGAAATCTCACTTCACAAATGTGATGTAAGTAGAAACCAAGACCTGCTGAGAAGCTTTTGACAACTGCAAAGTAAAAATACAGCTCCACGTTAAAAAAACACCTCATGCCTTCTGATAATCTCGTCCTGACTATAGATGCTATTAGTGCTCTGAAAGCTTGGCTCATCTCCAGCTTAAGAGATCAGCAGCAGCAGTGGAAGAATGATCCAGTGAAGGCACTTAGCAGGAACACAACAAAAAAGAAAATTACATGTGTATTTTCTGTTGAGACACTTCAACAACTCTCACAGAGTTGGGAACACAGATAGAAAGGGTAGAGAAAGCACAAACAACTCAAATTTCAGTCCTGCTGTTGCTGCATCCCCACAGCCTCTTAACTGAACTATGTTTGTCTGCATAAACATAGCACATGCTGTATATATAGCAAAGGTTTTTTATATACAATTTGTGGGTATATTCTGGGATTATATAGACCTGGGAATACCACACTCTTATGCCTTTGCACAAGACAAAGAGAAACCCTAATTCTAATAAGAACAGTTCAGACTGAAACATTTTATATGACATATCTCAAAGGGTAGATACAACTGTGAAGTTTTTCTTTTGTCTTCAAGAGAGATACTGTAAATATATCTGACAATACACAGACTAATCTTTTACATACACCCTCAATTTAGTCAATCCCCTCTCTTGCATTTGACACTGGCTATAGACTTCTTAGTCATTTCTTTAAGTTTACATTTTTTTCTCAGTCATTTTTAACAAACCACAGTTACATGGCAGGGAGATGAAAGGGGGAGTGAGATTCTCAGGGCTCAAGAGTAAAGTCTCTAACAAGACACAGCTGATCTAAAGACAGACAGACAAAGATATCAACCATGTGCTGAAAATAAACAGTTGCAGTTCATTCTCTCACGCTGGGGAAGAGGAGGAATCGCACATGAGCTGTGTTTGAGATAGAAGTTGCCACTCCTCTGGACCTGTGTTAGTCCCATGGTGGGAGTATGTTGTTTATACAGACCCAGTACTCATGTCTATCTGCTGTTCACAACACCTTGACCTGACACAAATGGTTTTACAACCATTTGTTTGTGTCAAGAAGTCCAATTGTCAGTGAAAGAATGGCTCTGACAGACAAGAAGTGTACAGCAGAAATACAGCATTTTAGGTATTACTCACTTTCTTTCTTCTGAACTACCTCATAGCCAGCGTTCCCAAAGAAATTTGCTAATATTCATAAATCTTAATGTTCTTTGGAAGCTACTATCTAATAAACACATGCATCAACAGAAGCACAAAAAACTTGAATTCATCCCAAATCATACAGCTTGTCTAAGACAAGAGATCACGACTCCTCCTATCCCATCGATCAGACTCTCATCTCTTTCCTAGGCAGCTTACCAAGCTATGCATTAAACTTACAAGTATGTAAACAGCTGTTAACACCATGACGTGAATATGCCTATCAATGTCAAGTTTACTGGTTTCTGGTAGACAGTGTCAGACTAATAGCTGATATCCTCCTGGCTATTGTGAACCGATTTTTTCTTAATGCAATCAGTATTCTCAAACATAGGTAAATGCCCGTATTTTTACTAACTGCAACATACGCTTCATATATGTAATGAACGTGGACATTTTCAGATGCCACACAGATGAAATGTCCTATTAAAAAAAAAAAAAAAAAAAAAAAAAAGAAAGAAACTTGAAAAGGACAAAATTAATCTAAATTAATCTGGACATAAACTTCCCAGTGTATGCTATAAAAATCAGTATTTGCCAACGAGAAAATATTAGAGTTTTGATCATAGAATGTCTTGGGTTGGAAGGGACCTCAAGGATCACCAAGCTCCAACTCCCTGCTGCAGGCAGGCTCCCAACCTCCAGATCTAATACTAAACCCCCTAGCCCCATCCAACCTGGCTTTCAACACCTCTGAGGATGTGGAGTCCATAACCTCTTTGGGCAGCTGTCTTGAATGAAATAAAAGCAAAGCAAAAACCGATAGGACCATTAGGTGCAGCGTAGGTCCACAATGACTGTGCTGGAATGCAGCGAAGAAACAGAATACAAGGACAAACTGACTACACAGGATTAAGCTTAGGACAAAACACAAACAAACAAACATACAAAGGGGAAACACGTGGCAAACCAAATAGCAAAGGCAGTAGTTGTACCACTAGTAGTAATACTGTTAACTATGATCTTCCCCAAGCCAGTACAGCAGCTCTGCATCTCCCTAAGCTCTTACTTCCTTAGTACGATCTGAATTTTCCTCCCATTTTTCAGGACTTCTTGCTGTCAAAGCTATCAATTCCTATCAGTACGTCTACAAAGAAAGTCCATCTGTTAAAATGGTGCTACTGTTGCAACAGCTTTCAGCACAGCGGAAAGTCCAAATGGAAAATGGTAATTAACTGCACAATTTGGAAAATTTGCTATTTACGTAACTTTTGTGATTTTTTTCAGGTGAAACTGCTCAGAAATGAGAAGGCAGCGTGTGCAAACAGGTCTGTGTGCCATTCGTCTGCTTTTCAGGTCACTTTAAAAGAGAATATCAATTGTCAGAATAACAGGTATTTATAAAGGGGGAAAGAATAACAGGTATTTATAAAAGGGGGAACAGGACAACAGACACATAGCGATTTTTCATAATATTTTCACTTTAAGTACATACAGATATTCTTTGGTACATCCATTATATGCTGTGCTTCGAACAATTCAATAACCCAACTGCTGCACTGAGACAAAACGTGCTTGTCTCTTTTAAAAGAAAATCAACAATTCAGTCACAACTTTCATAAATACATGATTTGTGTTTAAGGACACAGCTCAGGAGCATTTTTAGCACTATCTGTTCAAAATGGATCACTGAAATCACTGAAAAAAAAACTACCAGTCAATATGAAATAAAAATTGGAGAGTTAGGACTGAAATGAGTATTTATTATGAATTATTCAAGTAAGCAAGGCTCCATGTTCTTGAGCACTGATGGAAAATGCATTTTATTATCTACGAAAGTAATACATCTACTGAGAAGTTACTGCATTTTGTACTTGGTATGTCATTTTTAATGAGAGAAAGTCTAAACGCTTCATGAAAATTAACAAGCATGTAAGAAGCATCAACTAAAAGAACCAATAAACTTTCATTAATGACTAATTATTATTACTCCCAGAGAGAATCAGCTCCCGACCAACTCAGACCAATTACACGCCTACCCCACATAAAAGAGCACATTTTAGCCACCGCTGGAATACCTAAGCTTCATCAAAGAGCTGGGTAACAAACTCTTGGCCTGCGTGAACGAACCATCAGAGCTGGAGAAAAAAGACTCCTAGAGGCAGCCAGGGTAAAAGCCCAGAAAGCTCACGTATCTGTTTTCCCCTAAGCAGAAAGGTTTTGGCAGGTCTGTTTGCTTGTTTTTATACTGTGAATATATGGTTTTTTCCTGGACCCTCTCCTATCTTTCAGGAAGAAAAAGAAATTTTGACTAAAAGAAAATATAAAGACTGTTGGAAGGGTGGTTTTGATGTTGTTATTTTTCATACACTGAGAAGAGTGAGCAAAAGAATATGCTTATTCCTGCTTCATATAATAAAAGCTGTAGTTATCCACTTATTTGAGATTAAACAGGTTATTTTCAAACTACATTATTTATAGGCTTCAATGATTACAGATATTTTGTAAACCAAAAAAATCATAATTATTAGATTGAAAACAGATGTAGGTCAATGCAATGTAACACTTTACATAACAATCAATAAAAATGTCAATACAAACAACTACTAAAGGCACCATATGACATTCCAATGAGAAAAAATAAATATTCATTTTCTACTTAGATGCTTTCCTTCCTTTATCAGCAGATGGCAAGCAAATTACTAGTTCAATCCATGCGTCTGTATCTGATAGACAGTGTTTTACAAGTCTGAAATTAGTTTAAAACATTTTGATGTTGGCCAGACTACAGAGGAAAACAGGATAACTTTGTCTATTAATGAAAAGTTGGTTTTGTCATAACAAATACTTCCACAAGCTACTACCCATCCAGATTCATTCAGTCGCTAATGGAATTTGTACCCAAAGACATAATCTGTGTTTAACAGACTAACAATTTGTAGTTTCATCCATTCTGCTCTTCTGCTGTGCTCCAACACGTCTCCTTACCCTAGCTGAGGTTTACTCAGCAATGCTGATGAAAGAAATCAAGGCCACGAGAATATTTTTGGTAGGAAGGATATCAGATCTCTAGAGCCCTTTATGTTTGTCTGGTAGGCAGTCATGAGAGAACCTGTCAGAGCAAGGACTATTCAGACCAGCACCCTGTCTACAACCATGGCAAAGTGCAGATGTCTAGGAGAAAAGGTAATTTAGAAAATTTCGCTTTATCTCTCCCCATCAGGAAGCCTTAATTTACAACGTAGACAATATATACTTTAGGAAAGGCTGGCTGGCATAGCCAGTATAATAGAATGTTCTGTGTACAACATGGACACTTGAATGGAGGTTCTTCTAGCTTCCTAACACAAAATTTAGGTGTTTTGCCAGGGTCCTACAAATCTGTCACAGATAAGTATTTCTCGGCTTACTGATTAATGCCCCTCCCTCACAACAGTGAAATATCTGGGGACTGCTGTCCAAAATGTCTTCTTGCTTCACTTGTTAACAAGGGTATTGAGTATTCTGGACAGGCCATCATTCACCCACTGACAGGGTACATTTTGGGTGAAAGCTCAGCCAAGAGCCACACTAAGTCAACCTGAAGCAATAAAGCTCAGAGCCTCATTCTCCTGAGATATGAATGGTCATTCACAAGGTTTGCCACCCAAAGCTGAGTCTTACACTAGGAATTACTTAGCAGAATGTCCTACTGAGACACCCTAAACTGAGGGAACAAATTTAAAAGACATTTAATTTTTGTAAGAGAAGTCCCTACATCAATTCTGTTCTACAGCCATTATGGATGTTCGCTGCAAAGACCTCTACCCTTCAACCATTTAATTGACTATTAAAAGGCAAAGACACATTGATTAAGTGCCAATTAAGCTTACAGTCCTTTATGCATGAAAGGATATGTTTAAAAATTAAGCTAGATTTAAAACTTCTACTAAGCAGAACATAATTTTCTGTAATGGAAAAATCAGTAAAGTTGGAACATACTCTTTGCTTTAAAATTGATTAACATTAGTACTATAAACCATTTTGCTAAAGAACTGCATGAGATTCTGTGATCAGTAGAGAGGTATTTTCAATTTAAAAATGAATCCTATTTCTTATATTTCATTCTAATTTTTAAACCAGTAGGCAGAGAAGTAAAACACATGTCAACACAGAAGCAAGCAAAGGTGCTAAGCTATTTACAAGAATTAAAACCTTTGAAGCCAACAAGATTTTAATGATGATTTCCATTAACTCTCCCCACTCCTCCAACCATGCATAAGGTAGGGTTTGAAAGAACTTTAAACAAAAGCAAGTATCTAAGTCAAATATAAAACAATTTTAGTAATATACTAACTGGCATTGCGCTACTGCCAATGGAGAGCTTTTTGTCTTCCTTATTGGTGCAGAGAGGAATACCAAAAGCATCATCATCACTGAGTCTATTAACTGAACTGTGAAAACACGTTTCTCAAGAAAATGTATTCTACACAATGCAAACTTTTACATGAGTCTGGAGTAAGTAAGTCCACTCTAGGTTGGGAGAGCAGCTGCCACGAAATGCTGAAACAATGGGGTGTACATGTCAGCATTTGCTCTTCTAACTCAGCAACATAATACTGTGAGCATTAAAGCAGTTACTATCAGAAATAGAGCTCTTAAATATGTAAAGATACCATTCCCCATACATTTTATAAAGAGGATAATAGCAGAACATTAAGTCTTTGATTTGAAAGTTTTCACCAACCTTGCAGAGTCTGCCTTACAGCCTTTTAGTCATGTACAGACTGGAGAAGCGAGAGCTTTGAAGTGCCCAACTTCCAGTGAAGTTCCTAACATTTCTTTTAATAGGTCTCAAGAGGTCTGTGCGTGATTTACTGTAATTTCAGAACAAGATCAGAAATTCACCCCAACAAAAAAAAAGATACAATTTCTTTGTGAAAGAATTGGAGAGATATTTGAGCACCATATCACTGCCGGGAGATGTGGGCAGAACAGCAGGAAAATAATTTGGCAGCATGATCAAGTGAAACTCAAAAATACTGGCTAAATAAAAGATGTCTGCCAGAAATTTAAGGGAACGAGACAGGGTTTTCTATAGATTAGTTTCTCTTTTTGTGTTTTTTTTTTCTGTTTTGTTTTTCATCCAGTAAACATAGTTAAAGTGCTTCACAGCCGATTTTTATAATTGTAACAAGCAGCTGTGATCAAACTCTATTTGTGGCATCGTAATAAATTTGCCCCCCACCTACTAAAATTAGTTCTAACCATCCAAAATTCTCATTCGAACATCTGACTGAACAAAACAGGCATTGCTACATGCCAGAAACTGGAGGAAACAGACCTAAAATATGCCATTT
Source organism: Coturnix japonica (assembly GCF_054131305.1). Taxonomy (NCBI): domain Eukaryota; kingdom Metazoa; phylum Chordata; class Aves; order Galliformes; family Phasianidae; genus Coturnix; species Coturnix japonica. The sequence goes on along the minus strand of NC_140664.1, from coordinate 13,684,932 downwards.
TCTCACCAGAAATTGCAGGCTCCCAGAATAACATATGAATTAAAACCCATTCCAAGATTGCTTGCATTGCTCCTCATTACCATTCATAACAAATTCCCTGACAAACGTTCTGATTATTTCTCTTTTTTTCCTTGCTTTTTTTATTTAAACACAATTTTCAAATCACTGATGGTCTTGCAAGGAGAAACAGCCAACAGACCAATACATCTGAAAACAGAGAGGGTGGAATTTTACTCTCAGCAAGTGCTGGAGGCAACTGACATGATTAAAGACTGCAGTTTAAGCCATTGTCAAAGACTTCTTCCCATAAGTGAAAATGTGTAGTTTGCCACTACACATCAGAGGCATGTGAACCAAAATGAGGTCAAAGTCAAACAAGAAACACGAATGCCTCACTTCAAAAAAGCTTGTTTTCTTTTTTTTTTCTTCTTCATTTTTTTTTTTTTTTTTCACTGACATAAAGGGAGAAAGAGAAATATTAACAAAGTTAGATTTATGGTATTTCCCAAGTTTTTCTCTTTTGATGGTATTTTTGCAATAAGTTACATCATAATGGCCAGAGAAAGTAATCGCCAACATTGATGCAGGATGCATATGGATTGGACTTTCTTTGTAGCACCACACAATACAGATTTTAAACTATCCCTAACTTGTCAAGGCAAGGGCCTGCCCTTATTCACATTTCACAGACAGATCCAGGAGACTAAAGCCTAGATCAGCTAAGAAATGAGAGGGGATTAACCAGCTAACTAGGACAAATATGATTCACCAGCTTATCACGGCAAACACAACAAGTGGCAACTCCCAAGCACTCGATTAGCAATCTGAACTTGAACTGTTCTTCTCTCTTCAATGGAAAGGCATCCTTCGCGCAGCTGTAAATGCTGTCCAGGACTTGAGCAATGCATGGTCTTTAATAATACGATACAATATTACATATAAAATTATATATTATATAGAATAATAATATTAGAATGATATTTGCAAACCTCAGGCAGCATATTGGTACAACAACCAAGCAACAATTGCAAAGATCATTAAGCAAGCTGCCCTGCTTTGTGCAAGGCACTGTACAGCCTGTGCCATGTTTCAGAAACCTATTACTGTGCACAGTGCAAAAATAGAAATGATCCTTTCTCCTTTTGTCTTTGCATAAAGAATATCCTACCTGAACTCCAGCTAACAATGTAATGTGGCACAGAGCACATATATTTACTGATTCCTGTTACATACAAATGTTATTAAATATCTGGAACCAAGAATAGCAGATTTCCTGAAATGTATGTATTGCTACTTAGAAATAAATGTTTAGAAAAACATCAACAGAGCCATTTAGCCATTATAAACCTTCATTTTAAAAACAGAACTTGGTACAAGAAGTAAATGAATTATATTAGGCAGGAAATTGTTCACTAAATCAATTGTGCTAAATTAGAAATCTTAAAATTAACTACTTGCAAGGTGGTCACATGCAGATCTGAGGAGTACTAAGGTAACAAAAGTTGTTCTATAAACACTTTGCATATCTCACATGTACATTTGCTACATCATGCATCTGTTCATATAACAGCTATTTTCCACAGTTACCACTTTCAATGGTATGTATTAACCCCTGGATACCTCCATGGAAAAATCCCAGAACACGTGTGCATTGTTTATTCACAATTCTGTTTCTAAATCTTCACCATTTCGAATTTATTCAGACGCGGATAGCATCTGGATTCCTTCAAATCAATTATAATTACAATGATCCTTTCTTAGTCCAATAAATTAAACATTTACTTGCTGTCTATCATAATACTCCTTCTCTAAAAGAATATATTTATTGTGCCTTTTAATTACCAAAGTACACGTACAAGGTTTTCAGAAATTCAACACAGAAAGCCACTTTGCACTTCCAGATGTTTGAGGCATTTTCTCATCTATTTCCATTGTTCAGTACCCCAGTACTTCAGGCAAAAATAGAGTTAAGTGCAATCCTTGCCTGCATTCATCTATGAAATTTAATTTTCCATTGAAAATCTACAAGTTAGCAGTAAGTTCTGCCCTTGGACACGAAAGTGTGTTTCCTATTGGATCCAGTTTGGCAAAAATTATCCTGTTTCTATGTACAATTCCAGTTTCCACTTCAGGTAAATAATCTAACGCAAAGTACTGTTAGCAACACAGGACAACAGCAGAACTGTTACCACTGCACTATTTGAAACCTGCCACCACGCCCAGGCGCCACGTATCAGAGCCAAGGGGGCAAAAGAAACATCCTCCCCACCTAGTAAGGGTAGCACGTAACCAAGTTCACTGCATTCGGCACTGACTGACAGCTGGCTCTGGACATCCACTTCAATGAGAAAGCATTTTTCCTCTCATCTCTCCCATCCCACCCAAGCAGAATGCTTTAAACCAAGATCTATCTTGGTTCTCCCTGCCTGAATCATCGTTATCGATCACAGCACTTCAGTGCAGGCTGCTGGTGCTGACGCAGCGCCTGGGGCCTGTCCCGGCCCTCCCAGCCCTTTGTTCCCGCACTGATTCACCTCTCCAGCAAGGATCTTGACGTAGCTGCTGCCCTTTTGCATTATTACTGTGCCCCACCCTAATAATGATTTTATCATTTAAAGCTTTTCCCAGCCACATTTTGTAGAAAGAAATATAAATACAAAATAAGCACCGTCGGGCGGGTAAACACGCGCGAGGTGGGGCTGTCTCTCCACATGTCAGACACACCCCACACAGAAACCAGAAACATGCCTCGAATTGGGCAGGTTAACATTTCTTCTAAAAGTGACTTTTTTTTTTCTAGTCCTATCAGATCACCCTGTCGCGATGAGTAATGCAAAACATTCAATTTCTTGTGGGTTTGGTTCCAGTAGTTGCTAAAAGCAGCCAAGTACATGTTTGTTTCACAACGACTTCAAATCTTCACAAGCTATTTTAGCTCTGCTCGCAGCCTGCTCCCCGGCATGGGATTCTACCCGTCGCAGTTTTATGCAGGAAACCCAATGCCTTGAAACCATTTCTCCTCACGTCCTATCTTTATTTTCCCCCTTTCCTTGTTGGACGATTCTTGCCCTTCTCCAGGATGTAGTTCTATTTACAAAGCAGCCCACCACCTCCCCAGGCAGGGACTTGTGGAAACAGGTGCTCCTGAAAAACCCAGAGTGTTTGGCAGCTCTGTGACCTGACCGAGCTGTGTGCGTTAGCAAGACACAGTGCCTGCTGAGTTCCCCCCAGCTAATTAGAGGACCCGTATGGCAATGAATAGCCTTGACTATAAATACTTCCTGAAAGATCTATAACAGAGTCAGAGGAAATGGGAAAAAAATGAGATGCAGCTACAGGGAAACTATTTCAGATGTTTCTTCTTTAAAGGGCTGCTTGGTTTTGTTGTGGTTTTTTTTTTCCCAACACGGCTGAGGGATGAACTGCTGAATCCAAGATCTCCACCAACTTGAATACAAGTCTTCTGGGACAATTACACATGTTAAATTTGATTCTGTGGATATACCATTGAGAATACTGCTTTGAGAACTGGACTGGATGTGGGACAAAAAAGTAAAATGTACAAAAATTTGAACACATTTCTCTGTAGTGACAACAGAGAAAAAATCACACCTAAACCAAAATGTACCTCAATGGCACTGCCAAGAGCACGTTTTTACTTGAAGGCAAGAGCAAGACCTCCACCAACACCAGAGTGGCAGGTTTTACTTCAACTCTATGCTGCCCTTCTGGCCAAGAATTTCTTGGTTATATACACAGAAGCATTAGGACTGGTCCAAAAGCAATGCCTCCTATTTCCTTTACCTTGGCCCACTGCATCAGAGATGGATGTTGGTGGTATGGCAGGAGAGGCTGACCCTTCCCAACAATACTCCCATTACGTGTTGCTGCTGTGTGACAGATGGCAGCAGAGGGGCAGTCTGACAAGACAGTGTCTTAACGTGGAAGAAAAGCAAAGGTGTGGAACTGAATTCTTCCATACAGAAAAACTGGCACCCACTGACATCAATGTTTATGGAGACCAAACAGTGGATGTGAGCACGATGAGGTGGTGGGTGGTACGTTTCAGCAGTGGAAACAGCAATATAAAAAACAAGTCCTGCTCCAGACAGCCTTGCACAGCTGTTACACCACGAAACGAAGAGCATCTCGACTGTCTCATCCACGCAAATTGACTGATGGTGCTGACTATGCTGAAAAATAGTGTTCTGTAGCTAAGAATTTGTTCTACCAAATAGTATTATCCTGCTCTTTGTATCTGTTGTGGTTTCCATGGTAATAATTAGGAGGAATTCCTCTAGGAGGGACCCATATTTTGGAAATCACAAAAGGCAGTTCGGCCTTTCCACCACTTTGCAGGAATCTGGCATCTAACTGTGGGTAGCAGGAGTCAGTGTTTTATAACAGGAGAAATAATGTTTCTCTACTAGGGACTGCATCTCATATTCACTACAGTGATATCAAATGAACCAATCACATATAAATTTACTGCCATTTGCATATGTATTGCTCATTTACAATTAGCCACAATCAGTCACATAGAAGAATGCAAAATGGGAGAGTAAGTTCTTCTGATTTCCTCTCTCTCCAAATTTAAAGCTGTAAAGCAGCTCCAGACAGAACACTAAGAAATACCAGGACTGTAAATATCAGAGACAAAAAGAAAAATAACTCTTCTGCAAGTAAATGGAAACTTCCTTGAAAAACTGTGATTTCCTGTGAAGAGTCCACACATCCCAGTGCAAAATAATCTTGATTTAATAGCATAGCTGTTTTTATCCTTTGCCCTTGTAATAAAAGCTCATAGCAAATGTTACCATAACTTCAGCTGGATATTTATTGCTAAAGCCTGCAGTCTCCCTCTGACAACCACCGCCAGTACCTCTGCAATAATCTGATGCTTGCTTTCTCTCTCTCTCCCTCTGACGGCGCACAAATTCACTCGCATGAATTTTAATTATTACACTGGCATCTATCTCCCTGTGCTTTCAGGCATTTGCAGCCCCGCAGGGCACACCCATCATGCTATTCTGCATCTGCACGGGCTGCACTGTGATGTGAGGCAGCAGTGTTTACCAGTGCCTTTGGGGGGGCTAACTAGGTCTGTATATAGATCTGAAGGGGCAGGCTGCAATTCCTAGTTTAGTGAAAAACTTTGTACCGCAGCGTCCTCATGTAACAAAACAGGACACTTCATTTAAAATCAGTTTAGCAAAAAGTTCCTGCTGTCCAAGATCAGCGTTGTCAAAGCATTAAACAATCTGCTTGGCCCGGAGTCTGCTGGCTGCCAATGTGCTACCCAAAAAAGGAACATTTTTGCATCTCAATAGACTTTCCAGTATCAACAAATCTTTAAACTAGAAAATCAGCTACTCTAAGGAAGAGCTGAAATAATGTCTACATTGTACCACGCCGAGGTGCATTTTTTTAATTCCCATTTGCAAAACATACAGATTCGCCGTAAGTACAGCTGCTGGAAACATTTTAATAAGAAAAATAAATTAAAGCTACTCACAGAAGTGTACCAAGCCCCTGAGAAAGATTCAGTTACACACACACAGCTTGGAAGCTCTCTTGGGGAAAAAGGTGCATCCCCTGCATATGTGTGCTTGCACACACGCAGAGCTCTAGCTATCACCGCTGCACTATGTCCTGCTCCTCAAAGATTACAAGTGATGCAGTCTTTTAGCCACTAAAAAGAAAATAAATCCTACTCTAATTACTCCCATGAATAATCTGCTGCAGCACAGAGCCTGGGGAGGGAACACAACCATCGTGCATCGAAGGAATGCAAGAAAGCAGCACATAAACAGATTATTGAACACACAAACCTGAAAGACACTTCAAGTAAATTCCAAAAGTTTAAATTATCATTAAAGAATTATGTGGGCAATTGCAGATATTCACCCTTTCCCCAGATGATCTGTTTTGCCTTTGATATTTTATTAAATTGCAAGCAATCGTAGTCATAAACTCAGTATGTAAAAGCCTGCCTCGTAATATTAACCTCTATCTGTATGAAAAAAAATGTGAAAAACATTATCTCCTCTTTCCCTTCCCCCAGTCATCACGAGAGAGCTGAAAAATGAAAAGCACATGGTATTACTGCTACTGTTGAATCATTACAAATCATTCTTAATAAACAGAACCACTCTATAAATACTGAATAGCCAGCACAACCGAAGGGATGTGCTAGATTTTTTTCAGTCCATTTCTCACAGTGTTTATTCACTGACTAATCCCAAATTTTTGGCTTTCTCTGTGTCGATCTTTCAAAAGCACAAAATGAAGGTGTCTACTGTGATTTTATTATAGGTTTTGTTTCCTAGTCACCAGTTGTCCTGGGATACAGTATTTTGCATGAGAATTCATTATACGTTACCGCAAGTATGTATTGACTTAACCCCTTATTTATAGAACGGCACAGATTTTAGCCTAATATTAACTATTCCTACCAACTATTTCAAACTAGAAGAACACATTTCCCCAAAAGCGGATGTGAGAGTTGACTAACAGTAAGATTTTTTTTTTATATTGTTTTTCCAGATGGAAAGGTTTTTTTCGGAACAATTTCTAACTCTACCCAGCCCAAGCAAGCTTCCACTGGCCCTAGTACTTCATCCCCTACCTCTGCTGACAGAAAACTGAATCAAGAATAAAAAACACCACCTAGGTTTCTATACTCTTTACAGATCCAAGGGAACAGGAGACGCTCATCTCAGTGGAATAATGAATGTCACTCAGAGCGATTCACCTTCCACCCTCTCCCATCCTCCAGATCATCCTTTATCGTCAATTAGTCTGAATTCTCACTATTTCCCAATATTCGTTAATAGTGGTGAAACATAATGATTAGGGAATTTGTTCAGTTGATGCAGCAAATTAACTTCCTGTCTTATTTCTTAAAAATTGACAAACGAAACTTGCCCCATTTTGAAACACGAGTAAAAATGAAAATATTTTAAGTAAGAAAAGACCCAGACAACCACAGCCTTGGCACAACAGGGTTCAAAGACCAAAGAAATCAAAACTGTATACAAAAGTCATTCCCCTTTGGAAGGTGTCGGCATGGTTTCACCCGTCAGCATAGACCTAACCCAGTAATAAATCCTTTTACTAACCATATAAAAGTTGCTTTGTTGACAAAATCTAAAAATGCAAGGAATTAATTTATACACCCAATTATCAAAAAAAGAAGAAGTAAAAAAAAAAGAAAAAAGTACATTTTTCTCCTGAAAACTATGCAAATTACAGGCACTCCCAAAGTGATAAAAATACTGGTTTGAAGACAACTCAATTAGTATATTTCTAAACAAACTGAATTTATTTTAAATAAGGGCATAAGAAGCAGTCAGTGTGCAGTTTCCCCCTTTTAATTTACTGTTACTGAAACACTATAAAGGTCTTATTTACTACATAAGATTTTAAGCTTGTCACCAAGCAAATTTTGACCTTTATAGAGCTTTTTACACATACTACTTTCGCAGATCAGAACTATTACCATAATTAATTATTATTTATTATTAGGTAGTCAAAAAATGAATGAAAATTATTTGTATTCTGATAATGCAAAAATATAACGGCTCCTCTGTCCAATATGCCTTTTCACTGCTAAGAACCACAGCAAGAACTGAAGTGGGATGTAACTAGTGACATATGTGCAGCACAAATTCCACTGCTAGCCAGATATATTTATATATTTTTGGGTATATTTTTACATGGAGAAAAATATAGACCTGCCATTCACAATGAACACACAACCAAGCAACGGGGAACTTGTCATTCTGTGACTGCTTCTCATACACTAAACATTTGATATCCGTAGCTATTCATGATCTGCAAGGCACAAAAGGACTGTGGTCATCCTAAACTGCATGCAGACTTCTAAGTGACAGACATATCATTTTATAATTAGAGTAACTGTAATATTTTAAGATTACTGACTTCATTTTCAAAGCGCTTTTATGACACGTGTATACAGAAACAGATACGTACAACTCCAGCACACAAGGAATAGAACATTTATCTTGCTTTTTATCTTCTCGTGACACTCTGCTTTTTACATGAATGTACGTATTGCTTACAAACATTCTCAGAAAAAGATAATAGGGAAGAAGAACTGACCCCTCCTTCCATTCTAGTGAAATTTGTCTGCCAGTTCCTAAAACTCCAGACAGGAAAAGCACCAACAAAACATACGGTGGTGACTCCAGGAGAAAGGCCCTGAATTGTCTTCCAGCTCCTCAGAGTTTCAGAGCTCTTCTAACCTCAAATTTACCAACAGTGGAAAAAATATACATTGATAAAAGGGGAAGTTGGTAATTCCTGTAATTACAGCTTTTTTTTTTTTTTGCTTTTTTTTTTTTAATATGACAAGATACGAATTATTTGGTGTGATGAATATTCTCCCTGTTATCACCCAAGCTCCTTCCCTTTTCTCTTTTTTTTCTCTCTTTTTGCTTCCAAGGCAACCACACAAGTGTCAAAAATGATATGCAATTATGCTGTTCTACCAAAAGGAAAAAAAAAGGAGGTTATTTCTTATTAATAGTTAAGTCAGTTTTCGTATTCTTAGATGTTTAATAATGTGAAATATTGCTAAAGTGTGAACTGTCACACCACCTCAAAATTTAAGAGGTGATTAGTTGTTTTGTGTAACAGATTACATGTAGCCTTCTAGGGTTCTAAACCCTCATTCTTTAAATGCATCATCAACCTGCACAATTAGCAGCAACGACTAAACAAAACTCAATCACTGCTTAATAGCAAAAGTAGAAGCACTTGCTTACTAACACTACACCAACACGTATGTTGTTTGCTCCCAATAAATCAGAATATCCACCTGTCAGCTTAGGTCTACAAGTTTGAATCTTTCAGTTTTCCCTTGATATTTACTTTTATTTTCCCATGCATTCACTCTGAAACTGAAGAAGCCTTCTGCATGCCTGATTAAACACAGCACACTTATCATCATGGTGGGGGGAAAAAAGGGGAAACAAAGAGAGCTTCCTACCCGCAGTAGTGACTGGGATTCATCCTTGGCCTTGCCATCCCCGGATCCAGGGTAGGGCTGGGTGAGCTGCCCGGCTTTCTCCGCTGCTCCGGCTGGCACTCCCTGCAGGAAGCCCTTGCTCTCCACAGCCAAGCCATACATGGGCCGCGCCAGATGGGCAGCTTCTACGTTTGGACTATCCCTTAAAGGCTTTGGCTGTTCTTGGCCAACGGACACTGGGGTCAATAAGCCCAAACTGGTCTGTGTGTATGACGGGCTCCCTCTCAAAATGTCTGTTCCTCTCCAGGACACGTTGCGAAGATCGTCACCGGGACTGTCAGTCCAACCTTTTTCCTTAAGCACTTCCTTATCTTCTATCTTTTCCCTCTTGACTATGCTGTCAGATATGGGCTCCCCCAGTTTGGGGTCTGGATTAATCAGACTGTAGACCTTGAGATCGATTTTTGGCTCCTCCTTGATAGCCGAAACACCGTGACTGTCCTCCCCATTGGCTGTAGTGACATCTGTCTCCTGACAGTGCACGGTGTTGAAGTGCTCGAGTAGTGACTGTGTGTCCACAGCCGTGAAGCTGCACTGACGGCACTTGTAGCAGTTGTGTACTCTCCTGGAAGAAAATAAGAAGGGCATTAAAGTGTGTCCCCCCTCACCCTTCCTTCTCTCGCTGGTTTTAGCTACCAAGATGATGAAAATAAACAAACAGAATGAGTCCCTCTAATAAAGTAAGAGCATTTACTCTGTAGTCTCATACAGTGGGGAAAAATATTGATGTTACCTCTCACACACTTCAATGGCTTCCTGTTCTTCATTCATACTTCACTGTAACATTCTAAACTTCAGATAATTTTCACTAGGATTTGGGTTTGTTTTTTTTCTTTTTGTTTGCCAGAACGCACTCAAGCACTTTCCACTGTGGCAGAAATAATGAGTAACTTTTTTTTTTTTCCCAGCCAAAATCAAATAGTTAGAACAGGATAGTTTTCTTTGGAATTAAGAAACAATACTCAGAATCAATACAAATATATGCTAGAAATTTCAAATGCTTAAAGAATTCCATTTCTTTCCAACAGTTTTAGATACTTTTGGTTAACAACGACCATTTTGAGCAGAACTCCAGTTAACTTAAGATAGGAATGCACCAAAGGCTGGAAGGTTGCACCCAACAGATAACATTTATTTGTCCCTTGTGGACATTTTGAGAAAACTTTAAAAGATGCAGCTCTAAAATAAAACCAGAATAGTTAGCTGTGTCAATAGAAACTACACTTTCCTGTCAAATACAGAAATGCTTGGGTAAGACCTGTGGAGCAGTGTGGAATAACAAGCCTTCCTGTTTTCATTCTAGAAGCCTATATTAAGTACAGTATTACTAAATTATGTAAAGCATATGTTGCTACATTAGAACAGCATGTTATTACTTTACCCTATCTATAAGATGAACAGAGAACTTTTTATGAGATATATAACATTCTGAATAATTGTTTATGACACAAAAGTGGCCCAAGCTCTTTGCCTGTGTCAGGCTCATACCTATACTGGGCCCAATACCATCCCTGCCCTTCCTCAAAATGTAAACGATCTGCAAAAGGATTCTCCCTGCAGATTCATTCACACATCCACACCCTGTGCACTCAAAAGCCACAACAGTGTCCTTAGCCAAGCTAAAAACCAAGCTTTTCACTACCCACACAGAACAAAACTTGTGTAAGAAATGTCTTACTGCCCTGATAACTCAAATTGCTAGAATGAGCTCTTCTGAGGCCAAATACTGGTCTCACTGAAGTCAATGGCAAAACTCTCGTTAACTTCAGAAAAAGCAGGATGTAGCTCTCAGTGTATCTGTGGAACTAGAACGATACACAAAATGTCCCTTTTTAAATACGATAGTTTAGAAGAGACAACTTGCCAAGCTTACAGAAAAGCCCTTGTCTCCCTTCTTTCCTCTTGTCAAAAAAACAAACCATATGTTATTTACATTGTCTGATTTTCTTTCAGTTGTGTCAGTGCGCAGACATGAGCACACATTCAAGTTAAAGCTTTTTTAGCCCTTGTCCAATATCAGTTTTCTTTTTGTCATTTTCCATATTTGTATTCATTTTAAGGGAGTAGATGGGCTCATTGAGCTATGTGAAAAATAGTCAGATATTCTCCATACAGCCTTATGGCAACAAAACTTACTTGTGGGAATGAAAGCTGTGGGTTAAAATCTTGTTCTGGCTGTGTTCCTCCTTTTTCATTCTAGTGTTTTATTAAAATCGGCTTGTCTCTCGGTGCGACACTAATATATTCTCTCTTGCAACTTAATTCTTCTCTACACCAAGACTAATTCTCTTCTGAACCAAAAAAAGACGAGTGCTATCTGATGAAAACCATTTTACAAATAAAAAAAGCCAAGTTTTAAGGAGGGTCAGCCCTGTAGAGGTGGGATACCATCTGAGAAGTCCAAGTTAGACAGGGGCTAGTTATCTGAAAAGCCAAGTTAAACAAGACACCATTTGGGGCTAATGGCTCAACCCCATACATTCTCCGTGTGAAAGTTTATCAATCCTCTGGGAGACTACTTAGCACTAAGTGTCTCTTGTTTAACTTGGCTATTTCAATACACAGCCCCCTTTCCTAACTTACCTCTCATCTACCAATGTCACACCTCCAAACAGCTGACCTTTTTCTGCCCAACTTGCCATTTTTTTCATTCTCCCCGCATGATGGCTAAATGGTTTTGATCAGGAGCAGTAAACGCCAAGAGCAGTGTCGTTCTTACAAGGCCACAACTAAATGTAGAATATTACAGTTGGAACTGGATGGCTCAGACCCTGCTGTAATCACTTTCCTTACATTACAGGTTTGTTAATTTAAAGGCATTATAATCTATTCAAAGAGAATCGTGAAACCACTTTGTAGTTTTTCTGTGAAACTGTGACAGAAATTGGAGAAGACTTGGACTGATTTATATAGGTAGTAAACCAACAAGCTTTTTATTGCAGGACACATATGTCTCTATTATGTATTAAAAGGTACTCTCTACCACTGCCATTATAAATCTTCTTACTCTGAACATCCTGTATACTGTTTTATCCAAAATCTCAATAAAGTAAGTTTGGAACTGTCCAATCTAAGTCACAATCTAATATAAAATAGTAACCATCATAACCTTAGAGAACATTTTTAGAACCAGAAACTCTTATCCTTTCCCACAGCAAAGAGTAAAAAGAAAAACGTTTTAATCCCTGATATTTTTCACCTCACCCAATCAGCAGCAATCATGGAAACAAGATGGTAACCTTTTATTTGTTCTTATACCAGAATTGAAACCAAGTCAACATTTCTAGAGGCTCTGGTTACAACTAGATTTGTGCAAAGAACTCACCAAATCTAAGCAAAAAAAAAATAAAAAAAATAAAAAATGTAGAAGTTCAAATTGCCAAGTATACAATAAGGACTTTTCTGAGATATTAAGTTTACAATTAAACCTTGCTTTTATCATCTGAAACTCTGGACTCATCAAGTACAATATAGTACACTGGTATACAGCCAATCAACAGCCAGAGGGAAAAAATTTGAGGAAAATCTCACTATGGAAGAAAATTATGTAAATGAGGATGGAAACTGCATTCTCCTCTTTATGATCCTGCTCATATACCACTCAAACAAGCTAAGAGCAGGTTCAAGCCATGAGCTGGTTACTACCTTGAATGTGGCACTGGGATGTCAGTGACATAGCCTGCACTGATGCCACTTAGCATTATTATTTTCACTACCAAATAAATCAAATACTTGATTATTCGTGGACATTAAAGCATTTACGGCCCAGTACCAAAATTAAACATCAGGAATTCCAGCCATATCTTTGCTGCTCTGTTACATTCCGATAACTTCACAAAACTGTATCATTATTTACTTGTATTGAAATACAGAAGAGACTGGACTAAAGCTCTCAGTCATATGGTCTAGTATTTGGGTGGTCCTGTGCAGAGGCAGGAGTTGCAATCAATGACCCTTACGAGTCTCTTCCAACTCAGGATATTCTATGATTCTATGATACCTGAATTGAGTGTTACAAGATGAAAGAATTCTCCCTTGCAAGGACTGAAGAAAAGATTGCACGTCTATTTTGATACGTTTGTTATTCATATGAGATTTCTAACAGGCTATGTACGATACTCTTGACACAAGCCAGCTGTGAATTAAGTCTCGTTGACATACTTACAACTAGTCTGAAATATTACAAAACATCATCCTCTACAAAACAACTTGGTTTTGTTGTGTTTTTTTTTAATTACCTGAAGATATGAAGACATTCCTATGCTCTAGGGCATACAAAACATTCTGGATGAAGGTTTGACTGTCGTACCACTTCAAATTCTTTGCACTTTTTGAATTTCATTATGAATGTAATAACTGTGAGCAGTTCTTGTGAAGAAATAGGCTTGTAAAGAAGTCTGCTTTGGGGATGTGTGCTGCACTCAGACTGGTGAGGACATGAAAATACACAGAAGAGCGCAAAGCAAGAAAGGAAACTCAGTGGAGGGACAGAAAGGGAAGCAGAACAGGCAGAGTGGAAAGCAAGGCTGAGATGAAAGGAGAGCAAAAGCTACTGGCAAGAGCAAACAAGTTCAGAGCAGTAAATTAAGGTGTTAGGAGGATGGAAAAGGTCCTGAGAGCTGCTGCTGCTGTTTGACTAGCAAAGGCTCCCAGTCTGCCAGAAAGCAGGAGCTACTGGGCCTCATTTCACACATTTGCCCTTGGCTACCTTCTCACAGAGCCTAACAGCTCCACAGTTCTACAGCATGCACATCCCAGGCCCCTCTCCAGCTTCCACTGCCAGGAGGTGCCAGGGTAACAGCAGCCATATGGCCCTGTCCTCAGGACACATCCATGGTACTGGGACACGCATGCACCACTGTGGCCTAACCCATACTCCCAGGCCTCCATTCACCTCTGAGGGGGCCATATAGTTTCATCTAACAGCTCTACAGAATTGCAATCATTTCCATTTGCAAAAATAACCTCTGTTCATTAAAAAAAATGAGTCTACTCTCATTTGCAAGTCAACCTCTTTCTATCCTTTGCTGCTGTTTAATGGATAACAGTCACCGGACTCTATTTTTCAAAGAAGTTTGGAGTGCATTTCAGCACAGCATTTGTAATTACCATTAGCACTGATCAAAAGTTTCCTGACAGACTTTTTTGACAGTAAGGACTTTCATGGGAAAAAAATATTATTTTTTTTTTTTTTAAAAAAAAAAAAAGAGAGAGAGAAACTGTAGTGTTTTCCCACATTTAAGTCCAAATCCTGAATTTAAAAAATAAAATAAAATAAAATAAAATAAAATAAAATAAAATAAAATAAAATAAAATAAAATAAAATAAAATAAAATAAAATAAAATAAAATAAAATAAAAATCTCCTGCAAGAAGCCTTTTTAAGTTTAAAGAAAAAAATTAAAAATTAGGTAAGAATAATTTTGGAGCAAACGGGAAAATAATCCCTAGGCTGAGTTATCTGACATACAGAATTTCCCCAAATAGTCAATATGAGTTTATTACATGTGCTGGCATCTTTTAGCTCATCAGAACAGCAGACAGTTCTGGGGAAAAAAAACAAACCCTAAACGTCACAGTGAACAGACAGAATACCTGATACCTCAGAGAAATAGTGGAAAATGAATGGTAGCAGAATCAGTAGAAAATGTAGGCCAAGAAACCTTCTGGGGATTTGTTTGAGTAAGCACATTTTAGTGAGGTTTAAATACAAGTAAACTCAAGTGCAGTGTGATTCATTAACTTCAAATTTAACTGAACAGCTCTCAAATAATCATGTCAAGAAAATATTGAATGAGCTCTAAATGTTAGTATACGTTCTGGCAGAAAAAAAAATGGCAAGAGCCACTTTTGCAAATTCTAACTGCTGCAAATTGTAACTGGTGCAAATACATACAGAGGGATAATTTTAGGACACAGAAAAATATGAAACTAACAAACACAGTGAAATTCTTTAAGTGTGGCCAAAAGGAAACTCAATTAAAAAGGCAAAGCAATTTTGTATCCTCTTCGTGTGCATGTTTAAAAAGAAGAAGAATGCAGACCAAAAGGAATACACAACAGTGTGGCCTAACATTACTGGGATAAGCTCTGACGAAGCCTCAGAGAAAACCAGTTCTGTGTATGTCACGTAACTTCACATTACATAAGTTTACACACTTTATATGAATTCTTCAGTTTAAAATCTGTATTAATCTATATCCATATTTCATAAAATACAAAAAGGCAAAGGAAATGTGCATCAAGTGCATGTCAAAAAAGAAAAAAATACTACTAAAAACAGAAGCTGAAATGCCTTAGAGGTCTCTCTATGTTTCAATTTGGTATATTAAAAACTATGAAAAATGAGGCATAGAAAAGCAGTAAAGTCTACTAGGTATTTCTCATTACAGTGTATCTACCAAAAACTGAACTAATTTTGGTGATGAACAGCGGGGAAAAAAGAGCAGCAGTACATACTGAAAAGAAACCAAACAAATAAAAAAGGAGATGGAAGGGCAGGTTAGGAGAAAGGGAAGGAAGCTGCAGTTGTGGGGATTTTGTGCTTTGCTTTGACTAAGCAACATCCTCAGAGTTCTCAATAACGTGGTATATTGAAGGCTTAGAACTACATTGCTCAAGTGGTTTTTAAACGAAACAGCACAATTTTAGACAAATAAGTTGAGATTCAAATGCTTAAACTCATCTCCTGATTTTCAAAAAAGCACATCACATAGCACTTCCCACTGACAACTGCAGGAGCTGTCTGTAGGTGCTGAGCACTCAGGATAGAAAGCTGCTGCTATAGGGTATCAGACTACAGTTTTCAAAGTCATGGCTTCACATTTCCTTGGGAAAAAAGAAAAGGATTTTAACTAGGTGTGCTCATTAAAACTTAAATTAGCAGCTGCAGCAAAATAAAAATGTTTTTCAGTCAAAGAGCCATTTCAATCTTCCAGTTATTTAACCACTAAAAAAAGATCGTGCCATGCCCCAGCGGCGGACAAAGTGCTGCCTATGGAGTTCTACAGCACAGCTCAAAGCTGCTATAATAATGTTTGGAACTTAGATACCACTTTTCATCTTCAAAGCAGTTTACAAACATTAACTAATTAATCCGCACAACATCCCCGAGGCCCACTTGGATCAAAAATGGGGCACTGCATGCTGGGACGTGAATCCTCCGTGGGCCCTAGCACCAAATTAAAGATGAGCAATCTGCTCTTCTTCTTTTTTTTTTTTTAAATAGACTCCTGATACATTGCCAATGCAGCCCTCTGTTGGGCAACATTTGGATGCCCCCAGCTTTAATCTCTATTAAAGTATCATGCCCCAGTCTGCCTTTGTTAATTTTGGATGTCTTGGAATCTATTAAACATGGCACGGTTTCTTGAGCTTTTAACAAAGCTTTAGCTTTGAAAATGCATCTTCTTTTGTCTTCATTCTAGTTGGCTTCCATGCAAAGATCTTTTAGATGAGACAGATACTGCGCTTTCCGTTGTTGTTGACGCATTAGCCTTAACTATTAACATATTCAGCAGGATTTTCTAATATTTAACATCGCTTTTGCAGCAGCACTGTTGCTTTTTTAAAAGTCTGGGAGCCAGCTCCTCCTCCAATATAAACTGGACTGCCAGTTTACAACAGCACAGGAACTGGCCCAAGAAGTTTAGCAGGGAGTTGGCTGCCATCATGACATTGTGTCAGACTGAGTCAGGAGACTGGCTGCATCCACCTCCAAATAGGAACATTAGCATTTAAAATAGATAGAATGACACTGTAAACCAGCAATACAAAAATAAGCATCTGCAAGAGGATCTTGGAGGATGACATCAACAGACAAAAGAGCGTCTGCTCCCAGTGTGAAACCAACACCAAAACAGCAGTGGAATGCTCTTAAACTCATTATTGCATTGCTGGACTTGGGAATGGAAAATACTACAAAAAGGTAGTACATTGAAGCACTGTTATGAAGCATGAAAGGGTTCACAGTCTATCTTGGAAAGTAAAGCCATTTGTGTTCCCCTAATGAATGAAGATGCCAGCTTTCTGGTAAAAAGCCTAAAATAAAATAGTACCTAACAAATCCTGGGTGGAAAATAGTTGAACAAACCTCAAACGCGCTAGAACTTCAACGTCTATACACAAATCCAAATCTCCCTCTTCACTGCGCAGGTTTGGATGTATAATTAAAGCCACAGACTGAGCTGAAGTTTTTCCAAAACGAAGTGGATGTTGGATTGGACCCTGGCTATAAAGATTTATATCTAAACACATTCCTATTTTCATTTCCAGCTTCCTGAGTTTTGGAGATCAGTGACATTTAATTAAGGAATTAGGAGGGCTGTGTGCTTGGTTCCTATTAGTAATCACTTTAAATTCCACTGTACCTGTAGTGTCGGGAAATCTCTTCTTCCACCTGGGTGGTAAAGTCACATTTGGTACATGAGTGTTCTTTGTTCTCTTTGAGAGTCAGCGGCCCATCTGCACCTTGCAGGGTATTTGTTTCAGGTTTGACATCAGACACTTGGGCTTCGTGTGCATTCTCATAGTGAAGCAGGAGAACATCTACGTCAGGAGTGGAGAATGAGCATTGATGGCACTGGTGTTTGACTCTAGAGCTTCCTGTCACCCCTGGAGACAGGTGTAAAAGCAAGAGAGCACAGTGGGAACAATTACTTTTTCTGCAAGCAAATGGATAAGTAATTTCTCCAAGGTGCTTTTCTGGGCTGCAGAGGCCTCGGGGACAGAACTGACAGTGCTTAATGGTACACTTATGAATGTTGTGTAGCTGCTGATAGTGACGGAGAAGTGGGCCCACCACTATTACATCTGGGCCATGGCTCTTTGAGTACCTAAAGTCACAGAACTGACAGTTGTAGCTTGTCACCATGCTGTCCTCTGCTCCTTTGCTAGTCAAGTCTTTCTTTTTTGCCACACTCGCACCCTTTTCTGTCTTTGTCACTAACTCCCCATCTGCATTTTTGGCTAGATCATTCTGGTTAATGACAGATCCCCTAGAAAGCTTATCATTCATATCTGGGTGATGGCTTCCTGACTGGTTTCCCCCATGCTGTTTGCTGTAATGTTCTAATAGTTTCAATGAGCTGGACGACTCACAGCTGAAACTGCAAAATTTACACCAGTAGTAACTGGTTGTATCGGTACCATTTTGTCTAGAGGAATCTATTGGCTTGATGGGCACCGAATATCCAACTGGTGTATCATCTCCTGCTTTTACAGTGATTCTGTCTTGCCACTTCCCCAAGTCTCCAGAATCACATGGTCGAAGAGTAGGACTGGATTTATTGGAGTTTTTCTCTGAAGTTTTACCAGAATCAGAGGAGGGAAGGGCTGCTTTCATTTTGTTTGGGTGAGTCTGTAGGAAGTGTTGCTCTAGTTCAGTGGACGAGTTGCCCATGTAGGTGAAATTGCAGAATTTGCAGCGGAAGTACTTGGTGTTGCCTTGGCAATCTGGAGTTTTCCGCCCAATTCCAATAAAGGTTCCACCTAAAGTAACCTGTGAAAGAAGAAAAAGGTCATGTTAGCACTGCTGCAGATAAACTCACACAGCAATGAAGCAAAAAAAAGAGAGCATTACATTCATAAGCCTGTCAATTAAACAAGGACACCATCGTTTGCATTTGTGTGCTTGCACTAACATAATGTCATGCTCTCATGCATTTAGCATTTGCTGATGAAGAAAATGTACTGCACAGCTGAATTCCACATGAATACTAAACATTTGAGAAACAGCAGCACAAATCCGCACCATGATCTGAACCCAGACTTCTCCAAGAGGAGCCTTCCTTCACTAATTCACTAAGTCATGTTACTGAGATAAGATGCAACAGTCAGCTCCCAAATTTCTGTACTCTTTACAGAAGGCTTAGCTGAGGCTTTCTATCAGGTGTGGAACAAAAGTACAAGCTCTCAGTCTTTTTATTTTAATAATCCTACATACTTTTATGGCATTCATGATTAAATGCCCCAAAGAACTGCATCCTAAACATGAGCAAACAAAAATTGAATTTAATAGAGTGAAGTCATTCTGTTTGGGTCAGAGCATGACCAATCCTTCTAAAAAACATTTCTGTAAGAGTATCCAGTATCCTCCAACATGCCTTTTAACAAAGCTGTAGCGACTGATGTCTGAAATGAAAGGTGGCTTTCTCAAAGATTACTCAGTGAAGATATTCTCCAAGGAAATCTTCTCATACACAGAGAGCAATTTAGTTAAACAGGGATGGAAAAGATGCACTAGAAAAATGTTATGTGGCAAAGAAAAAACTTACCACACCCAAGTCTATGACATCACTAATTAAAAAATAAGATAGGTCTACTTAACTACTCTCATGATCTCTGAGCAAAACGGTCTGCAGGAAGGAAGCAAGGCTTGCAGAGTTTACACTACTGTGCCGCATGTTCTCAGAGCAGGCAGGCCTGCCCTTCCCAGGAGTGCACCACACCTGCCCTGTGACATCAGGGGAGATTTGCTGCTCTCATACAACTGGTTTGGAGGCCCAAAAACAACCTGCCGGCCAGTGTCATCACTGCTCTACTTATTTTCCTGAACAGCCAACAATGTACAGCATCCAGAAATTAATTTCTCTTCACACCCAAAATCCACAGCCAACTACTCCTTTGCCAGCAACCAACTAGTCTACACTGCTCTACAGAGGACACAGCTGGAAACATCCATGTACCACAATCTCCACTTTTCTACTCAAGAGTATCATGCCTTAAAGGCATTATAAAATTTCTATAAAATTTCCACAAAGTGTTAGATGTTCATCCTCCCAACCAGTAAGTGTACTACTACATTTCTGCACGATTCAGTTGTGATGCATTAGGCGAATGCTGTAGTTATTTTTCTTCTCATCCTCAACAGCTGTGCCACAAGGAAAGCATGTGATCACTGCTCATTCAGTATCACGCCATACGGAAAGACTCAGACATACAGAGCATGAAATGTAAACATTTTTAAATGCATATAGTATAAATGCCTTTTAGCCATTTAGCTCAGAAAATAAGACGCTATTCTTTATACCCCACCAGAACTGAACACCAGAACAGTGAGTCAGTGAGTTGCTACACTGTGGTATAATGAGCTGCTATGCAGCCTCTGATTCATATTTTTTTTTCCTAAAGAAAGCACAATTCCCATATGTTGGTTAAAGCTTTTTCTTAAATAAACTGAAAATTATTTTCTGTTTGTTTAGGAAACATATCTTAATAGGCAATGGTGAGCCGGAGAGCCCAACAACTAGAATGTAACTGCAATAATACTTTCACTTAAACTAGGACTCCAACTTTTGATAACAAGTCATGAATTTGATTTTGAAAATGTTCTGTGGAACATTTGCACTGCAGAAGATATCTTGTTTCATTCATTTTATGCCTAAAACAAACTAGAGACAAAACCATACTGAGCCTGATCCACTGACAACGGTAGAACTTCGGCTTGCTCCATACTACTCTGGCACTTGAGGTCTCCATCCGCTGCACTGTTTCAGCATTCAAAGTCCCAGTGTTGTTGAAAGACAACTTAAAGAACACACTGATGGAATTACGGTAAACAGAAAATAACAGCAGTTCCCTCTGTGACTGCTTTAGTTGCAAGGTGATCTGGTTTTGCTCATTTAATTAGTTACATACATTTGTTTGATGAACGCATAGAACACTGGCTAAAATGCTTTACCTTAAGTGGTGCTAATAAGTAAATACATTCATTACTCTTAGCTGTCTATTCACAGAGCCTACAGATAACAAATTTTACAGACACTCAGTAGACATTAGCTGGGTATTGTGAGTGACAATAATCCCTGCTGCTGCTCATTGCTAATGACTTTTATTTATGAATGCTAGAAAAAAAATTATCAGTACAGCATTTTGTACAATGGACTATAAGTCATGGCATTCTTGTAGCTTCTAGTAATCCTGCTTAGTGGCCAACATGGGAAATTTGTGTCCTTTGCTAATACATCCTTCTCTTCACCAGAAGATAATAAAACTGAATAAAGTATTCACATGCTATTTGGGTTCACCCACTGCAATGGGGGCAGAGGGGAAGACAACACATTTTTCACAGCAGTAGGATGTAACTGATTATCAGTTATTGGGCTGGCATTTCTGTGACTACCAGGCCACAATTCAAAATAATGTGTCCTAGGAGAAGAGCATGTAAGCTAAAGGCAATACAGGGTCACCTTAATATTATTACACTCAAAATACATTTTTCATGCACAACAAAACGTACTTAAAGCTTTCCTGGGTGTCATTGGGTAAAAAGATGAAAAGAAACTGGCTCCCACAGAACAAGCTGGGAGAAGCACTTGATAGTGACAGTATGAACTGAAGTTGTTTCAGCTTTTAGCCAACCAAACCTGGATGAAACCTACACTCTTGCAGAACTGTTTGGATTCATGCATTCTGCTCAAGTCTTGGCTTGGCTTTCAGACTTTTCAGTCACATGAGTATGGGTACCAAACTCCTTCACTGGGCATGGAGCTATCCTTAATTTCCTGCTCCCTCTGGTCTTAGCCAGCAAGAAGAATAATGAAAGAGAGAGAAAGATGAAGGGGGAAATGAAATATATATGTTTACTTAATAAATCAATATCCACATTTGTGTGTGACATCACATGTGATTGCATCTAGTATTCACTCTCATATTTTATTCTGAATCCAGAAAAACCTACTCACCTGCTTTGCCCTCACAGTTCTATTTTATTTGACTGGATGCTTCTCCCCAAAGTAAAGCAGAAGAAACCAAACAAAAGCAATACTAAAACTCTGTAATCCTATTCTAGCAGTGGAACCCAAAGTGCCAGCTCATACAGTTTAGAGAGGCACAAACATAGGTAGAAATTGTGCTGGAAATGTGAGAACACCTCTAAGTCAACAGTTGCTTCAATAAACACAGAAGAAAAGTCATAATTTTGGATTTTAGAAAGAATCTAATATATGATGTATCTGTATGGGCAGAGAAGGCCTGGTTAGTTCTTTCCTTCACTGTCACTAACCTGTGAGATCTTGAGATTATCATTTACACTGCAGCACCCCAATTATGGGAATACAGTAGGCATAATGATGTCACACAGACAAAAAGGGCTATTTAGGATAGGCTTTCTATCAATGTGTTTGAGATAGTTGCACTGATATTTCCAAATTGCTCTTCAAGGTCACACCCCAGCTGGGAATTAAAGTGAAATATATTTCACAAGAAGCACTCCCAGAAACTCAAAACTCGTAACTGTTCAATTCAATTATTAATGAGGAAAACTATCAAATTCCAAAAGTTTGACATTAGCTTTACTGCAAGGATTGAAGTTTGTGTGTTCGTATGATTAAGCTACCTCCTCACACACCGCACATGTTGGCAATTACTTCAACAATAGTATAATTGCACTGTGTGCTTCCAACAGACATGTCTGTATTACCTTAACTACACAGACCAAAAATAATGATTTCAGGGATTTGATGACTTTGGGCACAGGAAAGTATTTTCACTTTTGTCTTATTTAAAAAAAAAAAAAAAAAAAAAAAAAAAAAAAAAAAAAAGTTGCTTTATATTTGATCTGACCTCTCTTTTCTCCCACCTCCTTTTTGAAGTTCAGTCCTGAATTTTACGACATCAAGTGAGTTTAAAAATATTTTTCTGTTTATAGAAAATAAAATAAAAAATACCAAGACAACACTGGCCAGAGCCTGTAAACACACTTTATGAAGAAAGTATCACCAGGAGAAACTAGGAAAGCAGTGGCTTATATCTACACTGGAGATTCAACCATAAGAACTGTAAGACTTGCACAGGAAAAGCTCTCTCTGACCCCTGGTATCTGCTGCAAATGCTGATTAGAAACCAGAGCAACCATCTGCACTGTTGCAGCAAATGATAACAAATCATCTTCTCTGATTACCTAGGTTACATCTTTGGTTAATGAGGAGGTGAAAGGCTCAAGATCCCTTACCAATCTCCTGAGCCATCCAGTCTGCCTTTGCCAATTACTCTTAATCTTCTAATCCCAAAATATTTTCTAATGTTCTTGTTTATGCATTTGCTTTGTGCAATACAGCATCCAGAACATTTTAACCATCCCACATTTATGAAGTTCTTCATGTTGTGCAGGCCAGAACAGATTCCTGGCTTTCATGCAAGTTTGTGTAACACTACCCAGCTCTCTAACCTCCAACATGGAGAACTTGCTCACTCTCACTCTCTCTCTCTCTGCATGTAAGACTAGGATAATCTTCAGAGCACATCCACTTATAAAACTATTTACCATACTGTGATCTTTAGATAGAACTAAGTTGTGTAAGTGAGGTAAAGACTCAGGGCAAACTTCTAGCTTTCTGGACTATTCCTATTTACCAAACCAAGAAAGCATAGTATTGGGTCACACTCAAGGGAGGTGACTGCTGCCCTACATTCTGCCCTGATGAGGCTCCAATTGGAGTACAGTGTCCAGGCTGGGAGACCCAGCACCAGAAGGACAAGGAGCTGATGAAGCAGGTCCAAGAGATCATCATAGAACTGGAACATCCCCCTTATACAGAAAAGTTGAGGGAGCTGGGCTTGTTCAGCCTGGAGAAAAGAAGGCTCCTAGGAAACCTCACAGCAGCCTTACAGAATCCAATGGAACATATAAGCAGGAGGGGAAATTTTTTTTACATGGGTCTGACAGCAACAGGAAGAGCAGGAATGGCTTTAAAGCAAGAGGGAAAATTTAGGCTAGATGTTTGGAAGAATTTTTTTTATCTAGAGGGTGGGGATATGCTGGCACAGATGCCCAGAGGAGCTGTGGATGCCCAATGCCCTGGAGGAATTCAAGACCAGGTTGGATGGGATGCTGGGCAGCCTGAGCTGGAAGGTGGCAGCCCAGCCCATGGCAGGGAGGTTGGAACTTGATGATCTTTAAGGTACCTTCCAGCCCAAGCCATTCTATGATTCATTTAAAATCAGCATTTTTCTTCTCAATATTTATGTTGATGCCATTAAAGCCAGTATGGCTTTTTGATATTGGAATTTAAAAAGTTGCAGATCAGGATATTTTTGCAACAAAGAGTGTATAAGAACAGTAATAAGACTTAAAATAAGGTCAGGAGATCAGAAACAATAATGGAACGCTAAATCAAGACTTTAAGTTACTAACCAGTGCGAGCAGACTAACCACTAACAACTAAAAGAAACCACCACTTTTTTTACCCTCTCTCTGAATAGATAAAAGTACCAGACAGTTCCCTGGCTACTGTAAATTCACACAGACTCTCAAACTTGGAGGCAAAGTTAGACTGATTTACACCAGAAGAAAACTTAGCTACCTCCCTTTTTTCCCCACACCTTTAATTTTTAGAACTCATTTCTGTGAGCAACATTAGCAGTTCGTATACCTAAATATCTCCAGAACTACTGCTAATCTCACCAACTTTCTTCGTTAAGCAGTCTTCAGCACCTCCAGATATCCCTAGCATAAAAAGTAATATTAATACATACGCAACTTTGCTTTGAAGGCTGTGATTAATGTGATTATACATTGCATCAGCTGTTCCAAAGAAGCTGCCCATCTGAATGCTCATCTGAAGGCAGACTACTTCCAACTGAAAGAAGTACATCTCTGTCACAGAGCTAGTGAATACATGCAAGTACATACATAGACGTGTACATACATTTGCTTTACCACCACCTACTTCTCCACCTGTCACCATTTCTTAAACCACATGTGTGCATGCTTTAAGAAAGCTCGCTGACTCTTGGGTTTAGGAGGCATGAGTCAAGGTGCGAGGCAGTCTCCAAGCCTATCATGACGCAGAAGGGAGACTCAAACATGTATGCACATTTGCAGGTACAATACTCATCTTCTCCTGAGGGAGTCCTCGGTGCTATGGCCTATTCTAGCACTGTCCACAAGATTATTCCATAAAATTATAACATGTATGGTCAACTTGTATACATCTAACTCCCATTTCATGGGCAATTCAGCTGATGTCGGTAAGTCCAACAACCTAAAACTTGAATCCATTTCTTTAAGCCTTTCCCAGAAATGCCTTCATTTACTCACATCAGTTACGTACCTGTGGCATCTTAAAGGAAGTCCATTTGAAGACAAAATTAAACTAGAAGGATTACTTTGCACTAACAAGTGAACATGACACTTAATGCCCTCTCTCCGTATTCTTACCACACCTCTAAGACCCAGTTTGTCAAACCCATTATAAAAGCAGAGAGAACCTTAAACATGAGAAGTCTTGATTACACCTGTACCTCTACCTTTTTTAGTCTTACCTTCACAGCTTCACATTCAATCGAACTGCTAATACAAAGGCAGAGGATAAAAAACAGAAACTATTAGTAATAAAACCACTGGTTCTCATTCATCTGAATCCTAGTTAGGCCAGACTTTAATTATAAGCTGTTTTACCAGTCACACAGTTACTTCTAATGTGAGAATAGAAAAGGTGCTGGATTTGATATATTAAATTCCAGAACAGTAAAAATCACATACGTTTAACTTTGTGTATGCACATGAAGTTCACCATGTTTTTATAAAGAAGACAATACAATAAACTTTATATTCCATGCACTGGCACTTCTGCCACTTTGTAGGATGCTGAGCAGCCTGGTACGTGAACATCCAGAAGTTCTCTCAGTAGCTATGAAAGTCCTGGAAAAATTGTTACCATAGTTACATAGGACACAGGATCAGACTGAGTAGTTTGAGACAACTCTTATAATATCAGATTTCTAGAATTTGGAAAGAAAAAATTTGCCACCAATCTCTTATTAGTCACTGTGGTACCAATGAGCCAATGTAAGGCACACTGCAATTTTTTTCCCCCTCAGGCCTCACAACGAGGAAATTTTTGGATAATTTTATTAATCTGCAGCTTTTCTGAACTTTCTCGTCTTTTAAGGCACAAGTATCTCAAATCATGAAATAATCAAAGTGCGAGAGCTGGTTTAAAAGAAAATAACCACTTCTTAGTACTCTCAGACTGAGCGTCAGAGGAGGGAAACGTGACAACGGGCTTGAGAAGCAGGGCCACGCTGAGCAGGAAGCTCTCAGAGGCAGTGCACAATGTGAAGCTGCCTGGAGTCATACGTAAGAAATGCTGAGCACTGCAGTATGCCTTTACTCACGGCTTCAGGAATACACTTCCCCCTTGGGAGAAGCCATCTGAAACCCTCACCTGAATGCAGGCATTTCTGCCCTTTCTTTGAGGGACGCTGTTTTCTTTTAAAACATATCGGGAAATGGGGTCATGGTCCCTTTTATACAATAGCCTAATGGCTTGAACACTTGTTCAGGAAACAGGAAAAGTAGGCTTCTTTCCTTGCTCTGTCAGAGGGCATTCAAGCCCACTTCTTCCTCACTGGACAATGTCCTCCCCTTTGCGATAAGCCATGTGTAAGATAGCACCCTCTAGCCTTCCTGTTGGAAGCCGTCTCACTCACTACTCATTACAAAATCTAGGCATGGAAAAAAGACTCCTGTCTACTGCTCACAACTTGCCTGTCTCCAGACCATTCCATACTTCACATTAGAGAGTCATAAAGATCAAACACAGACGACTTAATCACACAACAGCAAAATGATGCTTTTCAGCATCATAGCTGTTAACTTAGTCAGCTGAATTACACTTTGAGTCTTTAGATCTGGCCTGAAGTTCGCTGCTTTAGGCACGTACACAAAGCCATCTGTAGGCTAAAATATTCCGCACGATCTTTCTGCCTACAGAAACTATCAATTAACTAAATGTGGAGGTAGCAAGAGTCATCAGCAAAAGCTGATCCACTGAAATGACTGCAAATATGAGGGATGCTCTGAAAGTAACACCTTCTATTTCATTATGCTGGCCAACAACATAAGAGGTGGATGTTGCTGGTATGAAAGCAGAGGCTGAACCTTCCCACCAGTATTCATTATGTTGCCATGTGACATATGACAGCAGAGAGGCAGGCTGACAAAATGGTACCTGACAGAGAAGTGTGTATGAAGCACAGATAAGCATATTCCTCCATGCAGAAAGAATGGCACCCACTGACTTTCATAAATGATTGCTGAACATTTATGGAGACCAAACAGAGGATGTCAGCATAGTGAGGCGGTGGACGGTGTACTTCAGTATTGGTGACAGTAACATGAAAGACAAGCCATGCTCTGGATGGCCATGCACAGCTGTCACACCATGAAATGAAGAGCAACTCAACCAGCTCATGTGAACAAATGAACTGATTACAAACAGGGAACTGTGTATGGAGCTGAACTCTGGTTTCAATGCATTGCAAATGATGGTGGCAATACTGGAATAACATTTGTGCCAGCTGGATCTTACAAATGCTCACAGGAATAAAAAGGTATGCAAGTTTGTTGGGACCTACTGAACCAATACAAGGCTGAAGGTGATAATTTTCTGGATCACACCATCATGAGTGATGAAATGTGATGACACTACTATGAGCCAGAATTAAATCAGCAGTCCATGGACTGGCAACACATGAATTCCCCATAGAGAAGAAGTTCAAGACACAGCCTTCAGCAGGTACAGCGATACGCACTGTCTTAGGATAGTACTGGGGGGATCCTTCTGAATTTCCTGGAATCCAGACATCAACTCTGACTGTTACATCATGACACTGGCTAAGCAAAAGGTTCAAACCTTCAGAGTCAGGCCAGAGAACAAAGCAACATTTCTCCTGCAATGTAATAATGCTTGGCCTCATACTAGTTTGAAGACAGTGGAACATCCTGGCAATCCTGGCTGGATCATCCTACCACACCCAACATATAGTCTGGATTGGCACTTTGTGACTTCCATGTGTATGGGCCAATGAAACATGGACTGCATGGCCAACATTTTCCCTGCAATTACTCTGTCAGAGTAGCTGTGAAACAATGGTCACCCCCACTGGTGCAGATACTTACAAGCATGGCACGCATGCTCTTGTTCACTACTGGAGAAAATCCATAACTAATGGTTCTGACTACACTGAAAAACTGTGTCTGCAGCTGAGAAACTGCTCTATCAAATAATGCTAGTGTGGTCTTCCTATCTGTTGTAGTTTCCATGGAAATAAATAGGGAGGCATTACTTTTAGGGCAACCTATGTATTACTCTGGTGACGGCAGTAGAGCTTTGAGAACACATCTGTCTTGGAATTCAGAGATTTGCTAGCAAATGTTTTCTACCATCTATACAGAAAAGTAAGCCAATCTTCCAGAAAACAGCTCAGTGAATTTACTCGGTCTTATTCAATTTATTATAACTCAATGAAATAAAAGCCTGCAAGAAAGAAAATGGGTGCAATATATACAAGAGAATTTCAAAACTAAATCACATCTTCAGAGAAGACAGTGGAGTTTTGCTTGATTAAATATTCAAATCAAATACAAGACTTCACAATATTAACGCCAGAAATCTTGGATTATTTACATGGTTCCCAACTAAATCCTCTTTATGTATTACAAAACACAATCCCAATATTTTTGTAGCTGGATGTGATGTGAAGCCAAATGTGTATCTGCACTGTTTTGCTGACTGTAGTACAAAAAAGCCCTATGAAACCTGTGTTCCGTGCCTTGGGGGGAGGTTGTTCTATTTTTCTTAAAAAAAAAAAAGAAGTGTTCTACAATAGATTTTACTTCTGTGTTCTAAAACCAAAAATATTTTTAGCAAAGGAGGCACACCCCTACCAACAGATATTAGATGCTGGTTGTCCCGCATTCAAATACCTTTTCTTCACTTTTGTTGTGAATGCAAACTATGATGCACAAGAGCATGCCTCACTAATACAAATCTTCATATATGGTGGTCTCCAGCTAACTGCTGTGAGCCAGATCTAAGTTACTCATCTTCATCCTCTGGCTTCTGCACCCAGCTCCCTGGCCCGAGACCATAAATCTACCAATACCTTCCAGCCCAGCTACAATGGAACAGTTTGTTAAGAGCAAAAGGATCAGTAAATCAGACCTTAAGTTCAGACCACTACTATTTCAAGTTAACTAGAAAGAAATTATTTCCCCTTAGCCTCATACCTACACAAATTTAGATGAACCAATTACTTGGGTTCAATTCCTTCGTTTGGTGCAGGAGCTTGAAAAAGCTGTAGCTGCAGCTCCAAGCAGTGCAATCCTTCACTGCTGCAGGATATGCCAGACATTCAGATGCCTTGAGAAAAAACCCCTCCAAAATGGACATAGTAGCAACATAAACATGTGTGGGTGCAAAGGGGATTTTCAAATGTTCTTTTACTCTGTTTATGAATCTCACAAAGCTGCTCTGTATCGAGAGTGGGGGAGGAGAAAGCATAAAAATATTAATCAGTTACTTATCTTCTGACATGTTCTGGATCAACATCTGGTGCATGTGCAAGTGATGAAGTATGGCATTTGGCACAAAAGCTTATTTAATCTTCTCTTCCCAAATTGGGCAGGGAAAATTAGCACTCTTAAAAATTAAGTTTCCAGATCCAATTTTTTCTTTAAAATAAATTGCCAACGTTGTATAGGCTGTCTGCTCTATTTTGGAAAACGTTTTTTGTCTGAGAAAAGACTGATCTTAAGTAGATTATCTATGGGCTGTTTCCTACCGCTTTTTGTCTTCCCTGCAGTATCTAACTGCCAGGGTTTAGAAGACAAGTATAGTCTAGGTTCAGCTGTTTTATTTCTACTTCTATCAGCTCAAACTGAGATAGCTCTCACATCTGTTTTATTTCTGAAAGCACTGCATAGGAAAAGTGTCCAGCTCATTCTAATCAAGCATAAACTTTCCTATAAATAACTAAGGACCTAACGAAACAATTGTTTGGAGGAAATGAAAGTGTGTTTAGAAACTCAAATTCCTCTACACTGTATGCCTGAGCTGTTCCAGTTAGAATGTCTTCCTGACAGCATGGATCAGTTTCTTTAAGATGCTGTCCCCGGAGTCAGCAAACTGAAACTATAGCAGGAAATCCAGGTATTAACATCATACTACTTGCTAATTATAAAACATCATTTCACATTCTGACATTATTCACTTCTAACCTCCTTCAACTAAATCACGTATTTGCTTTCTAATCAGTTTGACAGGAGAGAGTGTCTGACACAAGACAGTGAGGTGATCTTTTAATAAGACAGCAGTTCAAAGACTGCAGATTTTAGTCAGAGTAACAACCTTAGTTTGATTTGCTGCTCCACAAAGAAGTTGTAGTTTCTGTAAAAAGAGGAGAAGTTTAAATCATTTTAAAAGCTTCAAGTTCCTGACTTGTGTTCCTGTTTCAGCTTCTCACTCGGAGAAGGTATTAACCATCCCAACCTGGGTTGCAAAACTTCTTCCTTATAGCTTCAGCCTCTGCAAGTGCTACTGAATGCCTTCCACTTACTGTAATTTCTTTTAAACACAACATAGTGTTTTGTCTGCTGAGTGCTACGAGGTCAGACATCACAGCCTATACAAACATGCTCTTGGAATTAGATGGACATTCAAACTCATTTTGAATGCGTATCTTAGCAGTGTTTTTTTTTTTTTTTCTTTCCTTAAGATCTGAACCTTTATCCCAGAGTACTGAGGTATTCTACAACATCCCTTGGTATCTCTCAGCACATTCGTGGGAGGATATAAAAAAGAAAAAAATGCAGCGCCAAAGACTTTTCTCCACTAATTGCACATGAACTGATAAGGAACCAGTAGAAACTCCAAGAAAATAAAACTTCTGACTCCACTTCTTTATGGTAGGAGTAATATTTCTTTTTTTACTGCAATATCTGAAATGCACTATTTCCCCTGCTCCAATTAACATGAGAAAATGACTGTGGCACACTCTCTTAAGTGAAGAACATTGTGCATTGCTGTTACTCTTAAAAACGTTTCAAATACCCATTGTGTATGCTGTTTATCTGGCACTAGACAACCACAGCACCGCCAAGACTTGTCATTTTTTTTCTTTAATCTTAATAAAAAACCAATAAGCCAAATCTTGACTCCCAGTAGCTGATAATTTAGGATTATATTTTTAATTTCCAGCTGCTGTCTTTTGTCTATCTGGTTGTTATTATTCATTATTATTCGCTATTTTCTTTCAACGACAGCAAATCCTTCAGATATGATTACTGATGTAGCAATCTGCCTGCTTGCTGACTATGGTATTTTACTATTGATTATCAGAATGATGAAATTTTACACTGAAATACTACCAATCGAAAAGCCAACTGCTACTCCACTACACAAGATGCTAAGCAGACCTGCAGCAATTCTGGCTAAAGCAGACCCAAACGGTTCATAAGGTTTAAGCAGGTTACATAAAATAGGCAGGAGAGGCTTTGCAAACAATCAACTTTGCAGCTGAGAAGGCAGTTAGCAGAAGCGGGGAGACTGGAAAAATACAAACCTGCACATCATAAGTCCCATTTAATAAGACAGGCCTCTGGGAATTGATGTCCTGCAGCACCCCCGAAAGCACAGTGCGGTTGACTTTCTGGAAGTCTTTGGAGTGGCTGAATTGCACCATGTTGTGGAGAGCCAAAATTTTAGTGTCGAGCTCAGCATCCTGCCTGGTGCGGTTGTGCAGTCCTAGGTGGTACTTGCGGAAGTGTTTGATGAGATCTGTGGGGTCGTTCCCGTAGTAACCATACCCACAGATGTTGCATTTGAAGTCCTGAAGCTCTGGAGACAGAGGCGCCGTATCTGGGTTATCGTTTACCAACAAATCTGCTTTAGATTTGTTCAGCCTTAAACCCCCATCTGAAGGCACTTGTGGGTTTTTTGAGGCCATGGGGACCGGGCTCGAGCCTTGGCCATCAGTTTGACCACTTTGCACTTGCACTGTTTCATCTGAAGCTTTTGGCGACATCTGATGCTCCTCATTTGTCTCTGCTGCATCTCCTGATGGGGCACAGACCACATCTTGGGTGTCATCTGCATCTGATTTCTTAGGAGACTTCAAGGGCTCACAGATTCCCCCAACAGCTGGAGATGAGAAAGCCAGCATATTTCTGTCTGTCACCTCATCATGAGGGAAGGATGGAACATTTCCTCCCTTATTGTGGCTTTCATAATTGAAGCCAGCCTTTTCACTCAGCACTGAGCTTTTCAAGTCCTTTTTAATGCTGGAAGATGGCTCTTGGACATGCGTGCAAAGCTCCTCCTTGTTATTCAACTCTGCCGCATCAGGCTGGTCAGTGTTTTCTTGCATCTGCTCTGCGGAAAATTCTTTTTTCCTTCCAGACTCTTCACTCTCAGTACCTGTAGACTCAAGGGTCTGTACCTCACCTTCACTAGCAACGTTTCTTAGAGGGGGGTTCTTTTTCCGGACCATATCTACCACAGAGAGACAAAAAAGAAAAGAAAAAAAAAAAAAGCAAAAAAAAAAAACCTATAGAATTATTCAAGATACACAACAAGTCTGGCACTTCTTAAAGCATTCTCAGCTATAGAAAAACATCACATTTACAGAAACGTTTTGTCAAATAGGCTTTTAGTCTACACAGCAAACAGGAACTTTGCATTAAAAAGAAATGGTCACATGAGACTGAACTCACATAAGAGAACTTTAAAGCCTATGAAAACACTTCCATAGCAGGGAGTGAATTACATCTTTCATTATGTTTTCTGAAGATAACAATCCAGCAGAATTAACATTAAAGAAATATTTCCTTTAAAAGACATTTTAAAAACTGAGATAAAAAAATAAGTCTTGGTAGACTGATGTCCATATACTGTTCAAGCACATGTAAAGCAGCTTAACAAAAAAATACACCTAAAAGACATAGTCAGGAGCACTGAAGTTATAAAGGAAGAAGATTTAGGAGAGTAAGCAACTTGGAGGTTTCAGAGAAAGTACTTTTTTCCTAAGCAGGTATCGGTTTCTCTATAGCAAAAGCTCCCCCTTGTACTGCCCATAAACTTCAGACAGGATTATATGGATATTCAAGAGTCTGGCCCCACAGTCCATTATTCATGTAATTAGTTCTATTTGCCAAACAAAGAGAAACTAACTTTATTAGGAAGCCCGTTGTCAATAAAATTTTACAGGCCTGGACCCAGACATTTGACATGGCTGTGCTGCAGCGCAGGGATCTACCCAGAGAACACCTGGAACCCACATGGATCCCAGCACGCCAGCCCCTCTGCTCAGCCCCACTCTTCAGACAAGGCCACTGCTGCTGACTGTGCAGGCACTCCTGCCGCATCCACTTAGCAGAGCTCAGAGAGGACAGCAATGAGGAGCAGAGAGAAGGAAGCAGTCTGCCACCAGAGAATGAGCCTCTAGCTGGACATGGGATAGTGTGGAACACAAGTAACCAGAACACACCAGGTAGTAAGCCAAATTCCTGTTGTACTACAAATCTTCACCTTCCACAGCCTACTCAGAAAAAGAAATTACATTAAACTTCCCTTCGCTCTCCACTGCATGGTTCTGGATTTGATATTCACCACCAGCAGCTTTGATCCATTTGTGTTCACATGCTAGCTATGGGCAGAAGACAGATGTGCTACAACTTTTTCTATGCTCTTATCTTTGCCAATGCTGTATACAATGATGGATGCCTCTCCTTGCCAAATTGCGTGTGGTCCAGTGGCAGCAGCCTGCAGAGCCACACACAAGATGCAAGCTGCAGAATGAAGCCCCAGCCCCATTCCCAGGACCGCCGTCACCGGGCACATGCGGAGGCACTATATATGTATGTATGTGTGTGTGTATTTATAGCTCTGCGAAGGGAGGACCACCTGGTGATTCTAGGAGCAGCACTGAGGCACTCCGAATGGTGCTAAATCCAGACCTTTGAAAGCCGAGGATGACCTTCTCAAAACAGTACTTTGAGAAGTACGGCTGGGGACGGAGGTTAAAAATAAAAGAACAGGCGTCTGTACATCCTCTTATTTACATCTGCTCCACATGAAAGGGCACTGCATGTTACGTCGATAAAAACAGATGACTTCTTAAGGGAAGTGTTCAACTTGTGTCTTGGGCTGGCTCTGTTGTCTTTGTGGTTGAGCCGATCCACAGGCAGCATGGGCTGCAGTGAGATGGCTTTCACACGGAATGCCAGCTGCTATTACAGAAATCTTGACACTCAGTGTGGTCCTAATAGGTTTCTTAAATGCCTACTGTGATTCCTCATTGTAGGAGGCACACATGTTAAGTGCCTTGTCTTTAATATCAGCCACACCTACCAGGATATGTACGCACTGAATTTCACTGTTTTTTTCCCCAATAACTTTTGAACTATGAAGTTGCTCAGAACTAAGAGAAAAGGAAGATTTCCTGCTATGGTGAGAGAACTATGACACTACAGACTCAGCCTACTACAACAACATACGCAAATATATAATTCAAGGTATAAAGATAGTTCTTTCAGCACTGCTGCTTCTCTGCTGGAATCCATGAACGTTCCTGGTAGACATACACTAAAAATACTGGTGGGCATCTCTGGTAGGTGCTCATCTAAGCCTGTATTTTTCATCTTGGAACCTGGCTGCACAGCTCAAACTGTTTCTAAAATAACTACTGGTTAAATGCATTTCATGGCAGCTAGAGGACACAGAGAGGAGTCTGGACTGAGAGCAGTGAAGAAAAATCAGAAATCAAGAAAGTAAACATTGTAGCTGTTACCTCAGTCAAAATTAAACAAGACCGAATGCAATGTTTTAAAATGTTTTTGTTATAGATATTCTTGGCAGATAAGGAAAGTTTAGAGATTTTGCTATCTTCATGGCAACTGACAGAAGAGAGTCAGAGAGGACAGAAAAAAAATCCCTATAAAGCAGAGAAAAGAAAAACCTGGACCGTACACAGTCTAACTAGACAGCACTCCAGACTTAGATACGTTAGCTCACATTTTCCTGACATATCCCTATGCCTGTGCATTAATTGAAGAGGGAAAAAAACTGCCTTACGGAGCTCTTTCATGCAGTATTCTACACTCAGGGAATGAAAAAGAAGACAACACTACTGATTTAAACATCGAAACTTTCTGAAGTTCAACCCAAAAGGATTTTCTCCCCTTTCTACTTTTCATTTCTGAAAAAAAAATCTTCTGACATTTATTTGCTTGATATCCACTCAGGGGGACAGTAAAAAAAAGGCAGTATTTTTTTGTCACTGAAATTCTACCGCTATCGTTTTTCAGAGACATATTATGTAAATAAAACTACATCTGCAGTACTCCTAAATTGAAGAAACCATCCCCTAGCAAGTAATAAGTTACATACAGAAAGAATATAGCCACTCTGAAATTATTATTTCTAAGACAAATAACAGATTGCACAATGCTTTATTGTGTGCCAAGAATGTTTTCAGTTAACAATTTCACTTGAAAAAATGGATCACATACTTGTAAAATCATACCCAGCATTGACTTCATAAGGCATGTGGCTTTAGTGCTTTTTACAATTATTAATTCTATTAGTCAACTAGCAGGCAGGCTAATGCAATTGTCTTAGAAGATGCACGGAAGACACAGAAGACATTTTGAGAGCTGATCTGTATATCTGCAAAACAAAACAAAAAAAAAAGGTTTTCCTTCCTAAGTTATGTATTCAAAATAAGCTTTTTATTTACAAACATTGTTATGCCTATTGTATATATACATGCATCTATTAGTGGGCACTATGCAAATACTGTCTGTACTCTACTTCCCTTAAGCATGAGAAATACCATAGCTGTCTTCTCCTCAGACAGTCACACACACACACACACACACAAACACACATGAGAAAGCAAAGCAAAATCTCTCTTAGATGCAAAGTCCACCAAAAAAGTAAGTTTAAAATGAGCTGCAAGTAAGTTTTGAAAATCAGCTGGATAAATGCTGTAGAAAAGTGTCTTGAAAATTCACGTAGCTCAGCAGGTAGTTATTCTAAAGGGACTGGGTTAAAAGGGAGTGAAAATGGCATACAAATAACCGGTTCCAATCCAGGTTCTGCTGTCAGCAATTGCAAGTTATCATCTGCTGGCTGCCTTGAGCCCGAGTTGCAATGAATTTAGTGTTATTAGTTTGGTTGCTAATGGGTAACCAGCCACATCTCAAAAATGACACCACAATAACAAGCGAAATTCTTGGCCATTCAGCAGAGGCCAACTGCTGAATAGACACTAAGACAGAACTACCTTTTTCAGCACTGCAAATGCTCATGTTTCCAAAATGAAAGGGAAAAAAAAAAAAGAAGACTAAGCCTGATGTAAATGAAAAGGTGTCTTGAATTGTGCAAAATCTGTACGTTCCAAGCTGCAGAACTCATCCGTAATCCAGGGGTTAGTACCTGATTTTCCTTAAACTGAAATTATCCTTTAAATCGTGTGGCTTCATTTACCAGATCTGATCACCTTCAACTACTTTCAAGTTGAACTAAATACTAACAGCTACATTAACAGCTGCATACAGTTTCCCTCAAAACCAGGCAAGGCTACTCTCCCCAATTCCTGTATCTAACAGAGATTTTTCTGTTTTGCAGCCACATCAGTTTGTACCCAGAAGCAGAAGGTGGAAACCTCTACTAAAATCAGCCTGCAATTCACAATAATGAATTACCATAGTGACAAGTGCACTTATTTAAAGAAAAAACAGAAAAAAAGAAAAAAAAAAAAAAAAGGCA
This sequence comes from Coturnix japonica, assembly GCF_054131305.1. Lineage (NCBI taxonomy): Eukaryota > Metazoa > Chordata > Aves > Galliformes > Phasianidae > Coturnix > Coturnix japonica. Next base: position 13,648,327 of record NC_140664.1, on the reverse strand, counting down.
AATTCTGATAAGCAACAGTTTTTTATGTGTGGTGAAGACAAAAGATAATTATCTGCTGATCATCAGCTCTCACAATGGGTCACTGTTGCTACTCGTTACTTTTACTGAACGTGATGACTTGTCATCAAAGCCTATTGCAACAGTACGGCTGTTGCCTTCTGCTTGCTCTGCAGGTTTAGGTCAAGTCTTAGTCATATTCTCTTTTTAACAGAATTTATGAAGAGGTCTGAATCTCGTGATACACCGCTGAATAATATCTGAACAAGTCTACAAACAGCAAACTGAGTCAAGGGCCTACAAGACTGTGATGTTATCCATCAATGTGCTGCAGCACCGTGTTAAATGAAAATACACATTTATATTCAACAGGCTCAAGTAGGGCCTCTTTGTTAAGGTAGAGTAAAATTAATACTTTTGCACTCATATATATTACACACCCCCACACGCATATATAATACACATACAGTGCTTAAACATCCATCATTTTGCCAGAATAATGCAGCAAAAAATCATTAACTCTCAGTGTCTCAGCTTAATATATGTCTAATACTTACCTATCTCACAGGAGTGTTGTGAGGCTTAATTAATTAGTGACTGTAAAGCACTTTGTGATCCTCTAATGAAAGGTGCTACATAGCACAAAGTATTATTAAAATCATTAGGACCACAAAAAAGCCCTGTGGAATTCTAGCCTACACTGTCTGTTGGGGTTGGGAGTGATCTTATTATTAAAAGGAGACCGTCAAGCTAATTTTCATAATTTTTTCAAGATCTTTCATCCCCCTTTGCTGTTGTGATAGCATGTTAGCAGCTAGAAATTTAATCTTATCATCTTAATAACATACACTCATGTAGTTCGTTACTGCAGGGCTAAAGAAGAGAGCAGGGCTTTTGGCACTCATCTGGCTTTCCCTTTTAAGAAAAAAAATAAATAAAAAATTGAGAGACATATTTTGACACCTTCCCACACTCCACCCCGCCAGGACAGCTGATCATGTGAGATTGCAGGATGCTCACCAGAGCTGCATGGGAAAATACTGCTGTGGTTTTAATTTCTTTTTTTTTTTTCCACAGAATTAAAAAAAATAATAGAGAGAAAAAAAAAAAAGATAAAAAACAAAACCCAGCTTATTACACATAAATATGCTACAAAGACTGTCTGCAGCGCTTTATATATAAAAGAAAAAAAAACCCTTCAGCATTCAAAGCATCTGCTTCAATCCTGCCCATAAAGCCTTAACCCGTCTAGAGCCCGTACCTTACACCATTTTCCCCGCTCTCCACAACAGAGCAGCTGCAAGGAGCAAAGGCTCTAAAGCCAAAAATCTCATGTCTTGAGACAGAACTTCTGCGTGTTACCAGCCGGGGAGCAGCACTCTGTGCAGCCCTCAGCGCAACCAGAAAGCCAGCGAGACCACCAGAATAGCCCCGAGTTCAAAGGCTTTGGACTTTTCTAATTAAAGCACTTTCAAAATTAGTAATCATCACCATCTGTAAATACAGTGGATAATCCAGGTGAAGTTGCCCTCCCTACGCTTTCTCTGCTGAAGATTATCAAATGAAGTGCAAACTACCCTAGACTAAGACACAGCAAGGCAGGACTGGTCAAAGGTCCCATCTTCACCTTTGTCTGCTGAAGGAGAAGAAAGAAGCCTCTGGGTAAGCAACTCCAGAATCAGATACTAAACCATGGGAGGGCAGAATAGCATTAACTACAAGCAACTCCTTCTTCAAGTAAGACCTCTTCCCCAGCTTCTTCTAATATATTACACAGGAAGCGAAAGACTACGTTACCAAAGTGCTAAGCAAAAGCAACTAATTATTAAGTGCTTATTAAGCTATAGATATGTTTTTTCTATGGGCCAGTCTTTCCTGCCTGTCATTGGTTGGAGTAGAACACGTCTCTTCATACCAGTAACATCTGGCAGCATCAGACGCTTCATTTGGTCGAAATATCTACTTGATATTCTACACTCTGCACGCACCACTGAAGCCATGATAGCTTCATCAATCTAGAAAATGCAAGGAGAAAAATCGTATCTTACAGCCTTATAGTCCTATAGCAAAAGGCTGTTGCGCTCACCACATCCCTTCTCCTGATGCATTTCCAGGTCCTTCCAAGTGGTCCCTGATCACCAGCTCACCAAGAGCTGTTCTCAATTTCTTTTCAGCAGTAAGAGACAAATGAAAAAGAAAGAAGGAAAAAAGTCGTATTTTGTTGAAGCTTGCTCACTCCTATTAAAATTTACTTCCCCAACACCGATCATTCTCAAATCTCTACAGGTGCATTTTTGGACATCTTAAAACCTGTTCAGCTATGAAGTGTCATCACGTTCAAATGGATCTCATCAAATAAAACTCTTTATTAATTCACAGCAAATGAATTCAAAATGCTCTTTCCTATTTCCGTATGCTTTAGAATGCAGCACAGTACTAGCAGTCATCCAGCCACTGGAATAAATCTAACCCTTCTATGGGTACAAAGCAGACACTTACTCACTTCAGAGAGGTTAGGAACAACAGACAGACACTTTCAGGAGAAAGTGAAGCCAAAAGGTGATTTATCTGAACAGGCAATGCTAGCTGGAATATTAGCATATACAGCACCCAAAACCAAAGATTCCAGAAGTGCTTCTCCTACTGTGGGAGCCTGAGCACAGCAGCTTGCAGCCCTGCATTTACTGGTGATCCAATGCAGAGTTTGCTCCAGCAGACCTCTGGAACCCAAGAAGGTAAAGATGTGCTTTTGCCTCCACTTTCAATCCAGCCTCTATAAGCACTCTATGTTATGACAACCTGTTAAGCCCTGGAAAACCCCAAGAAACAAGAAAATTAATACAAGAGACATTTTATGAGTAAATGAAAAGATCTACAGAGAGAGATGCAAAAATGACAGCGTTCCAGGTGACTTGCAGACAGGGTTCTCAGCTCGGCTCTGAACCTGACTCCTTCCGACTTTCAGGCCCACATCCCTCCCTGCATTTCAGCAGAGAGAGCTCCAACCTGGCACTTGGCAAAAGACCAAGATCCTGTAATTTAATAAGGTACAGAAAGAGCACCTTGCGCAAAAGCCTAAACGCTCCAATTTATCATGACAGTTACAGGATAAGCTGACATTTTATTTATATGGAAATTAGTCTCCAAAACAACATAAAAAAGCCATACTTTCAAAGAATATTGTGCCTTTGTTTCCCTGCTCTGCATTTATCTAAACTCAGCTTTGTGTATTAAAAGTAGTTTAATTTTTATGTATTGATGCTGCTTTGCATGCCTCCCAATCTGTTGTTATTGCACTGCAGGGAGAACTCAGCCTGATTTGCTTACTGCAATGAAATAACTGACTTCTGCCAGGACTGACACCTCCTAGGAAAGCCCTACCATCCTCACTGAATCTTCTGGTTATTCTATTAATTTGCAGTTGTTACTCTTTAGAGGATTTGCAGAGCATTCCCTATTAGATCAGACCAGAGGTCCATTTAGCCTGCTGTGCTGCCCTGGAGAACAGCCAACACCAGATCCTCCGAAGAAGGTTCAGTGCCTTTGGACTGACACAGAATCGCCTACCTCTGTGAAAAATAAATCGCTGCTAATCCTCAGCACTCAGACAGTGGCTTATTTTCAGAAGAGTAAGAAGGTTTATATCCTTTAATTATCTCTCATTTACGTTCTATGATTTGTTGTTAAATAAATCTGTACATCCTCACTTCCAATAAAAGTATCCAGTGTCTATTTGAACATTATGACGATCACGGTGTCGTGTAGCTCTGCATTTACAATCTAACTAGGAACTATTAAGAACACATATTTTCAGCATTTTGAATTTGATCCTTTCCACTGGAGTTTCCCATCATTCTTGCACTGTCAACTGAGATTAACCAAAGGTCCTCTGGACTGTTGGTCCATCCGTCACATCCCCCCTATTCTCCCAGTCCTTATGGTAACAAACCATCTTTCCAAACCTTCTGGAAGGTGTGGCGATCTCGAATGTTTCAATTTCTTTTCAGCCTGAGTAAGCACGACGTTCTTTTTAATCCAAATGTCCTTTGAAGACAATGGGAGCTTAGGGTTTGCAAATGACTCAGAACTGAACCTAGTTCAGTGTGCTGGCAAAAGCAAGCACAGTGCTACATGGGATGAGGAATGAAGGTGACCTGGCTACCAGGCAGGAGCAACCAGGTATAGCTACAAGTGATTCATTCCTTCTTTTGCGTTAAACATTGATCCTCTTTTCCTTGACACTACAGGTAAAGGTCTCACTGACTTTGAGAGAAGCATGAACCAGCTCCTTTCTCTGCTAGGTGAGGCTCATTATACATAACAAAGAAGGCATACAAGTTCTTCAGCCCAAAACTTCAGTCAAATTCAACTAAAAAATATTTAGGAGATGAAACAGAAAAAGAATACGGTTTTGGCCGCCATTACAGAGAAGTTCACATAATTTTCTTTTTATGTAGAGGAAGAAAAACAGAAAGAAAAAAGAAGGAAACAAAACAAAAAAAAAAAAAAAAATCACATTGAAACAGAGTTGAAATTTCAGCTATATCAAAACTAATAAGTGAGAAGACTACAACCTGGACCTGAGACAGCAATGTGAGATCACCACCGGAGAGGGCATTATTGCAGTACTTTTCCAGCCAGACTAGAACTAAGATGAACATGAGTTTGCAAAAATGACCTTTTTTTTTTTTTTCCTTCTTTTTTTTCTTTTTTTTTTTAAAGGAAAAAAAAAAAAAAAAAAATTGGCAAGAATTTCCAGACACAAGTTACATAGGTAAGACAGGGCAACCGAGGGCAAAAGGAGTTGAGTCCATGTACATCAAAGCAGACTTTGGCTTCGGGTACCTATCCAAGCCAAGCCTTCAAAGGTTCTGATGTTCCCCTATTGTTTAGTTTAAATCTTGTCTAAGCTTGCTCAGGAGAACCCACATTCAGAAGTATGGAAGAAGGGAAAAAGAACATGCATTTTCCAAACAGTGATTTCAAAACAAAACAAAAAAATGTAAATCTACATGCTGCAGGGTAATACAGGTAAGCGTGGCTAGCTATTGTTGCTCCATGCTTTTCAATTTCCATATATTAGCATTCATTGCTGACATTATTAAATCCAAAGTTATTTGGATGCTTTGATCAGCAAATTGAATCTTGAGTCTATATACGACGTACCTATATTCACGTAAAGTTTACAAAACTGTTGTATTTCCCTATTCTAACGCTTCCCCCCACATGCTGTGAGCTTCCATATATCCCACAGCCACACATTCCAAATGCAGACTATTTTATTTAGTAATATATTCAAGAATTTAGATAAAAGGAAAAATGATGGAAAATGTTTGGCAATCTCTATATAAACAGTTTTTATACATTTGGGTTGAATCATCCAGTAAACTCTCATCCTCATATTCCTATGACAGATAAAACTTTCATCACCAATACGCCCTCTTGACCTGGAGGTCATAATACAGGGGGATTCGTACAACATCTCCGATACTTTCTATGTCTATCACAAAAATTAACATCACATCAAATTCAAGCAAGCCAGATTCTGGCACTGGTTTTGCACTCGGCACAAGTAACCCCACTCTCCATTGTGAATGGGGGAGAAACAACAGCAGCGGCAACCACAACAAAAGAGTGGATTGTGTGTTCTCCACACAAAACAGAAAGCTGTGCCTATTCAAGAAATCTTGGCCACTTGACAGAAATCAGAGAACTGACGCTGGAGCCCAGTAGCAGCTCCAGCCAAAGCAGTGGTGAATTACCTTGCCTCTGGAAGCATCCCCGTTACCTAGGAAAGGATCTCTGTTGCAGTACAGATCATACGGACCCCACGCTAATTCAGAAACACTTTCATAAAGTACCACAAAAAAACAACCAAAGCAACTGAAAATGGATTCACTGTGAGTACTGCGCCTATTGTTTGCCCTTTTATCTATTATTTCTATTCATTTTTAAGTTGAGGAATAAAGTAAATTGCTGATAAGAAAGCTACTCCTGTAACTTATCCATCATAACGCTTTGTTACGAACATGCTTTAGAACCAAGAAACATTTTTCAAGTGGCCCTAAGAATCAAATATGTCACGTTCACTACGGAACATGAATTCTAGTTTACCAATTCATTCTGGTGGGAAAGGAGAAAGGAAGGCACACAGCAAGGAGACTCCTCGAGCTCTGCTGTAGGCCGTGTGTGCTGACACTCCTTTACAGAAGGCAAGGGGTGCCGATTTCGGCTGCTGACTGCTTGATGAATACACACAGTGCAAATCATGTTCTTCTTGAATCCGTTTTTGCCCAACTCTCACATAAGCATTCCATGGGAAAATCTCACAATGCCCACATAAGTGATTTTATGAATCTAGCTTGCAGCTTTTGATAGGAGATTTCTTACTGTACTGGCTTTCATTCTTTATTGCGTGGTGGGCTAGTGCCAAAAGCCTTCACATTAGCCTCGACCATACAGACATCGGAAATTTAATTTAAACCTTGGTGATCCGCCAGAATAATAAAACACGTACAGAAAAGATTCAAAAATTGATTTTTTTTCTGAGAGTTAAGTACATAATTTCAACAAACATAAGGAAGACACAGGTTGTGGAATCTACACAGTGCAGCGTACGGAACAGACACAAGAACTACAGGTAAGAATCGAGCAGAAATCTGCAGCCCAAAGGGAACACACAGAAGTGGACAGTCGTTTTCCCATTTAAGATATGTTTTAGAATTATCTAGACACCCAACTGCAACTCTTTTCCATCAATTTTTAAGTTTCCTTAAAAACAGGAAAAAAAAAAAGAAAAAAAAAGAAAAAAAGAAAAAAAAAGGTACAAGTACAGACTTCCATTCTAACCGCCCCCCTACAAGCAACCCTTACCGCTCCACTCCTCTCTTCCTCCTCCACTGCCTTCTTGCCACCTCAATCCCCAATCCAACACCTCACCAGTTTTAAGAAGCATCCAGCAACGATGTCAGGCTGATCTGCTGTGCTGGGATATATCCCACAAAAAAATGGAAAGCTTTTGTCCTGTTTTCACTTATGAAGAAAGCAACTTATTAAAGCAACTTCTGGGTTCACTGGCATCTTTCAGTCTACAAAAAGTCCCAAAATTATTTGCAGAGGCTACAACAGCACCTTCTTTGAAGTAATGTTGCAACTTGTGCTAAGGAATTTGGGATGTACCTGAGATCTGAAGGTGCGGGCTACAAATTAACACAGCCAATTAGGTGGAGAGGCTGAGAGTCCAACACAGATGGGGCAAGATAACCACAACTGAGCGAAAGGACTGCCAAACATAAGCCAGTTGGCTGAGCACAGACCATGTCATTTTGCTCAGTGAGCCACTGCCCAATCAATAATCTGTTGCTGTTTGCTCTCCCCATGCCAATCAATCCCAGCTAGGGCTGCTTCTAATTTTCCAATCTAGGAATAGCTTCAGAACATCCACAACTGTTATTTAAAACAACCCAAGAGATAAATGTTTCAGCCACGCATCAGTGTGCAGATTCTTCCCAAAATGGGACTAGTCAAGAGTAAATAATTACTCCTGCAACAGTTTGATCTGATAAACCACAAGATATAAGGCTGCAAAAGTGATCTTTGTACCATTAGCAATCAGGAGGGAATCCAGCTCCTAAAATTACTTGATTAACTGATATGGGACCTAAAACTGTGATATTTCTGTAGAGAATATCTCACAATAGTTAAAGTCCTTTTGGGGGCAATCAGCATCAGCTATAAATTTCTTATCCCTGAAAATCTGGTACAACTGGATTTATGCTACGAAGATGCCCTGCTTTACAAGAAGACAGAGATGAAATCAGGGCCAAATTACATTTATGCATCTCCTAAACAATTCCTTTGTTAGCAGTATGTATTGAAAGAATACATGAGAGGAATTAGAAATGATCTTCATAACTTCTCCGTGGCTTCTCTTCTTGTGAGTAAGGAGAACAGCCCAAGATCACACAGATAAAAATCTTACTGTAAGACAGCATTCGCATAACGATTTGTATGTAGATAGTAAGATGAGTGTATACATGCATAAAGAACAGAAACTACAACAAACAAAGTCACATATGTGTTAGGTAGCTAACATTTGGGTCTTCTTCAGATCAGAATCTACTGGCCAAACAAAGCATAGGACTGAGTCTTATTTTTACTTTAAATAACCTTTGACATTTTTTAATCCCACAGCATCTTGACAGAACCTGACCCATCAAAAATAAGAATAGTTACTTGTTATGACTCTAAGATCTAAAACAACTGATTTCCCACCCTATCACACATCCAAATTGTTGCAGCTCTGGACAGGCACCTAACATTGACTCCATTCACAGCAGCAGGACCTACATATTGCTCCCATTTGCCTGCTCACCAGATGGCATGCTTGTTTCACTCCAGCCCCACGGTTCAGTGTAGGATGCTCCTAGCACCAGGCTAATTAAAGGCTGGGCACCAACTGGCAGCCCCACTCCCCCAGCCCAGTGGTGGCTCTGCAGGACTCTCATTTGTGGCACTGGAAGAACAGGGAGACTGGGAACCATAAACCTCAGCAGAAAAGTGGGGCTGGTTTAGCCCAAACCAAATGTTGTCTACCTAAAACATTACCAGAAGTAGCACCGGGGTAGTGGTGCATGTCCACAGAGTGCTGCGATCTGGGCAGCATGCACACACTTGAACAGACTCTGCAATTACTGAAAATTGCCATCTCCCTTGCTTCTAACAGCTTGCCATATCAATGCCTAATGTCTCATGTTTTGATTTGAATCATGGCTGTAAGTCACTGGCGTAATATTTGGAGAACAAAACAACGATGCATTATAGAGAAACCGGTCTTCCAGAACTCTGTGAAAATATTAAATGCAGCAACAAAAACATACAAAAGGTGTCCACCCAAACTCCTGAGAAACAGCAAAGCAAGAGCAGTTGGTAGAATAAAGATTACAGGCTGCAAACTCAGCAGTTCCCTTGTCCTGAGAACTGCACGGGCAGACTTGAGACTTCTTTGGATTTAGAGATTTATTTTTCCCTGTAAAGACAGGAACAGAAACAAGAGGAACATTGTCACACATGATGCTGTTGTTCACAGTTGCTCTAAGAGGACACCATTCTGCTACAGCAAGAGTACACAAAGTCTGGGAGTTTTGTTCGCGTACATTTAATTGTACATGCTGATAAAAATCTTAATGTCATAAGGCATTAACCTTTACACCAGTAACCAGCTGCTAATCGCTTCCTGCAGATCTCTACATTTTATCCTGAATTCACAGCCCCACAAGTCAATTTCATTAGGGCAAAAAGGCACTATGTCTTAGGCTGACCTGGATCTGGAAAGCAAACCCACTGCTGAGATTCAAGAAGTGAGGAAATGTTGATGGTTTAGGCATCATGATGAGGCAAAAAGATGACCACTGTACAAGCCACACTGCCAAAACAGCGCTGTGCAACGTGGAAATGAGAAGCCCACAAGAAAGCACCAGACAGGGATTTCTTTTTACTGCTGGATGAACTGCTTCCTTTAATTATGAATACACAGAGGTGAGAGTGAAAAGAAAAAATAATTATTAAAATGCACTGATGGAAACTGAATTCTCAAAGGAATGTTCAAGAGATTAATCAGCAGTGTCTATCAGCTCGCACCCTGCAGCAGACAGGCTGGCATTTATTTGCTTGGCACTGCAAGAAAACCCAAAATCAGCTCGTGGCTACATATGAATTGTGGGACATTTCACAGTTCCCAGAAAATCAGGCTTGGCATCATTCCCCAACATGCTTTGGGCTCCATCAGCAGACACCCAGGTGAAAGGTGGAAGGAAAGCACAGCACGTGCAGTCAGCGGGACTTGGTGAACAAGAGAGACAACAACTACTCCTCGTCAACCTCTGCTTCCTAGAAATAATATATAGGGATAAGCTTTCTGCCCTGGTTTATTAAGCCATTTCTTCATTCTTCTTCCTTCTTCTTCTTCTTCTTTTTTTTTTTTTTTTTTTTTTCCCTTTTTTCCATTAAATAAAATAGTATATTATTAAAAGAGAGGAAGGGAAGTCCTTGCGAGATAGGCAGCCAAGGGCTGGGAAATGTCGCTAACCATTGTTTCCTTTCTGACCTCAGCAAAGCAGCATCATATGCTACCAGCTTCCATTCCAAAACAGCCATATTGTGGCTGTATTTACACTGCTTTTCTTATGCTCATCAAGAGTCTGGTCCTGAGGCCAAATGACAGGGCAGAGACTGAAACTCAACTACTTCATTCTCAAGTCTTCCATTTGAACTGGTCCATCAGGGCCTAACGCCTCTTCCCAGACAGCTGTATCCCAGATGATTTAATGAGAAATACTCGAGTGAGTTAATACAGAAAGTACTAAGGAAATTAGATGATACTGGTAGTATCTTCAACCAACACAAGTATTAAGATAACACACAAAGCCACTGAAAGTTGCATTATAAGTTATGATGAAAAGTATTAAGAACAAGTGCATGCTCTGGAACAAGAATCTCTGCAACTTTTATTAACTCAAATGACTTAAGAAAGAAAAAGAATTGATCACAATTATTAACCACTCAAAAATACACTTCATAAGGCATTAAACGTGCCAAGCAAGTGTTTCAGCAGGAAGAGGTAAATCACTGTATATATCACAGATGACACTGAATTAAGAAGACTATTCATGATGTTTAATAAAAGATTAATTTTAACTGGGATTAATGAAGACACAGAAGATAGGACTCTCTACAAGTATCTGAAGTGAAGCTCATTTAGACCAGCAACAAAATTGCTAGCAGCAGGTTAATACCAGGGAGGGTAAAGCTTTGGATCATGTTGGCATAAGAACAAATAGACTAACCATGATTAATTTTGGGCTGAAAATGAGAAGCAAGAGTTTTAACTGACAAAGCAGTAAGGCTATGAAACATCCTTCCACCAGACGATGCAGTCATGGCAAAAAAAGAAAAAAAAAAACCTATCTAATTTTAGGATAAAGGTGGGTCACTTTATAAAAGGGATTACATAGTGCGCTTGATGTTCAAAGAGCCATCCACTGCTAAGGATTTCCACAGTACTGCAGCACAGCGTACACAGATCCACTTTGTCACAGTACGCACAGATTTACCACTCTTCGTCAAAAGAAGAGAAAAAGCACATGCCAAGGGCACTGTTTTCTTGCAAGCAGATGGGGAAAAGGTTATTCTTTTTCTCCATATTACTTTTTTTAAACATATTCATTTTCAAGGTGACTCCCTGCATTTTCCTTAAAGTAAACAGTCTTAAAATGACAGTAACTCCCATCTCCGGGGAAAATACGAGATAAAAAAGTATTCTCTCTATATATATATTTATGTATATACATATAAGAATAGGTAAAAAATACAAAATGAATACTGTTTTTTACTTTGGCAGAAAGGATAAGCTGCAACACTACCGATTATCAAGGCTTGTGAAAAAGAAGACACTTCCTTAATTATTATCTAACTGCCTTACCAGTCACTGATATGTGTGTTTGTGCCACGCTCCACGCAGGCAATGAGCATCTCTTTTTGTAATTTAAAAGCTTTTTAGTCATTAGGAAGGCAAGTCCGGAGTCCTCTACACAGGTACACAAAAGGTTCACCATAAACTAAAGTAACTCAGGGCTCCTTGCACTGCTCTGCCACTACAACTTCATGACGGCCACATTTAGCAGGAGAGAAAAAGTAAGACACCACAATGTTCAGTAAAATGTGTACAAAGACTGAGCGGGACAGAGATCTGCAGATACATCTGGAAAGAGTTCAGGCACTTTCTGACTACACCCTCACTCCAAAAACCACCAAAAGTAAAGACTGTTGGTCACTAAAAGCAATTGGTTTTGGTTTTTTTCCCCTCCTTTTCTGCAGGACAAAATCTGTTAAAACTCTGAATGTCAGTTTCCAACTGAGATTAATCTATTTGGATGGGAGCAAAGAGATACAAGATGATGTCTGTTTCTTCTCCAGCTGAAGCAAACACAGCCTTTTCCTCCCACTTTTCTGCCCACCACCTTGCTGGTTCTTTGAGCCACCCCATCTCTCTAGCTTGCTAACACCTCTTTTTTTCACAGAATCCACCACAGAAAAACAAAGATGGTAACAGATGGCTAAGCAGAAAAGCCTTCTGTGGTCATACTGACCAACACAAGCCTTACAGTTCCTAAAAAGCTTTTTATGAGCTTCGTTTGGGCCACACCAACCTTCACACATTGTTTTGCTTTAGCAGACACTATGCCATTTGCTGTCCTTTTTTTTCCCCACAAACAGCATGACATACCAGCATTACTTTTTTTTTCCCTATGACGGTGGAATCCTTTTAGATATGCACTTATTCACGATCCATATTCTTTGCTATAACCAGTGCTTTGTGATAAGCCACAATCTGGCCTGCCCTTCTGTCTGATACAACACAAAGACACATAGTTGTGTTTTTTTTTCCCTTGGTAACATGCAAGGTTTTCAATTCTCGAAGATCTGGGTAACAGAAGCTGCCCTCTCCTCTCCTCCGGAGTGTTCTCCAGCACATTTTCAGCCCAGCTCCATTCCAGCAGCTGCTGATGGAAATCCTACAACCCTCCCTGCCAGGGCTGGAACTGTAACTGGGCACAGGGGGTGAATTAGTGCAAGTCCCACAGAAATCTCCAAGTCACACACCTGAAGAAACTCACAACAGAGCCCAATCTGTCCATGCTCTCTTCCTTAGCCCCACAGATGCCCCACAGTTCATCATGCTGTAGCTCCTCACCAGAGGCTTTTCTGCCCAAGCACCAGAGTGCTGCTTTCCCACACAGTGAGGCTCCTGCTGGTCTGCAGTGCTTATGAGAGCAGGGGGAGAAAGTCAAGTGGAGAGGTAAACCATCCAGGATAGCCTGAGTGAATGAAAGAAAGCTGCACATAAAGGAAGGATGGGTTACAAAGACTTGGCAGGAAAAAATAAAATCATCAGAAAACAATCTCTATCTGCCAGGAAATGGAAGTGCTGCCTTCAGAAAAGTGAAATCATTATTGCAAGCAATCTGATTCATTAAATAACATGCAAGGGAGGATTATGATGCCTTCCTTGTCATTAAAATGCTTTGAAACTATACTTCTGTAAGATATGCTAATGATATTCAGCTTTTGTATTACACAGCAGAAGCTACACTGGGTGGAATTTGGAGCGCTGTGTTACACAGGAGTTCAGACAAGAAAAGTTGTTATTAGTTCACATTGACTACAAACATCTTTAAAATGCACACAAAAACTGCCATCCCATACAGAAACCAGAGACAGAGGTGTCCAACCAGTCCACACCCAGCTCTGCACTCCCACCCGGACACCTCGTCCAGGCAGGATACCAACAAAAACACCACCAGAAGTTATCTACAGTTTCAACCTTTCTGCCTACATCTAACTTTCTACCAAGTAGTTTGAATGTTTCATTTCAATTAAATTAAGCCCTTGTGTACTTGGTCGATCTACCTTGGTCCTCAGTTAAAGCAACAAAAGGTAGGCTCCAAAACCCAGTGCAATTGCCGCAACCAAATTTCCATACAACGCATCAGCTTCACTGTCACAGTAACTAACACAGTGCATTTTTTCACTTGGTTCTCTATGTAAGCTGACAGAAGTCACTCTATCAAACAGGGACCTAATACTATTTTTATTGCTTATCTCTTTTGCCCTAAGTTACACCAGTAAGTCATCTCCCTTCATCAACTTGACAAGCTTCTTTTTCGGTGCTGACCTTAAAAGGACACAGCTGTGACAACTTTCTTTTTCTTTCTCTTTAATAGTTCTCAGCTGAACACTTGCTCTCAGCAGTCCAGGGTCTTCATTCAGCGCTGGTTTAGCCCTGAGGCCTGTTCAGACGGAGCATGGTTTGGTAACTCCATCCGATAGTATCTTGCAGCCATTACTGCAACAGGCGCTCAGGAAGACAGAGGCAGATTTTATTTGGACAAAACCATGATTAATCACAAGAGGTCTTCAAGATTTGGTCTTATTTTCTTAATGCTCTCTAATTAATGAACGTGTTCATCTCAGAACACACATCCTTATTTTCATAGTCTTTGCTCAAGATATTAACTCCAGGCTGGCGTTCCCCCTGGCATTTTCACTTATTACAAAAATCATTCAGTCTGACTTTCTGCAGGTCCCAGAATTGGATCATCAGGATCCAAAACCCGCTTGGGATTTCAGAATGAGGAAGGAACAAGATACGATACTAACAACTTTTCTTAAAGCGGTACCTCAGCCTGGGCAGTATCTTGAAAACACAAAAACACTTATTCGATCTGGATACGGCGCTCAGAATTTCGGCTACACACCACCCAATAAACACACTGCATTGCGGACTGAATGAAATGATTCCGTTTTGCTTTTAGAAGGATTTGGCACAAAGAGGAACAGGTACACTGCGTATTTTAAACTCACTGCGCTGTGTGCACTGATGGTTATTTACACAGACACAGACTTTAATCACAGCAATTTACAAATCACCAGTTTTAGTCACCATTTCAATTGGCACGCCAAAGACTTCAACATACACACAACAATGAGGTTAAAAGAATTATTTATGTTTTCACTGTGATTCTGAAAAGTGACAACCCAGGCAATAATCACTGTAAGATGTCAGCTGCAACTAAATGAAGTTGTTCTATCAAAGGAAGGAGTCTTCCTTTGGATAGCAACTTGTGTACATTGAACCTATATGAACTTAATTAAGCAGTTATACAACACAATCTTTTGTGTTTACACGTTCATATGTGGATTTTGTTCCATGTTTTGTATTTACTAGACAATAAGTTGTTTTGGGTTTGGTTTTTTTTAAGGTTTATGAAAGCTGGAATTAAACTAAAAACCATTAAAAATCTCTTTAAAGTACTGCTCATCAGTCCAATGACGGCCGAGGTATATAAGTAAGAAAAAAGCAAGACGTTCACAAAACCTGCTTTGCATTTAAAACTAATTTAAACAAAGAATTACACATGTGATTTGTTCACTGTACAATTGTTCATCCAATTGTTTTGGTTTATCACATATTTTAGAAGCAACAGATTTCATCATCTCATACTTTCTTTTCATCCCCAGAGTGGGAAAGGAAAATGAGTTTTCTTTTTCCTTTCTATTTTTTCCCCCCCAGTTCCTGGTAATCTCCGTTTAGAAAATTAGCATCATTGAGCAGAATGCAAAACGGAGAGAACAGTGTCCCTGCACCAGCAGAGGAAGCCTCTGGCAAGAAAACAGTTTAATCACTTCCACAGGTTGGTTCCAGGTGTTAGCAGCCATTTCCACAACTGTGGTGTGACTTTACTTAAAACTTTGGCAGCAAATAGGTAAATAAACATAATCAAACAGTACATGGAGCTGAGCAGACACAGATCCTGGCAGGGAACAAAATCTGAAAGTTTTGTTTTTAAAAGGTAAATATTTAAAAGTATTCTCAAATACAGGTTTTTCTATACTAAAAAGGTATTTCTGGTTGCTTAGGTTTGTTTCTTAAGCATTAATTACTATATACCTTTGTTATTCATATTAGACTGTTTAAGAGTCCAGTTACTGTTTTAATATATACTGCAGTAGTCTCATCTAACATCTTTTGGGATAGAAAATATGCTTTAATATGCTATGCATTAAAAATCAAACCACATACATGATGCTACCAGTTTCGCTACGCTCCTGCAAGTATCAGCAGCATCAGACTATTATGTATGATGATCACAGAAGAGAAAAACCTAACTGGCAGAAGTCTCAATGGGCTTAAACCAGAACAAAAAAGTGTACTTAATTTATGAGCTGAAGGTCTGTCTGCAGTTTGGCACACACAGCACATTGTACCATGTAATTTTATAAAAATCAAATAACTTTGCAAATCACTTCAAAAATTTCCTTTCTCGCTGGTTTTAGCTGTGTTTGAAAGGAGAGGAATAAAAATTACACGATGAAGCGAAAGCAAAATGGAACGATTCAGGACCAGAATTCTCTTGAATGAACGTTCCTAAATTTCTGGATTGTGGACCATTGAAAGACTTCAAACCTAAGGGGGAACCACTATGCCGCTTTCACATCAAACTTTTTAATTAAAAGCCCTAACTGGATTATATGATACGGAAGATTGGTATCACACTGTGATTATGCGTCTGCAGACAACAATTTGGAAATAAATAGAGGATTAATTTTTTTTAAGGGAAGACTTGTTTCTGGGCTTCTTGGAATACCCACTCAGTACAATGAGATATCACAAAGTATACTGTAATTCAAACATACTAGGATCTCCTTTCTAAGAGCTTTTAGCATGTGTAAGAAATACTAGAGTAGGACAGGACTATTTTCTCAAAGCACTGCTCCTCACAGATGAATCTAGATGATGAAATAATGGATTTTATCCTGGAATTTCCCTCTCAATCTGCTTTTTTTTGTTGTAGTTTTCTTTTTCCAAGCAAACTGACCAGACTCACATCCTCTTCATTATAGAAGTACACTAAAGCGAGGTCAACAGAAGCCATTTCCAAAGGTGTCCTGAAAGGATGAGCGTAAGAAAAGGAAAAGCTGCACTTGCTTCAGGTCAGGGAGAACACCAAGGAGAAATTCGCTTTATACACTGATTTATATATATGCAGAGAGAGAGTAAGCAAAAGGAGCTGAGAAGGAAAATGCAAACTAAAAAAAAAGGGCTGTAATCATATTAAATGCCTTATCTAAGTTTGGTGAAGAAAAATGAAAAAAAAATAAAAATGGAAGGAGCCTGGTCCCGACGCAGCAGAGGGGCCAGCAGCGACACTGTGACGTCCCCAGCACTTGAGTGACAGGCGGGGGCAGAGGAGTCGTTAATCAGGCTGCCTGGGAGCCGGGCAGAGCGAGGGAGCAACTGCTTTCCGCACCGCTTCCTGCGATAAGGCGCCAGCGCCGGCCGCCGGCCGCGCACGCACGGCGGAAGCGGAGCCGCGGAGGCAGCGCCCGGCGCGGGGTGCGAGCGACAACGCGATCCGCGGCTCCGCAGCCCCGCGGCGCGCACGGGCACGCGCGCACGGATCCCTTGGGCTCTCGCTCAGCGCCGGCTGGGGGAGCCGAGATAAGGCGGGGAAGGGGCAAAACGCCGAGCCTGCCCCCAGGGCAGCCGACGCGGATTCGCGCTGCTCCTTCCTGACACGGCCCCGGAACCTCCACGCCGAACAAAGGCAGCCGGCTCGGTGCGGCCGCGCGACTGTTCGGTTCGGGCTGGTTTTAAGGACGATCCCAGCAAAACTTCGCTCGAAGTGTTTCGTACAACGCGCCCCCTCCCCGCCCCCTTCCCGAGGCACCACGAACTCTCGCACGGAACTTTACAGACGAGGGATGCGGGGGCACGAACGCCGCAGCCCCCCGCATCCCAGAGCTTCCCCTGCACGCACCGTGCAACGCGAGTCTGCGGATCCCAGCCTTTCCCCTGTCACAGAGCCAAGTGCGGGCAATTACTTACACTTATGTAGACTTCTATAAGAGATAACAGTTATCTCTACTGAAAAAGCACAAGCTGGGTTGTTTTGCCTCTCTTTTTTTTTCCCCTCATTACCAAGCCGGTTAGAACGCGGGGTTTCTGCGAGGGCACAGATTCGCCCCATCCTCCGCAGCACCTCCACGCCCCGCCGATGGGCGCGGAGTCCCGAAGGCCGGGCAGAGCTCTCACCTGCTGCGGGCTGCCGCTCGCTGCCACGGCCGGACCCGAGCCGGAGCCCGCTGGGTCCCACTCGGAGGGCCCGGGGGAGGGAGCGCAGGGCGAAGGCGGAGCGCTCACCGCGGCGCCGCTGAGGCCCGGCGGTGCCCCCAGGCAGCCCCGAACCCGGGTCCCGGTGCCGCGGGCCCTGCGGCCTGCACCGGCCCCGCCGCCGAGATAAAGGCGAGGAGCGACCTCCACATTCTTAATGCAAATGAGATGCAGCCCTCGGGCGCTCAGCAAATTGCCGATGCATTGGGGATGCCCCTGCTCTTACAGCTCTGTTTCCACATGTGCTGAAAGTTGATGAGGGCTGCTCCCGTTTTTCTTCCCGCCGCGGCGGGGCACGGTGCGGCGCACAGCACCCTTAGGTCGGCACCGTGCTCAGTTCGCTTCCCCTGAGCCTAAACCTGACGGAGCCAACTTGTAATCCCGACGTTAGGCATCACTCAGCCAGCAGATCCCATTCAGCACGAATGGAGCCACCGGCTCCGCTCTCGCTTTTTAACCAAAAATGATCTGGGACAGGATTTCTGCTCAGAAGACCCACCTGTCTTTGCAAAACAAGGACATTTCGCATGCTGCATAAACATTACGTGATAGCAAATGACAGAGGGCTCCTATTGTCTCAGTATGAACTCACGCGTGTTTAAAGCAGACATTAAAAACATGATTCACCGTAATAACATCACCCAAACAACTATTTAAAGCAATCCAAAATACAACATTTGGGGGTGGGGAGGTGAGCGTACAACCCAGCTACCCCTCAACACCTCACAGAAAAGACACAAACTCCAACAACAGCAACGACTACCACCTTTCTGCTTTCTGCAGGAGCACAGCAGGGCTTTAACAAGATCAGGTCTTGCTTTCAGTTTCACTCACCACTGAACGAGTCAGCATTGAGGACTGTGTTAAAGAGGTCCGGGTCATTGCATAGGAGTTATAGAAAGTACACTGGCATATTAAAGACAGAAGGAAAAAGAACAGTAACATAGTCTATAAGGGGAACAGTGGCTAAAGCAAAAGGTAGGACTCTAATAAACTGCTCGACAAACCCAAATGAACGTATATACATTGCAAGAGGAGCTCTGAATACTTACTAAAGTTATGAAGAGGAGCAAATGGTTATCAGTTGCGTGACTTACAAAGCCAGAAGAAAAAGGAGCAATTTTTTCATGGTAGCCTCACATCGTATAGGCTACACGAGCCTCATTCACATCCTCCTCCTTTCCCTGCACTTCAGGATTCAATGTGAAGAAGACAGCCTGAGCATATTCATCTCAGAAATCCAAAACATTGCAGAGACCACACTGCAGCAACAGATGAATCTGCTTCACACGCACTGACGTACCTCCTCCACGTCTGAAGGAAACTCAAGCTCCAGTCAACCCACAAGAGACATGTTGCCTGACTGTACCTTGATGGTATTGTTTATGAAGAAGATGATTTACACACTCGTAATGATTTAAGCAGCTACTTTGCATACATTACAGAGAACCTGGAACATGTGACCTGCTTCACAGGGCAGGATTATACCTCTGTTCTTGTTGTGTCATGTGCAACCACATTATTTAGTAGTTAAAGCCCAAGCGAGCACTCTGGTATTCCACTGCCCTTGCCATGTATGCAGTGCGAGAGTTTCGGCATGCCTCTGAAACCAAAGCTTAGCCTCCCAACTTCTAAAGATAGACAGCTAAATAAATGATATAATTGTCAAAGGGGCTCAGTCAAACCTACCACATGGCTCTGCCCGCTCCGGATTATGACGCTGCCTGGCAGTCTTTTTAGGACAGGAAATCTTTCATGGTGTTAATAAATTGGTAACAATGATCATATTCTTAGCAGCCACTCCAACACAAACTTTCATTAGCACTTACACAGCTTTTTGCAAATCACTCAGAACGTATGCATGATCATCATCAGTTAGGGGCAGACAATACAACTCTGAATCCTTTTTTTTCTGATACTGTTTAAAAAAGAAAAATAAAACCCAAATCTTTTAAGAAAGAACAAAAAAAAAAAGAAACAAGCATTGAAAAAGCAGTTGGGCTCATAGCCTGTCAGTGCTCCATCATCATTTTGGACTGTTTTTATTGATCTTTGCACTTCTTATGCATAGCTTCATTACTGCTTTGATAATTACAAGATAATTAAATACAAGACAGAGCATGTATCATGCTGGGGAATCATTTAGTGGGTGAACTTTTGTGCTGAAAAGTGGAATTCTTTCTGTCACTCACAGAGCATTGAGACATCAGTAATAAACAGGAACTATTCTGGAGGTGATCCAGTGGCCCCAACAGAGCCACAAAGGGCAGCAGCAAAACATGAGGTTCACAGTCAAATCAAAGTCCTGCCGCAGAGGCCTCCAGACTCAGCAAACACATAAACCAAGAGCTCTACCAGAACTTCAGAGTGACATCAGAGCAAGCACAGCACTTGCCTTATACTATGCAAGGAAATGGTCCGAGTCTGAGAAGTTCATATTTAAAGAAAATGAGCAAAACTGGAGGGCAGAGGGGAGGCGTCTCAGCAGCACAGGGGTGAGGACGCTCACACTCTGCTTGCAGCCTGGCTTGCTGTGACAGAAGTCATTGAGATTCCCCGTGCCTTGGCTCACCCATCAGTACAATGGGTGCAATGCTTCATCCTGTCCTTAAGAGGCAATTAATGTTTGTAAAACACTCTGGGAACCTTGATTAAAATGCACTGCAGCTCGGTGATAAGTATTCCCTCCCTGAGAGTGAGCAAGCTGGGTGCCGATGGCAAGCAGTACTACCTGCTGGCTGGAAAAGCAAAATAATCATTCCAGAAGAGAAACAAGTGCTTGACCTATGCACACCTGTAGGCGGACCCCTCTTGGACTATTTTCTTTTCTCTTCTTTTTGGTTACTGGGTGTATATTGCAAAGAGGAGCAGTTAAAAATGGGTAATTAAGAAGCTTTTGAAAAGCCCTGGTATTTTCAGCAGAGGATCACAGTGGGCCGTCTTCAAGAACTCTGATGAAGAACTACATGTAATTAAAAATAATAATTATTTGTAATGCTCCCCAAACCCTATTTTCATTAAGGAAAAAAAAAAAAAGAAATCACTTTAAATATGAATGCTTTATGAATAAAGAAGTTTTTTCAAATTGATGAGCATTCATTTTCCCATAGAGTCGCATAAAGTCTGAGTAGTTCACGTAAAACAATTATCAACATTTTAAACCACATTTTCCCCTTGAAAATAAATAAAGAAATAAGCATGCCAAAATCTTTTCTGTTCATTAAGAGCCAGATCCAGCAGAAAACATCTGCAAACTTCTAGACCAAGCAAGCCCTGGAAGGCCATGGGTACTGGCTGCACCTCGTGCCAACCCCAAAAATTTGGCTGGGTCAGAAAGATTTAAACAAAACAAAAAAAGCCCTGCAGCTTTACATGTCTGGGAATTGTGGAACTGCGTTAGGTTTATGAATAAAGAATAGGGGTGAGAAAAAAAAAATAACACCTTCTTTTAGAAAGAAGATCCCTGTCTCTCCTGTCCTCCTGGCGCGAGACAGTGGCTCCACTCCCTCCACGGGTAACCAGCACAATCAGCACCAACAGCCCAGAACACGGAGGTCACCTGCACTACTGCAGTAATGAGATGGGAGGCCTTTAAATCTGTCCCTGTCCCGGTATGTGGAACCAAGGAACCCCCAAGCATCCACCTCAGGCTTCCCTCACCGCAGCCAGCCAGGCGCTGCTACCAGACTGCTGCAGAGTAGCCGAGCCCAGCTGCCATGCCTTAGCCAGCGGCCTGTCCTGCTTGGCGGGCCAGGCCCCGAACATGGCCATGGGTTCCTACCAAGCACTTGAACAGGTTCCAAGTAGCAGTGCAGAAAAGGGGCCTCAGCGAGCACGAGCACTCAGCAGCGCGTATTTAGATTTTGGGCTACCCTGAGTGTGTGTATGCAAACACATGGGGAGAATTTACAGCCTCAGCGCGGACGCCTGCTGAAAGAAGGAGTAGGCTTGGGAATCACACTTAGGACAAGGGCCCTGTGACTGCGGCGGGTGAAAATTAAACGACCTGTTGGTGTAGCTGCCAGGTTTTAAGACTTCTGACAGAAACAATGGGTTATTCTGATGAGTCTTTCTCTCCGCTGCCCTTTGGCAAAGGCAAGAAACCTCCCTTTGGTTTAAGTCTTGTCTTGTCCTCCCCTCTCAGAGGATCACTCTGCACTTTCAGTCAGTCGTGAGCGGGGAGACGGACCCAGCAGCTGTTACAGAGCGGCTCACAGCATGCCAACACGCTTTCCACTGAGGCCATTCCCAGATGCTGGGTTTGCGCTGTAAGGACGCCTACTAGAAAGAAACAACCGCTGCAGTACGCTGGGCTATGAAGATGGCCTGCATGCTAAGACCCGCACCTGAGCAGTTGCACCGTGGGGATCTATGCGATGCCCACATCACTGCAAGCACCCTGCAAGTGTGTATTTGCAACACTACCTACATGGTGCTGAAAATGGACGACATCAACAGGCAGAGTGCACGGCTCCCTGTGCCTCATCGGTGTGGCCCTCAGTGGTGGGGACCTGAGACAAGTGGTCTCGCTCCCATCCAGCACACAGCTCCCCTACATTAAGACCCTCCAACTGTAATCAGGCATTTTCTAAATTAGAAGAAATTCTTAAAATGAAAACTTTGCATGCTGAAATGAGCCAGCTGACATTAAAAGCAGCAAAATAAGAAGCCAAGAGACTTGCGTTTAACATGCAGAATAGGTTGGATATCTTAAATAAATAAAATTAATCTTTAAACGCACTAAAGTAAATCATGTAGTCTAACAATGCTAGATACAAATAATCATCATGTTTATCATTACTCCTTTATGTACCTGTTGGATTACTGCTTTCAAAGCCTTAAAAAACGTACCAGCGTCTTTGAATTAAAATGCATTTTCTTTATGCTAAATTTGTGAAGGTGCTCTTGTGGGAAACATTGTATTCTACATACATTTTTTATTTAAAAAAAAAAAAAAAAGCTTCAGAAAAAAAAAAAATGGCAAAAATCCCAACTTTGTCCATTCATCCTTTGATTCCGTCTTTGCCATAATATAATTCTATGAAAATGTTGCCAGAAATAAAGTTAATCTTTCCAAGGGCCTTTTCATCTTTCTTTAAAACCAGGGAGTAAGTAGCTTGAAGTTCTATCAAATCTGATGTACAGAACGCTACAAAGATGGGATCTTTGTCTCTTTTCGCTCATCTTCAATGTTTACTGAGAAAAAAATGAAGAAAAAATAAAAAAGCCCTTGCAAGTCAAACTTCTGCCTAGGCAACGTCTCAGTAAAACACCCAGATAATGTTGCACGAAGCAAAGTAACAGCAACAGAAATATCTGTAAACCCATAATTAAGAATCCAGTGTTTTCCACACAATTAAAAGAAATGCCTTAAAATGCATTTGCCCATTCTGCAGTGTGGTTCCGAAACCCATAAATTACCAAATCTGTAAGGAAATTCTACTGGAAGAATGATTCCCGAGATAGTTCAAGGAAGGAAAAGCTGAAGAGCCTGCTGCTAGCAGTTAACATGATATCCAGGCTCCAAAGGCAGAAAGAACAAAATATCTCTCTTTCATTAAAAAGACCCCCAAAAAAAGTCTTAAAAAGATACACAGTTATCTTTGCAGAGATTAATTCAACAACTGCAAAGCCTAAAACAACTTCAGGCACTTAACCACGAAACTGTCAGTTCTCTTTGCTTGACAATAAAACATCCAGAAAGTAAACATTAACTCCTGTGTTTTTCCTATGTGCGTATTTCATCATGAAAAGATGATAAGCAAAGAATCACTAAGCAAGCTCTGCAGAGGCTCTTTATACTTTATTTTCTCTAACACAGAGGTAAGACATGCCCCAAGTCCTTCCCTTTTCATTCCTCACTAGTAGTCCTAATAAGCTCATACTGTTCACTAAAACTTGACAGAACGGACTGAAAATCATACAGCCTTTTTTTTCCCAGGAAGTAAACTGCTCATCACAGCAAGTCAGTTTTGAGGAGGAGGGGTCCCCTCTACAAGTCATATTCTTTCTATTTCAAGCACAGAACAGGCAGCAACTCTGGCTCATAACAACTCCCAAGGACACAAATGGAAGCTCTGCCCTAGCAAGGAATGCACAAGCATGGTCTGCATCACCTCTGCAGAAAGTACACTTTTAAACAAACTGCAAAACTGAAAAAAAAAATAAAAAACAGGAAAAAAGAAAAAAAACAGCACTGAAATAGGGCATGAAACTGCAGACATCGAATTAGAAGGACAGATCAACATATTTATCTGACCTGTGAGTATTTATTTAGTTCAAGTGCATTCTTTTAAACAAGATGCCTATAAGCAGCCTTTTGATGGCTGCTCATAATCAAATGTGTCACTCATGAAATTACAGCGTTTGGGTACTGGGCAACTGAAAATGGCTTTTGCTACAAGTATGTCACAAGCAAACCTTTTAGTCACCTTGGAATTGCACTCAACCTCACTTCATTCCTGTGCACTGGCTGCGTGCAGGCTGCTCCTCCGGCACACAACTGCTGTAATCGTCTTGGCAGTAAATAACAATCAGTAAATGCTAGTTACCAGGCAGATATGTGCCCCAGGTACTCTTCTGGCTTTCCTGTCCCCCATTTCTTTCTTCCAGTCTCAAACTGTTCACTTTGGGAAATACCAGGGTAGGGAAGCATTGAAATAAATAAATACTGGTAGTGAAACAGTGAAATCCTTTAGCTGGCAATGTTTTCCCCTCTGAATGGACAAATTCTTAACTCCAAGCTGCTCCAGACACTGAAGGATTAGATCCTAACCAGGGAAAACACAGGAAAATGGTAATAAATATCTCATGCTAATCCACGGGAACTTTGGTCCCAATGTGATTTTTCTATAGTATTCTAAAATAAATGGCATTACAACATCCATAATCTCAGCTCATATATCAGAGCGCTCTCTCTGCTCTCCTTCTTGCCCTTCCCTCTTTCATATAGCGCAGTTTCTAGGAAAGCATCGAGGTACTTTTCTGCCCCGTTCCTGAATGACAGCGGCATCGTCACACAGTGCAGACTGCCACGACCGCATCTACAGCTGGCAAGCCCACAACTTAAGGCAGCATTACTCCAGTAAGGTCTCATCCGAAATTCCTTCTGATAAGACAGAGAAAGTCACCATTTGCTGGAGTGAAAAAAAATTAATAAATTGTATTCACATGCAGTAATAGCACTTCATGTCGTGATGGATTTTGCAATATCCTAGTTCCCTTTCCATTCAGACATCTGTCTTTTGGACAATAAATCCTGAAAACCCAAGAAGGTAAAGCTTGCTTAGCCATGAGTCTCCTTTAACCCAGTAAAATAAATTCCACAGCTGTCTTCTTTCTTTCTCCTGTGACTACTTCCTAGGCTCCCTCCCACTGCCAACAACCACTGCCACACTGCACTGCTGGAAGAAAAATCTTTAAAAACACCAGCTTTTCAAACTCTTGTTTTTGACCCATCCAGGTAAAACAGTTCGTACCATAAAGTTCAGCAGCGCTAACAGGTCATCTTTATTAGTGCAGATTTTCCTACACACAAATTAGAACTGAGAAATCGCTGCAGAAAAAAGGTAGGCAAACCCATTTTAAATGTTCCTTAGATAATGCAATACCACAGCAAATCTCTAAGGAAAGTTAATCTGAGACTGCCATGAACACCAAATAAATTTGTACCACTGGGATATTTAAGGTCCAATAAATCTTGCTTTCCAACGGTTTTAAAACTCCAGAAAACTGTGTTCAGCTCTAGACTCCATTTGCTGCGGCAAAACCGTCTACCTAAAAGCTACCGACTCAGATCTGCCATCTGTGAGAAATATTTTCAGAACATACCCATGTTTTCTAAAGTACCAAATTATGAAAACCTTCATTAAGAGAAAAACAAACCACAAACACCCATATATGCATTTAGAAAAACCAACCAGACAACTTACTCTCTTTCTGTTTGCATGATAATGCTCAAGAAAGCTGGTTAAAAATGACCCTATTTCCAATTCAAATTCTTATTCATTTACTTGAACTATCTCGTGTTGCAGTCAGCAACACAAAAACAAAACCTAATTGCAAAAAAAAAAGTCAAATAAAAGAGGGAACAATAAAACCCATCACGGTTCAGATGTGTAGGGACAGCAGGAGAGCAAAGTGCTAACATCCACCTAAGAAAACACACTACTGACCGCCTATTTGATATCGCTAGAATCCCTACAACAAATACAGGAAAAGAATCAGATGGTATAGAAAAGAATATGTTCTGTTCTGCAACTTTCCCCAGTTGGTTACATCAAAAGAAGATTTTGCGGACAGTGAAAATCACAGCTTACCTTGGCCTGTCAAAAATACCCTGATGTCCATAACATCACATCTATCTTACGCTCTGCTTACATGGGTATACATGCAGTCTTGGAGCTTCAATGCTATTTATTTGAGCCACTTGATAGAAAAAAAGAAAACGGATTGTGAAGACCAAAAGGGCCAAGAAACAAGTGTGCTGTAAAAGCCTACATTTATTTTTAATTCCAGTTTTGGAAGCAAACTGCTTTTCAATCAAAAGAATTCCTATGAAGGTGTCAGGCCAGCTGTTGATCATGCCGAAGACCTGTCTGTGCTGCAAAGCACTGCTTTGGCCATAGTGTGCAAGGAGGCAAAATGCAAGACGGGGCATTAGGAAGTATTCTTATCAGTTCAGAAAGACTGCTCTAAGGCGATAAACTGCACCAAAGTGCAGTATAGGTCCCAAAGAAACACAGTTCTTAAAACACGATGCAATTAGACAGCTTTCTGGAGAGGATCTGATCTGATGCAGATGAAGTTAGCAGGTTAGGCACGTGCAAGCAGGGAGTAGATCAGCACCACAATCAGTGAGTTTTAATCAGTCCTCAGCGGTATCTAAATTTCCCACAGGTTGGCACGCATATCAGGTGAGACTCACTTTTATGAAAAGCATTCACCTAAAAATCAAACCAACCCGAACATCAAAAGAAAAACAAAACACGCTCAACTTTGTTTTCTCACTAGTAAACTCTGTGTGATAAACAGGGGCAGTGATGCAAAATGGACTCTTGCCTGGATTTGCAAACTTTTCCAGGAGTTGTAATATCCTGCATTTGATGACGTCATGAAACCAACCACAATTAAAATTGGGTTTCAATTTGTTCTACTTTTCCCTCATTAGTCTCTGTGTCAGAAATAGAATAAGAGCCCTTATTAAGTCACATTAAATTCTTTAAACTCATTAAGGGCTCAGAAAAAAGAACAATACAAACACTGGTGTTTTTGTAAAAAAAAAAAAAGAAAGAAAGAAAAAAAATTATGCAATATACAGATTCAATTTATGTGTATTTTTAGCGTGTATGTATGTGCACCCAGCAGCCAGAGTGAGACCAGAACGTGTGCGGGAAACACAGAGAGGCAAAGAACAGAGGCAGCAAGGCAGAGCATACCTTACACATGACAGAATGATACCTAGATAAAAGCGGATTAGGCACGACTGCTTCTTACTTGATATAGACAAAGCACATAAAGTTCCATACCCTGAGCTGCGACAGAGCTGCGCTCCCCACCATACATACGTTTCTCTGTAATTAACCATTCCTTGGGATGTCTTCCAGGGAAGGAGACAACCTTGAGGGCTACGCAGGCAGCAACAAACAAATGGAAAGCTGAATTCTGGTGCCGGGACTGTTTTGATTGCTGGTGCTGTAGCTTAGCAGAGGAAACAACACTGTGTGATTGCAGCTGAGGACACATCTCCTATTCATGCTTACAGACTCACACGTAAGATACAGGTGTGTGCCGAATTTCAACAGTCTCAGAGAGTGTCTCTGGGTGTGCAAGGGGTGGGTGTTTGTCAGAAGATTTATTGTAGCTGAATGACTCAGATATACGTTTGTTGATAACTTCTGATCTTCCCCCCTATAAGACTGGAAATATCAGCTCAATGCCACAAGATGATTTACATTGCTGCAGTATGGCCAAACAGCTATTACAAGATTAATTTAATCCACTGTATTATTCTTTTTTCATTCTGATACCCACAACACTCAGTAAGCAATTCAGTTCTAACAAAAACTTCAGCTCTGAAAAGGCTGGAGGAAACTCCCACTCCTGTGACAGCTCAGGGGACTGCCCTGCTCCGAGCACCCTGAGCCAGGTGCCAGGCACAACCACCCCGCTCCCACGTGCCTAGCAGTCACTGTTCACCTCTGAGACATACAGCGAAGCACACGGTGAGGCTTGGCTTTCCACAAGCTCTTGCCTCAGGTATTTGGGGCAAGGTTTACTTTGTTAACTGTGCATGTGCATCTCTATAGGCAGAGGAGAAAGCTCAGGGATGAACCGCATGCACTGCATTTTTGGTTTATCCTGTATGACTGCAGCTAGGGAATGCCTGATCAAGGGTACTTAACACGTCCAAAAACGAGAACTCTTCAACAGAAAAGCAAACTAACTCCAGTTTGAGAAGCTGAAATAAGATAAATCTTTGTTTTATTAACCGAATTCACAAAGCTGTGTTTCATCTGCACAGCAAGTTTTGGATGAGGTTCCACATACAGCTTTCACTTGAGATCAGCGTATGAAAGTTTAAAAGAATCAAACTTTGAAAACACTGAAAAGCTTCTCCCCCCAAAGAAAACTGCTTTGTTCTAACTAATTTTGCTTTCACTAAGCCACAGCTGCACACAGGAATTTAAGGCGATACTCCACTTCAGCACCTACTTGTTTCCCCCTCCCCACCCAAACATCAGTTGAGAATTTAGTTTTTGTTAGGCTTTTGATTTGATGTGTGGTTTTGCAGGGCTTTTTAATAGTCCCAGGGAAGTCACTGGCACATCCAAAAGCAGTCTGAAAGGTATCTGTCCAGGCAGAGTATTTTATCATTTTTCAATTAACTACAAGAAAATCTGTCCCCCCTGTTTTTGTGAACCGCCAAGCTGTATGTTTAATTTTTTAAGTTTCAGTATGTATTTCAGACTTGCAGACTTTGCAAAGTAGGTCAAGAATACCCAAAGGATACACATTTGAAGGCTACAGATAGCAGAACACACCATTTACGGCTTTGTATATACACATCCACACACATTCTATATAATATAGATAGATAGATTCAATGATTTAAACACATTACATCCATACAGTGCGTTTCAAGAACATTCAGATATTTACACTGTTAGATCACCACTCATTTTAGACCTACACTAGTGCCAGCTGCCAAAAAAAAGTACACAAATCAAAATATGTTACCTTTGTTCAAACAATACTGCTGTTCATTATATAATAGAAACTGTCACGCTTAATCTTCCAGGAACCAAGAACTGGTACATTCTTGGACCAGAGGTGGCTTGAAATGGTTTGAGGCAAAACTGAAGCATATTGTTAAAGTAAATCTTGCTGAGAAACATAAGCACATCGATGATTTTTAACATTATCTTTTACAGGCTTTTCTTCAAATATATAAGTGAGCTAAAAGTGCTGGCTAATTTTCAAAATGCACAGTGATTAACACCACGGTGCTTCTTCTGTAACATTTTTACAATATCAAATTATAAATTCCCCTCTGCACTGTCAAAGTCTGACTACAGGAACGTGGAATCTGGAAGGGATGCTTGAGAACTGACGCCAGAAGGAAGCAAAATGCTCATATAAAAAACTGTACACCGACTTAGCGAGCACCTCGGAACTTTTCCCCTTCAAGTTCTCAGCCCCTATCTCAGTACCCCAATGGCCATGGCAAGCACTGAGTCACAAGCCACAGTGTTCATTTTCCATCAGAGCACAGAAAACACTCCAATAGAAGCATTCAAAAATGCCTATCGTGTGATATGGCTAAATATAAGGGGTAGAAATGCTTGACATTCTACCTAGTTGGAAATTTTAAAGCTCATATGTTCACTTGACAAAATGCTCAATGTTCAGTGTTCACTTGACAAAATGCTCAACAAGTACACTTCACTTATTGAAGATCTGTTTTAGTGCACTACGGCTCCAGGACTTCTTCAGATTTCATCCGTAACAACACAGATTACATACAGTACTCATCAGGCAAACACAATCCTCCTTCCAGACACACAGCCACACACCACCCTGCAGAGGCCAATCCTGCAGCTCTACCGAACCAAAAAGTCCCCCTGACGTCAATGAGTATTTTTCAAGAATGAGGACTGCAGGATAAAGCCCAAAAAGCGCTTATGAAGATGAGAGGTTACTTCAACAGATTGAATGTTAGATTCAATAGAAAGATTGAGGCAAGACAAGTCTGGGGTTTAAACCCTAGGGAGGATTGACATTTAAAGTGTTGCCACTGAATTATAGCTCTCCACACTGGGTGGGGTAACCTCCTACTGGGTGGAGTGTCTCCCCTAAAGGAAGGAAAAACTGGCACAAGCCAACTCGGTCTTTGAAAGATTTCCCTACTTGCCAACTTATGAAGTCGTCCTGACGTCAACTTCGTCAAGAAAGTCTATTGCCCAACGCCGTCTTTTACTGCAGAAAGCTTGTCTGCGCTCGAAACCCCAGCAGAGGTGGGAAAGAAATTAAGGAAACAAATAAAAAAACTCTAAAAACAAAGAAAATAAATAAAAAGAGAGGAGGGAAAAAAACAAAGATAATACACTGGATTTGCTTAAGTATAGTCAATTATAAAATCCTTCCGCTGCATTTTCTTGTTCCCATTGTCATCCTGTGGGCACAAATCACTGAAGTCTATTACCAAGCATGTTGTAAAACTTGGTTGTTATAAAAATATGAGGTGGAGGGAGCACAGAAAACATCCGCTCTGCCAGACAGCATCTCCCATCCTCTGAAATGAGCAGCCAATATCGTTCCCATCAGTGCCACTGACAGGTGTAAAACACTCTCATCCTGGAGAAATAATATTCAGTGAAGGTAGCTACAGAGTTAGTCCTGTCGGAATGAAAACAAACTGCACCTCCAAAGTAAGACTTTGGGCAAAAGGGAAAGGAAAAGAGGCAAGAAATGAAACCTAAAAAAAGAAAAGGGACGGGGCATCTAAAAATGCCCATGGGAAAAAGAAAAAAAAAAAAAAAAAGGGGGGGGGGGGAGGAAGAAAGAAAAAAATAATAATAATAATAATAAATCAGAAAACAGTTTAAGTTACCGTAACCTGAAATGCACCAGCCATCACAAAGAGCAATTGGAGAAATCCAGCAGAGCTCAGCAGGAAAGATTTTTAATAACAGATTGAAAAACAAGAATAAAAATAACTGCATCAACAGGGCCTTTCTTCCTCAGGCCACAAGCCCGTTTTTACTTGAATTTTTAAAAAATGGCAGTTTGGCCACTAAAACCAATCCAGAACATTATTAAAAGTTAAAAGCTACCAATTACTTCTGTCTGTTCTTTTAAAGCAAAGTTTGGCATTACGTCAGTTGGTTTAAAGAAAACAAGAAAGAGAGAGAGAAAGAAGGAGAGAAAGTTTCCTGCTTGTATAAATTAAACCACCAGGGAAGGTGTCTAGCCACTTGTAAAGCATTTATTACAGGTTTTTAAAGGGCTAGTAACATTTTAAAAATTAAATATTTTAAACTAAATTTAAGGGAAAGAAGAAATAAAAGTCAATCCGAGCCTGGAAAGAAAGCAGACTTACGAGAAATTATACGTGTGCGATGTAGCTAAAGAGAGAGAAAAAAAAAATGACCACTGGGACTGAACTCTGCGACTCAGTCGTCCTGTTCTGAAGGCAAGAGCACCCCATGGGAGCTGTGCCCACCAGCACGGCATGCCCAGGTCCCACCATGCAGGCACACGGGGCGTCCCATGCTGGGCTGTGCCGCGCAGTAGAGGACTTCCGCAAGTTTCCTAAATCCACGTACAGAAATCCGCAGCACGAGTAAAATTCCTTAGGCTGATAATAAAAATCACCGACAGAAAGATGAGCGTTTTCTATTCAGTTTTAGATGCACGTTCCACTGGTGGCGTTATTAATTTTTAATGCGTCGCTTTAAAAGGTGCTAGAAAATAAGAAATTGATAGCGCAGAAGATGAACAAAACATAGATGGCTATTAAACAAAGTTCCTTACACACGGCTGTGCTGGTCCACCTACACCACGCTCCTCCAAACCCCGTGACGCCAATCCAGCCGGATGGTGCTCAGCCACGCGATGTTCCCAGACTGCCACAAAATGTCCACTGGGGACTAAGCTGAGGCCACAGCATTCATCCTCCCATCACTCCATGTTTAATCTGAGCCCCGGTCTGCTTGACGAAACTGGGAACCGAATGACACCGCTCCCTGCCCTGCCCCGGTGGCACTGCTGAGCACTGGGCACTGCACATCTGGTCCCGCACGCTGCCCGGGTAGGGCCTTATTGATGAGGTGCGACCTACATCAAGGAGCAGGCAGCCAGCATCATCCACACGGCGCAGCTACGTCTCGCCCTTGTAAACATTTGCTCTTTAGGGGTGTAATTGTGCTTTAATCCTTCGCATCATCCGATAGAACTCACTGTGTGCTTTTTTTTCCTTTTAATTAGCAAACACACTCCAAAAAAAAGCAAAGCCTAGAAAGTTCTTAAACACAGTAAGAAGTGAACTGAAAGCAGTCATCGAGTAAGCAAATGTTCCCTCTTTGGTGCAAGCTTATCTTTAGAAAAGTAAAAGAAAGCGCCATTGGCACGGCATTCAAAAATGAACTCCATAATTCATGATAGTACCAAGAAAAAAGTTCTTCTCTTTCTCCAGAAGGACTGGAAAGGGCACTTTTATTTATCTTCCAGACAGACAAAAACAGTAGAACCTGGACCAGATATGCTGTAATTAATGTATCCAAAGGTCAGCAAGCAATGGTATTTGTACAATAGATGGGTGCAGACCATGCTGGTTTTGCTATTAATCACTGGGACTGGAAAAAATGGCATTGTTTTTTCACTAGGTAGGAACTTCAGAAAGTTTCAGAAACAAAGAAGAAAGCATTTGCCTTTTCTCCATATACCTGTCTGCTGTTACTGTTAACCAACTGCATCTTGCCTCCTGAGGTGCAGCACCAGGGACAAAGCGCGGAGCTCCCAGCGGCCCAGCACTGCCAAAATCAGCCCCAGACTGCCCCATGGTGTGTGGAGGAACTAAATTAAGCAGGGCAAACACCGACTGGAACGCTGTCAGCATGCGGATGAATGGCCTCATTTTGCACCCCAGCTGAATATCTCCATCAGAATATATTTCTGTTCGGGCCGATACTTTTACTACCAGGTGGCACTTTGTTTTAACCGAAACTGTATTAAAAACGTAATTTATTTCCACTTTACTTGCAGCTAACAAAAAGAGTTGTCAGATTCCCAGCCCGTCGTGTTCAAAAATATTTCGCCATAAACTTTCTCACAATGTTATATTTGGTGCTACCCACAACCCTTTATTAAGGCGATACTGCCAGCGCGGCTGCCGCTGAGATCTGAGACGGTTTCTATTAAGATTATTACATTAAAATATTGTCGAGAGTTTATAAGAGACATAAATATTCATACGTATCCGCCCTCCCAAACTCAGAAGGAAAGTTCCACATTAAAAGAACAATTTAAATACGTACCCAAAGATGCCTGTTTGTAATTAAAATTTTGGTTTTTCCCTACACGTCTTTGCTAATTTTTTAACTCTTTCACACTGTAATGTAAAACAGTTTTGTTTCAAAGCGACTGCCTGATAAAGTGCTAAAAGAGGTAATTCACACGAACAGAAAGTAATTAGTCATTGTTTGCACAATGCTTTGAAAATAGAAAACCCTCTGTGTCAGCTGGCATTAAAATATAGCACGCCTGAAACACGGAGATCTAACAGCAGCCACTGCACCTCAGAGGCACTCGGGTCCACACGGGGCTCAGTGCTCAGCAATCACAACATGTGAATAATAAAGCTCCCCACACGCAGCACAGTAACAGCGCGCACCGTGCAAGTTCCTACGACTGATGCGCAACACATGATAGAAACATAACCCTGAGATGGAGTCATACAGTAACACTGGGCTATATCACTAATAAAGACAGAAGCACCCCACTCAGCAGCGGCATAAATCACACTATGAAGGCATTAAATAAGGGAGGGTAACCTGGCTGCAGCATGTTTGATGCCCAAAGAAGTCCCGGATCTCCGGAGCTGATATTTACATTTTTTCCTTTATTAACATTACTATGAAATAGAGGGAAAAAAACGACAACGCTTCTTATTACTGAGAGCCCATTGAGGATCCAACATATATGCTTGGAAGCTGATGCAACTTTGCCCTTTACTTACTTTGTTGTGACTACATACACGCAAAGTTTCAAAGAGAGGAAAGTTCTTATGTGCAACAACAACAACACAAAGCGAGGACCGGAGCGAGCAGGGCGGGTTATGGACTGACTGCTGTTCTCTGTCCTACTTCTCCTGATCCCAGAAAGGCGAAGGAGCCTTCTGCTGCCCCAAGCAGCTGCATACACACAGGCACCAACACCGCTGGCTCTGTGTGCTCCAGGCAGCAGGTATGTCTTTTTCAAGAGGAAAGAAGAAAAAGTCTTTCTCTCTATTTTTTACTCTGTAGAGAAGTGTTCCACTGCTTTGGTCCGACCGTGTTATTAACAAACTTTCATTCAGCGGTTAAAAAAAGAAAGAAAAAAAAAATATCTATCTTTCAAAGTGTTGATATCATTTCCAGACAGTCCTGTCAGCATCACAACTTACAGGAAATAGCTGATGTTCTCAAACAAGCCCTCTATTTACTCACAGACCCGGAGCACTTAAAAAAAGCTCCTCACCCAGTGAGGTTTTCCCTAAATGTCACCGCTGGGATCCGCGCTGTCGGACCCACGAGGGAACCTCGCCGCAGCCCCGGAGCCCTGCGCCTTTCATTCCCATTTTGGCCACGTCAGGACCTGGCTCTGCCCGCCGCTCTCCTCCGCTGCCCCTCGCATGTCTCACTCTGGCAGCCTCTGCTGCGTGCTCAACTTTTCCTAAAACCAACAGGAAAGTAACCTGATGCCACCAACATCCCCGGCTGCAGCTGAGGAGCACTGCCGGGATGGCACTTCGGTGGCTCCCGCACTCGGCTCGATTAAATAAAACCGGAGCGTAGGGAATTGCTGCTTGTTCCTATCAGCCTTCCAAAAGCGCACAGCAGAGGCGACGCGCTCCGCACCTCCAATAGGCGCAGAACGCTCTGTTTGGGGTAGGAAATACTTTTCCTTTTGCAGCGGGATCTGTCGGGGGTGTGCTGGCTGCAGCCGCGCCGGGACCCGGTGGGATGGCACCGAGATACGCCTCCCTCAGCTCATCCCTATCTCCAAAGTTTACCAAAATTATCACCGATTTTAAATATGTATTAAAAAAAAAATTAAGAAAAAAAAAAGAAAGATTAAAAAAAAAAGCCGGAGGGCCCAAAAGTTGCGCGGTGCCTGGAACAAAGCCCCCGGGGTCACCCACCCCATTCATTGCACCGAGGACAGCACGGGGCAGCTCCGGGCCGGCGGGGAGGGCAGCGCCGCGGGCAGAGCTTCGCCTTTAAGAAGGAAAAGTTTTACGTCTCTCCGTGCTCTGATTGAAAAAAAAAAAAAAAAAAAAAGGGAAAGAAAAAAAAATAACAGAAAGAAAAAAAAAAAAAGAAAAAAAAAACCCAAAACAAGCAAAACAAAACATAACAACACCGATCCCACCGCGCTGTGCGCGGACCCCAGCCCCCCCACCCGGGGGAAAAAAAGAAAAAAAAAAAGAAAAGCAAAAGCAAAAAACTTTTCCCCGAACTTACTGCTGCTCATGGTGCTGCCTCCGCGCCCCACGCGTCGCGCTCCGCACTACGGCTGCCGGCAGCGGCGCGGGGCCGTGCGGCCGCAGCTCCTCGGTGCGAAGCGTCCTCCGCCGCCGCCCCCCGCGCCGCGCCGCTCTCCCTCCCCTCCCCCCAGAGCGCCCCGGGCCGGGGCACAGCGCTGAGCGGGGAGGGCAGAGCCGGGCAGAGCCGCGCCGTGGGCTGCTCCCCTCCTCCCTGAACTTGACCCTCCCGAGCGCGGCGGGGCCGCGGCCGCTCTGCGCTCGCCCATTCCCGGCCGTGGCACATGGCTTTGACCCACCGCCGGGGGGGGGCGAGGGGGGCGCGGGTCGGGGTGGGGGGCACCGAAAAATCCCTCTGAAACCTGAGAAGCGCTCCGGCTGCGCCCACCCCCCCCTCTCCCCCTCCGTGGTGCTGTTGTTGGGGTTTTGTTTTTTGGGGTTTGTTGTCTTTTTTTTTGGGGGGGGGCACAATGAGGGAGGGGGGGAGCACGCCCCCCCCACCCCCCCAGCCCGGGCACACGCCGCGGGCGCCGCGCCCCCGCCCCGCGCCCCCCCCTCAGCCCCGGCCGCCGCCGCGCCGCCCCCTCCCGGCCCCGGCGCCCTCCCCGCCGCCCCCCCGCCCCCCCGCGCCGTACCTGTTGATTAACCGTCAGCGGCGGCCCCGGCAGCCTGGAAGATGGTGGAGCCGCGGCGCGAGCCATGAACCGTCTCCTGCTGCCGGCGGAGTTGGCCGCGGATTATGTGGCGGTGGCCGGGGAGCGGGGGGGTGGGGGGGGGCGGGGGGCCGCGGCGCTGCTGCCTCCTCTCCCCCCTCGGCCCCGCGCCGCGGGGAGGGGGCGGCGGGGCCGGCGCGGGGCGGGGGCGGGGGCGCGGCGGGGCGGGGGGCGCAGAGCCGGGGCACGGCGCGGCGGCGAGGCGGCGGCCTGGGAGCGCGGGGCGGCCGGCGCGTTATCAGGGACTGTTATCGCTTGTCAGGACCTCCGTCTCCCCGCATTACGTCAGTTTCAAGACACCAACACTATTAATATCAAAGGAGCCTTCGCGGAGGAAAGCGCCACCCCAGACGGAGCGCCCTTAAAGAGACAGTGCAGGCGGCCCCGCCGCGCGGCCCGCGCCGCCCCCCAACGCCGCCGCCGCCGCCTCCGCCGCGGCCTCACACCGCCGCCGGGCCGGGCCCGCGGGAACGCGCGGAGACAGGGGAGGGAGCGACGGAGCGCGCCCGGCCCGGCCGCGGGCAGCGGGAGAAGTGGCGGGCGAGCAGCCCGCAGGCCACGGCCGCATCCCCCGCCCCGCTCCGTCGCTCCCATCGGAGGCTGTAATGCCTCCCCTCCCCCGTTTCCCTGTGCGTGCGCTGAGGGACGCCGTACGGATTTGGGGGCTGCCGGCACCGCCCGCCGGGGAGCCGCGCAACTCCCCTGTACGGAGCACACGGAGCGCGGCCGTGCGGAATTACCGCGGGGAGAGACGGAGCGGGCACGAAAAGCGGTGTTAACGTGTGTTGGGAAGCGGGACGCTGTTATCTCTGCTCTTAGGGGACTTCACGTGGCGTGGGTTTTCCTCCTGCACGCACGGTTTAAAGTGATCCCGCAGAGTGGGGAGCTGGAAAAGAGTTAAATTGGATGGTGTCAGAGATGGAGCTGCTCCCCCCAGATGTGACATAACGCTTTCCTTACATGTCTATCCTCAACTCACAGTGAGCTACAAAGGATAAAGCCTCTAGGGAGACACACGGAGCCTTCCTGTATGCATGTGGTGTCTCTAAACTTATCCCTCATACACACTCAGTTCGACCTGCTGGCTGATGGGCAAAGCGATTCCTCACGTAAACCACCCAGCAGCACGTTCCCCATAGTTCCAGCTGTAGGACTGCCTGGCGGACAGCAAGGCTCATAGGTGTGAGGTGCACCCTTTGGGCTCCATGCAAGGTGAGGGCTTTGTGGGTCTCCCCACAGCCTCAGCACAAAGCAGGAAAGAAAGAAAAGTAATGTCAGAACTCAGAGTTTGCTGCAGTGTCGGGGCCACGTTCTGCAGCACCGCACTACTGTGCAGATTCTGCCTTCGTAAACCTCAAGCTGAACTGTAGTCGCACAAACTGCTCCCACGAGTGCAGCGAGCACAGCTCTGACAGCTCGGTGCGTCTGTCCCACATGCTCTGCTTCAGGCTCTCCTGCTCTGTTACCACTGTCACGTCATGGAGCTGCAAAGGGTTAATGCCAGCAGGTATTGGTGAGCACTTCAAAAGTGATGGAGTGGAAAATACTCAAACCAGGGTTATTCCCCTTCACTTCTCTGCTTGGGTGAGACCTATCCATTGCTTTCTCTTTCGCACAGGAAGCGATGCCCCACACCTCGGCTCCTGCATTTCGTCAACGTTCTGACATAAAACACGAAGGTCGGTGATTGTGAGAGCAGGTTCCAACACATGAAACCCCCAGTAACAAATGCACCTCTTCCACCTGTAGAACAACAATGAGATCTGTGCTTAAAATCCGTCAGCGTTCAGTGCGGACACTGTTAGGGTGGACTTCAGACCACGTTCTGAGCAGAGCTGAGAAAGGCAAAAGGAGTCCCTGTAACTCCAAAGAAACGCTCTCAGAAAGAGAATGTTGTGGTATCTGCGTAAAAAAAAAAGTGCTTGCGTGATACATTCTGCGCTTCAAGTTAAAATAAAGCAGATCAAGAAGATGTCAATATCAATCGCTTTGGATTCACCACAACAGAACGGGAGAGAACTTAATAAAGGCAAAAATATTTTCATAAACTTTTTCAGGCAAATTATTTATTTATGAAATAATTTACAAAGAAAATTTTTACCTCATGGCTTAGATACATTGCACATGCTGGTGATTGACACAATATGTTCAGGCTCAAAGGCCCCTACAGCCTTTTTTTTTTTCCATTTTTATCCTAGCAGGAATATTTCAAAACAACCAACTAATTCATGGAGTCACACAGTAATTGTTTGACAGTTGTTTCCAATATAGAAAAATAAGTTATGTATATTGTTTTCATTCAAATATTTGTTGATTTGTTGTTAGAACCCTTTGACGCTGACATGCCACAAATTGCATTAGGAGAAATACTGAAGATTTATTTTCGTTTATTATCTTCTGCTGTCAAACATTTGCAAAACCACTTGAAGCAAGTTTTGTGTCGCCGGTTTTGAAACTTGCATTCTGCGTGATAGTGGGGTGGCTGCTGGAGCAGCAAGTTGGGATTTCTGTGATCGATAAGACCCCATTAACCAAAGGGAAGGCAGCAGCGCTCAGAGAGAAAGTGTTGCTGTGAGCAAAGTAACTTCCATATTCCTCCACTTTTTTTTACACTCAGGCACATTCTCCATTGAGGGAGAATACAGAGGCACTCACAGTCACTTGAAGGAAAGCAGTGTAACAGCCATTGTTTATCAAGATGACATAACATGCCATTTATGCCTTTATTGTTTAATGCAGTTTCTCTTTTCTTGTAGTTTACTCAGCGTAGATACAAAGAGGGATTAGCAGTTAAGCATAAGCATACTTGTTTTACAATTTCAGCCTTTTAGTGCATAACTGACTTACTTAAAGCACGAGAGCCCATAATCACAATGATTTTACCTGATGGAACATGCATTTCAGAAATATAATCCAACTGTTTACCCTAACACGTCATAAATTGCAATTCTTTACAAAAACCTCAGAGATTGACATCCATTGCTCTTAAATGCCTGCTGCTTTAGCACACATCATCAAGAAAGTATTTCTGCATTATTCTCCCTCCAGTTGGTAGTATATCACGTGAATTCTAAAGACCATTTTCTTTTACTGTCTTCAGTAATGAGCGTTTTGAGGAGCGCTCGGTTATGTGTCTGAGGCACTCCGGCGTGAGTTCCTTGGGAATATAAACAGGGTTTCTGCAGGCCCGCTTCTTTTCCTTGCACAACTTTTGTCACATGAAATCATCGGGAAACTTTTGTTCCCTTTCTTATACACTGCACAGAGTCAAGTTTCCGAACTTCACGTTGTGCGCCAAAGGCAAAAAGCAAAACCAGCTACCACCGATTTTAAGAGAAACGGGGCTGGAGACCTTAATGATGTGGTTGAAACGTCTCCGAAAAGAGATTCTGCATTGTGATAGACAGGGCAGTGCTGAGAGCAGCCAATGAAACAGCATGCAACAGAGCAGCTAATGCCATGGCATAGTCCCAGATTCAGCAGATGTTTTCTAGGGGGATTGGATATCTGGTAATGGGAAATGGAACCTTTCTCTCCTCTGTCACCGTTTTTAACACAGGCCAGTAGTGATGGAAAGTCAATACTATCTGATGCTCATATCGTAGCTTTCGCCACCATGCATCAGGAAAACACCCCCATGGCTGGGCACAGCGGGGCTGTCTGGGGCTGCCCTGCTCCCCTGGTACCACAGGCACAAGGAGATCCCAGGAAACCCCACAAGCAGCCTCCTGGGGATGGGTGAAGAACGATGCTGGGCATGGGCTGCTGCTGCTAATGGCGTGTCTGCAGATAGTTAAACAGCACTGGCAGCCACAAGAGATAATTTATCACTTTACGCTATCATAAAATCTACTAGAAAATTAAAAATGCTAAAACACCAGACTCCTTGAAATCATTTACATGCAGGAATCCACATAATTGTGTAGATTTTGATCTTAAAAATGCTATATAAAAGGCATTCATCCAAAGCTCTGAAAAACCTCACATGCACATACACATACGTATGGAGTAATATATAATGAGTCTCTCCTAACAAATATCAATAAAAGAGGTGGCAGCCTTTCTTCCCACATTCCAACCGCAAGTTCAGCAAATGAAAACAACCTGAGCCCCCTGTCCTGTCATCACCCCCAGCCAGACAGAGCCACCACCTCTCACTGCCTCACTTCCACACTCTGCTTCCCTCCAGCACTTCTGGGAAGGCTAATCTGGATCAAAGGGCATGGAAGTCAGTGGAAAAAAAAGCTATAAATGAGTTCAGGAATCTTTACATTAACTCCTATATGCAAATGTTTTTCTTTCTTATTCCTAAGCTTCATTGCTAGTAAATGGCAGTGTTCTGGACGTATGAACATTAAATCTCGCTACAATACCTTCTAATAAGAAACAGCAATACCATACAGTCGAGGTGTTTAGCTCTAAAGGAAGCTTTTCTTTCATTTGATTTCTTGTAAATAAGTTTTCCATTTGTGATTTCTCACTGTGCTCAAATCCTTACTTTAATGTGACAGACTACAAACATGTTTTTATTGCACAAAAGATTTATTTACATAGTTACTGATGTGAGGTCTCACATTAAGTTTAGGAAAAAGAAATATCTTTCTAATGTGTATATTTCATTTTGCAGAAAACTGCACTTTCCTTTCCAATATGAACGTTAAATGCAATCCCATATTATATGGCCCAGGAGATGCCATAAATGTTACTGAGAATCTCAGATACCCAGTGCACTGCTAAACTTACCAAGTTGTTGTCATTGTTTCCAATTAAAGTATGGGGAGAGGAGGAAGACACAAAGTCATGCAACAAAGGTAAAAATGGAATTGTAACAGGTGATCTTTAGTGGCTCTCCTGCAAAATACTTTAAAACACACGTGTGTGGACACATAGATAACTACTTTTGTCCGATCTAGTACATTTGATGCTGCATGTAAGAAAGAGCTTGACCTCAGTCCGGCCTTACCCTGTGTATCACAAACCAGTCTGTCCTGAAAAGAGGTCATCTGATCTTAGAATCATAGAATTATAGAATCATTAATGTTGGAGAAGACCTCTAAGATTATCTCTTTTAGATATCAATCCATTACCACCATGACCACTGCATGTCAGCTGGAGCTGCTGACAGGCAGAAATGTGCCTGCCATTAGAACCTGGACTTGGACCAGAAGATCTCTGGAGTAAAAGGAAGAAAAGATCAGTATGTTTCTGCATTTGGAGACTTCAGAGCTCTCCAGTAATCTTCATGACTTCAAGGTTTTGATCTGAGGCAACTCAACTGAGCCTTCCAACCTGAGTGAGAAGCATGCTCCAACCCACTACATTCACATCCATAAGTCTGAATTTTAAGCATGGTACATATTTTTATACTTAGTTTTTGGAAACAGGTGACCTGATAAGAATGCTGCCTTGGTTAACTCTTAGGCCTGTTGACACCAAACTGGAAATAAACTCCATCCTTTAGTTGTGAAATGGCACTGCCGGAGTCTTAGTTGAAATGCATGAAACATGTATAGGCATCTTTTACATGTATTCAAAGCCTTAATTTTCCTCTGTGGTTATCAATCTTAAAAAGAGGCTTTGTTTGGAAACAGTTGTTCCTTTTGGGAAGAGCACATGAACATTTCTAAGTGGCAGCAGCCCTAGGTCACTTGGTTCTGTTCTCTCACCAGGAAGTCTCATTTCTGCCCATACTTCTCTCTCTTTATGACCTAGATCACGTGCCCATACACAAGGTTTTACTGAGCACAGTGAATCAGACAAAAAAAAAAATGCTGATGGATCAGCATTCAAGTACAGTTGGGATCTTGATGTGGTGAAGTGCAGATCATGACCCAGAAAACCTTTGCGTCCTTGTCTGCTTTAATGCCTGAACAAACTGATCCCACAGAAGGCAAAAATACTCCTTATTATTTCATTTTTTCCCCTCCTTCCAGATTCCACGGCTTTTAGTTCCTTTCATAGCTCACATAAAACAGACAGTTACCTTATGACATACTAAAATATTTATGCATTACACTTATTATTTAATAATGGCCAGAAATGCCCTTAATGGGCCAGTGAAGAACCTGGATAGTTTGGCAATTTCACTGTGTATGTTATATCTTTTTTTTCCAGTGAAAGCTTGCATGAACAGAATACAAAAACAATAAAACAAAACAAAGAAAACAAAAACCCCAAGACTAAGGCCAATTCAAACCAAGTAACTCATCTCTGTCGAATCCCTTCCCCCTCACTTATTTAGCATTGCAAAGTAGACACTGATATTATTGACATTAACATACACATTGAATTGAGGATCATTAGCTATTTTTAAATAAAGGAAATAAAGCTATGTACTACATTATGACTAATATATGAAAGAGTCACTCATACAATGACTCGTAAATAGAAGATTTGTGATTAATGACTTTATATTTATGTAAAGAGGCATATTTTTGAATGACTGGTGTGTATGATATGGGCAGAAAATAATCTGAACTATTTAGGAATCAAAGAAATAAAAAGAAGAAAAAATAATTTGGAAGATGTATCTAAGGAAGGGCTACGTGACCTTCATGAACCCTTAGTCACACAAGCCAGAGTGGCTTGCATGCAGGAAGCATCATCCCTAGAGATAATTGTAGTGGTGCCCTATTTCTCCTTGTCAGGAGCTAGAGGCAGCCCTACAAGCTAGACAGAGATGCAGTAAGAAAGCCACATACTGTGATGCAAATTCAGATGAGTAAATGCAGAGCACTAAAAAAATGAACTCCTATTTCTCGATGAATTCAAGTAACACAACAGATAAAACAAATCCAGACCAGTGATGGGGTGTACATTCCCAAAAGCAGGCATAAAAAAGAGAAAGTAATACCCTGGGAAATCTAAGAAGAAAAAAAAAAAAAAGAAAAGAAAAGAAAAACAAACCACATACATTTTTTGGAATTCACCTTTTTCTTATTTGACTTTCTCAGGGCTAGGTGGGGGTGTGAATAAAAAGATGGGGCCTGAGCATGGCAATGGAAGTGAGTGCCTGAAATGAACTTAGAAGGGTAGCTGTTGGGGCTGCTCATTATGACAAGCAGCCCAATCAGGCTGTCAGGCAGAGAGAAGCAGACAGAAGGATGCATCATCACCTCTCCTATGACAAGTACCATTCAGACTCTCAAAGAGGTGCCTTTTAACACAATCTGTGTAAAGGAGTAAGTCTTTTTTTTTCCCCCCACCTCCACAATACCATTACTGGAGATGTGCAAGCACTAGAAGGAAAAAAAGGCTACTTGGGAAGGGCTCATGCATAGCAAATTTGTTTTCCCCCTTCCCCATCAACTCTGTAATTACAGCCATTCAGACAAAGCTGGTTTTCCCAGTAGGACTGGCTGAAAACGCACTTCATTTACATGGCCTAATTGGGCTTTTTTGGCCAAGGTTGTTCTATACACTGACAATAAGACTAGGTACTTAACATTGAAAACTACATTATTGTGGTATTGAAGTTAAGGATTTCATTACTTTGAAATTAGGAAATTCAGAATGAAGGTGTCTCCTTTAACGTTAGTCCTCCTGGAGTATGTATGCATGTAAGAACAGTATTGGTAATTATATTGGCCCGAAACAGTTAAAAGTCTGATTAAATAGGCAGTTATTTTATTTTCTTCTTTCTCTATGAAAGAAATAAAACAGAATTTGGATATTTATGCATATGTACATGCTGTTACGTGAAATGTTGGATATGGAGTCCCGTGGCCTTCAGATATTAGTACAATGAAAAGACGAGCATATTTGTGAAGATGTGACACAGAAGAAATTTTTGAAAA
This sequence comes from Coturnix japonica, assembly GCF_054131305.1. Taxonomy (NCBI): domain Eukaryota; kingdom Metazoa; phylum Chordata; class Aves; order Galliformes; family Phasianidae; genus Coturnix; species Coturnix japonica. The sequence goes on along the minus strand of NC_140664.1, from coordinate 13,604,347 downwards.
CAAAACTCAGTTTCTTTTTATACTACTATTTGCAAGAGTGCATCATTTGGGTTATTTTTATCTTTTATCATTTTGTTTGTAACTTTGTTTTGCCTCATTCAGCAAGGCACACAGTTCATGAATATGTATCTTATAACCTTTCCTAAGCCAAGTGCACAGCTTTTGTTGCAGAGCCTTCCATGTTATACATGTCCTCTTCAATCAAAGAGGTTTTGCACAGTCATCACTGCAAAGCCAAACCATGTCTAGAAAGAAAATTTACATAAATATTTCACCAGGCCTTAGTGTAGACAAGGTTCTTGCAGCTGAACCTGTTTTTCAGCACATTTAATTGCCACAGTAATTAGAACATGAGGGCTCAAATCCACAAAGATATTTGGGCACCTAATTCTTATTAAATTCAATTGAGAGATGGCACTTACATCCCTTTATGGATGTAGAAGACGCAGAAACCTCAATAATCTTATCTGTTCTAAAACTCCCAGACAAATACTGCTATCAGCTTCTTCAGAGCAACAGGAACTTTATTTTAATTCCCAATGAAGGTACATCCTAAGCACAGGAAATTATATGGTAACAATGGAGGCTACATTCATCTCTCACCTCATTTCCAGCCATCTAGCCCTTCCAGTCTGCAGGAAGTTGCCAGATCATGAAGTACCTTAGGAAACTCAAAAAGCAAAACAAGATGTTCTCTGGTGACAACAGAGAATTAAGCTGGCAGGTTTTGCTCCTTTATGGTATGATATAAAAACCTATTGTTAGTGGGATTTCTATGGCTCCTCACCTCTATGGCCCCCAGATGTAAACAGAAACCATGATCAGATATGAGCCCCTAAGACTGAATGTTTGAACCCTCGTGTAACATGATGGTGATGAGCCAACAGTTGGACTAGATAATCTTACTGGTCTGTCTGAACCTAACGACTCTAAGATTCTATGACATGTTCAATTATGGACAGATGTCCAAAGGCTGGTCCTACCATGCTCTCTCCTTCCCAGCCAAACATCCCAATGCTTTTGCTCACACTGTACCAAAAATTGCATATCAGATTGCAAGCCAGAAAACAGAACTGATCCTGTTGAAAATGTCCCTTTTTAATCAATACAGTTCAAAAATATGATATCTGGGAAAGGGAAAAGGGTGGGACTTCTTTCTTTGATAGAAGCAGTTTTACAATTGCCAGGAAACAACAGCCTTTGGAGCCTTGTCTTCAGAGCCACCTAATTACCAGAGTTCAGTGGCTAGTCACCATCTCCACGGCTTTCTACTTTAAAATGTGAGTCTTAGCTTTGCGTTGATATACTGTACAACTGTAATGATGCTTGCTAAATAAACATTAACAATAAGGAAGGTATATTTCCCAAAGACAGAGCTTAGAGCCAGAAGAAACCATTACAAGCTCTGGTTTGCCTTCCTGCATAATTCTGGCCACAGAACGCTCAGTGATTGCTGTGCCAAGGCTATAACTGCAGCGTGGAGATAGTATATCTTCCTGAAGATGTCTGTCTTGATTTAAAGACTTCCAATGATGAAGGATTCACTGCACTCCTAGGTAAGTTGTTCCAGTGTTTAATTACAACCACTCTTAAAAGTGTCCCTAACCTGATTTAGTGTATCTTCCAGTTATTTTTTATTATAATTTTATTTTGTTTTATTTCATTTTATTTAATTTAATTTCAACGATCTATTTTAGCTGAATGAGACTTTGTTCTCCATATATGGACTTGTAGACTATAATTTCATCCCCAATTATCCTTCTTCCACATAAAACAGCGAGACAAAATTTCCTTCATCTCTCATCCTGGATAATTTCAGTTTTCTATTTGCTCTTTTTGTTTTTGTTGTTTTGTTTTGGCTTTTTTTGTGAGTCTTGTGAGTCTTTCATTATTCATTTAAATACTTTTTGAAGTAAAGCTATGACAACTGGTCAAAGGTTCAAGTCATTCTGCTAGCTTTCAGACTGTAGTGCTGATCTACACTTCAAGTATCACTAACATAAGCATAAAATATCTGCCCAAGCAAGCGCCCAATTGTTTTTGTTTTTTTTTAATTTTGACAGATTTATTGATCAACAATTAGTGTTTCAAAATGACTTCTCATTATTCATAATTAACACTTATTCCTCTCTTCTCCCTTCCTCTCCTCTCCTCCCCTTCCCTTCTCACTCCCTTTCCATTTGCTTTCATTTAAACCGTACAAAACTTTCCGTGCTTTCTCATTTTAACTTTGATTTATGTGTCAAAATTGGAAAAAAGTCTTTCATGACTTTAAAAAATACTGAAATAAGCACAACATACCTCATCCTTAGACTTTTCATGGCAAAAGTCACTCTAATCTAATTACTAGAGGTCCTCAAAAATAAAGAATTTCCTTTCTAATGGAAAGAAATAATCAGTCATTTGTAGTAGTTTCTGTCATAAGCCTGAGCAGCAATGACACTGAATAGTAGAGTCACATTTTTTACTGGCTATTATTACTTGGCTTTAACAAGAAGATCCTAGAAAAGGTTCTGTCTGCTGAGACACCAAGTTATAGTCTTTAAAATGAAGCCAAGGTAATAACTATTCCCAGGGCAAGACAAATATGAAGATACTGACTAGGTTAGTGGCTGTTGCACTCTGCATTTAATCTTGTACACGATAGATATGTAGGTGGGAGTGGGACTGGGTAGAAGATTTGAACAGCAGAAGATGCTGTTCCTATAAGATGATAACAAATTTCTTCCTGCATCTCAGACACCTCTCTTTTCACTCAAGCCAAAGTGATTTGAAGTAATTCATCTCTTTGAATGACCAAAATGTAAGGTTTGCACAACATATCTCCCATGAGCTCCTAAATCTGAGCTCTTGCAACAAACAGGCACGCAGTGGAAAATGGAAACGAGGAGTGGAAAAGCAGACTGGACACCCCTTTGCTACAGCAGAGGACTGCAGCTCCCTCAGCCCACATGTTGTGTTGCATGGCAGTGCCAGAGAGCTGAAGACCAGACTTACTCCTCTCATGCATGACCGGCTGCTGGTTTGTGCAACGCTGTCAGCAGATCACCTCGTCTGCCTGTGCTGATTGCCAGTGCCCATGGTGCACCACACTACCAGAGATCCAGCACAGGGACTTTCAGTGTCAGGAGGGTGGCTGAAACCTGCTCACACAGTTCACGTACCAGTGCTTCCAGTGTCTGACTACCAATGGAGATGTGCCGCAACAAGACACTTCAGCAGTGCGTGGCACAAAACACACAAAGCACATCCCTGTGCCACCAGGTCTCATTCCAGGTCTCTACCATCTTTACAGAGTTGTTAGCAAATCAGTCTTGCGTTTATGCTCATATCAAGAGGCTGGGATGGTGCAGGCTGATGTGTTTCTAGGTCCTCAAGGCTTTCCAGAGAACATAGCAGTTCCTTCTGCTCCTGTTTGAAGATAATGGAAATCAAAGGCTTTTGGCACCTCAGTTCTTACTGAGGACAAGGTTGACAAAGGTCTTGGGATGGCATTCATGTGCCATAGAGCTTACGAGCTCCAACAGGCATCTGGGTACTCAGGCAGTAGGGGGATCCGAAAAAATGGGCAATACTTTCAGTGAGCGGATGCAGACGTGTGTCTGTGTGTGCACTGGCACAGTGGCACATTCACTTCTACACTTTCCTGTTTGTTTGGGCAAATATCACAAGCAAGTTTAAAAAATCATTTAAATATGTCAAACATAAAATATGGCTTATTTTATACAATGTGTTTTAACCACCTCTTTCACATTAAAAGGCATATTTTGTCTCATGACCTGCTTAAAGCAAAACAAGAAGCTAAGTTACAGCTCCTTGCAAACAATGAAAGCAATAAATACAGTAAATTACTGTTTTATGTGAGACAATATACTAATGTTAACTGAAGCAATGGAATTAGAAAACAAACTCCCTCTGGGAACAATTCTCACACCCCTGTTTTAGAAGGAAGCAGAGTTTACTCGTAAATAATTTAATGCGTTTACTCCTGCTAGACTGGACTAACAGGTCTCCCATATACTGAAGCTTTGCTTCTTTGATAATTGCAAACTTTTTCAGCTGAGAAAGTTATCAGCTATGAAATGCTGCACCATCATTGTTGGACTGTGTAGGAATATAAAGGTGTACCTAGCATAGGATTACTGAACTTTGTCATCACACAGATCCCTATTTAGTAAAAATACTCCTTTCATATTTACAAATTTGTAAACAATTTCCTATTCAAAGTTTCATGACAATCCCTTAGGAACTGCAAGAGTTGCCCACGTAGACAAGCAATGCAAAAGAAGAGGCACTGTTATCTGGTATAAAATGTAATTTAACAACTAGAAGAAAAGAGATAAATCAGATGGCTTTGTAACCTCCACAGAAGCACGAAAGAACCAGAAGAGCAGAAATAATTATAAGAATATAAACTGTGATCCCTGTTACCTACCTTAGAAAGCTACATCAATACAGTGGACTTAGATGTTTTATTTCTTACACTTCTGTATTTCTACTTTTCTTGCCAGTTTTTTACTTGCTTCACCCACAGTGTTGTTATGTTTTCTCTCATCTCACAGAAACAGATTGGATTCAGAGTTTTTCAAACTTTCTGTTTTCAGCACTTCAAGTACAGAGCTATCATAATCAATGTCTTCCTCTAAACCCCTTCTTTTTTACTCAGCCTTTCTTAATTGATCACCCAAACGAACCTTATGCATGTTATATACCAACCGGAACTATCTGGGGCCTCCTTCACTTAGTTTCCCTTCTCACAGATGACTTTCAGGCATCAGGGCTCCACACAGATTTCCCAAGACCTGGGCAGAAGGGAACTTTGGAACAAGCATCTAGGCACAGAAATGAAGAGCAAGAGTTTTGGCACTGATTATTCCCAGAGATTATTATTCACAGTTGTTTATTCCCTAAATGGCCAGGGCTAATCTTGGAGACCATGGACAGAGATTTGTCAATATTTCAGAGCCTTTTCTAATCTAATTTGTCACTGCACAAGACTACTATTTAGACTGGTCACTAAGTAGCTGAAAGCCTCACTCCGACCTCAGGAGACAAAACCATTAGCAGCAGCATTGTGAAACATCTGAGTAACCCTAGCACGGGGTGGGGGGGAGGGAGGCCAGCATTCGCCACTCAGTTTGAAGACTGACTCCCAACCACTCCCACTGGTGCAGGAGTTACCGCTCTCCTTTTGTTACTTACTGCAACCAAGCAAGCTGGAGGAAGATCTGATGCTGCTGCCCTTGCCGCTGCAACCCTCCCACAAATTTCAGCAGGGAAAGACAGTGAAAATTATCTGGGAATGAGCTGAATCAGCTTCTTTTGTTGGCGCCTTGGCCGCACCCGCTGTGTGGCCAGTTCCACCCAGCACTCATCAACTTCTGAACAGGAACTGGGGAAGGCTTGAGTGACTCTGGGCTTCCCTCCATGCTGGGTGGGTGATAACCCAGGTCCAGGAGTGAGAGGCCTAAACTTAGGTCTCTGCCTTGGGTTCCTCATAGGTAGAACTGGATCTTCCCACCCCCATAGGATACTGGAACAAGCAGTTATAAGGTGCTGATTCTGTTCTGATCAGAATTAAAAGAAAACTGTCCGGTAGCTGTTAGCACAGAAGATATGAAACTTGCACATTAGTCTAAAACTTGGGAGAAATGCACAAACTTCAACCCAGTCATCTTGAGATATCTGCCCCTGCAAAAATACAAGCATCAACCCAGCAGCTGATGGCCCCTACCTTTTGCATTTATAAATTTGTGGTGTTTGAAGCTGTTTTATGACAATGATTCCGGAAGATCTCAAGCACACAGTTACTTAAAACATATTTAAGTATGAAGAGCAAAGGGTGGATACATTTCTTTTGGACACTCATCTCAAGTTTGTTGCACCAGCTCAGCCAGCAGCTATCACCATTTTCAAGCTGCAATATCTTTATCTTGGGTGCCCCACCCCAACAGGACTTGCACACACTCTTTCAGAGGGCAGGAACAGGTATCTGCACTCAGGAGCACTCGGGATAGCAAGGGCCATGCAGCATCGAACGTCAAAGAAAATAGCAACAGCATGTTGAGTAACTGGTTTGTTGTGTATGTTTCATATAGGTTAATTTAGGCAGATCATCACCCAACAATTGTAGCCTTGTTTCCTAGAAATGTACTGGAACATGAACATTTATGGTGCCCTGTTGATAGGAACATTCCTACGTCTGTCAAATAGAGCATATTGCTGCCACAGATCTTTTAGCCTTTGTCTTACTTAAATGAATAGTGAAACTGAAACTGGATAGGGAAGTGTTTTGGTTAGACTTACTTTAATTGTGTATATTTTTTCTTGTTTCAAAATCTTTTTTTATTTCTAACTTTTTAATTTTTTTTGGTTTTTTTTTTTGGGGGGGGGGGGTGGGTGGGTGGGAGCTGGTACAACCTAGAAGATACAAGAACGTGCTACAGACTCCAGAGTGAGGTACTCCAAGATTTTTCATCTCACAGAAAGAAAGTACCAGTCAGAATTTCTTAGAGGAGCACTGTGATGTTCCTGTCTGATATACACAGTCCCACGTTTGACTTTTGAAAGGTCTCCTGCTGCTATTTACTGTGTGTTAAATTATGTATACCTGTATATTAAGAGAACAACATGTGAGTTTGCCTATAATCATTGTAGATAATATTATTATACCTTCATGAGTAAATTTAAACATTTCTCAATACATTTTCTGTGTGTTTACTTTGTTTGTGAATGTACTTCCTGTATAATTATGGGCATTCTGATACCAGCAGTGCATACAGTCTTAAATTTACAGATAAGCTTAGTCTCACTGGTTTTATTCAACTCCTAGAAATTCAGCCAGCACATTTTTGTTCACGTGTGGAAAAGAAAGACATTTTAAATGTGAAAAAGTGAACATACAACAAGGAAAGGTAACAGCCTGAGCTCAAAAGTCAGAAACTCCAGAGACACACTCTAGAAATAAAGATTTTATTTGATTTCAAAGTGATAGTTTTAACCCATCCTCCTAAGGACTGGGAAAGTCCTTCTGATGTGTGCCTGTATCGTGACTATATTAGATGTGTGTCCCTAGAATCAGAGACACAAAAACATGAGTCACCAATGGAAATTTAACCTGAGAACATTCAAATTTACGCTTCTAGAATAAAAGTATTCCTAGAATGTAAGTACAACATGAAATAAGAGATTATCTAATGTAAACTGGCAACACCGACTTAAGTATTTTTTCTGATTTAATTCTTGCTTCATCTCTAACAGCTGTGGTTTAGTAAGCATCCAACCCTGATAAAAGTAATTCCTGTGATAGAAGTTGCACCACAACACTTGGCATTCTGTTCTGATGTTAAAAACGTGTTCCATATTTCTTGTGGAATTTGTTTAGCTTCTCCTTCCAATCATTAGATTGTGTTATGTCTGCTAGGCTGAGAAACCCAGTATTATCAAATTTTGTTCTCATCTGTATATATATATATTCATACTAAATCAGATCTTTAATGTTCTCCTATATATCTAAAGACCCTATTCTCTTCTTCTCTCCACTAAATAATGAACAAGCAGAAGAACTGGAGTAATTCCAATACAGCAGTAATTTAACCTTGAGAAACAAAGGTTTCCAAAATGTCTTTTTGACTATATCAGTGTCCCTGCCTGCAATGTGCATTAAGCTGACGATCCAACTCAGCCATCTTTGTTTATTTTTCAGACCATGACCTCAGTTCTTTATGGATTACTTTCCTTGTTCTTGTATTCACAACATTGCATTTTCCCATTCTGAAACTCTTAGGTTCACCACAACTAGCTAATCAGGTCATTCTATATCAATTGTCTGTCTTCTGTGTTATTTATCTTCATTCTAATCTCTGCGTTGTCTAAAATGTACAACTTAGATACCCCACCCCAAAAAACTGCTAAAAGCAGAAGGCTAAAATAATTAGTTGCAAAGACTCCATAGAACCAGAGTGGTCTGATTTGTTAGTATGGTATAAGTTTTATTCTAGTCTTCTCTATTTTCCTGGTGTTCCCTAACTCTTTAATAGTGATCATAGACATGCTAGTGGAACTTGTTGGTTTTAAAAATGTCTGACTGTGGTAGCTTTATTTATTATCATTCTTTGTCACTCTTTATGCAGAAAATACTCCATTACTATATAACACTACCTCATATTTTTCCTTCAAACATAAACCATACACACTGATTCAGCACTTTTGCTCTTTCTTCATTGGTCAAATTTTGTTAGCAATCAATCAAAATTTTCATTTTTAATTCTTTTTCCCTCAGTGCAACATACACATTCTTTTTGTTACATTTTAACTGTACTGACATATTTTCTTCCTGAAGTCTTTTACTCTCCACATTGAATTATCTATTTTTACTGCTATCATCTTTCTTTGTTAGGACATTAGGAAAGAATTCTTTACTCAGAGGGAGGTGAGGCACTGGCACTCACAGAGAAGCTATGGATGCCCCATCCCTCAAAGTATACAGTGCCAGGTTGGATGGGGCCCTGGGCAGCCTGAGCTGGTGGGGGGCCAACAGCAGGAGTGTGGGACTGGAAGGTCTTGAAGATCTTTCCCAACTCAAGCCATTCTATGGTTTTATGGTTGTATAAGCTGGTGGCTTACAATACAGAAATCCTGAGGGGGGGAAAAAAAAAAAAAAGAGGAATATTTTATATTACCATAATCTTTACAAAAGATTATTTTCCCTTTAAGCCAGACTGGTTTTTTAATCCTCTAGACTTCCTTTTAGACTTGGAGACCGGTGGAATCACAAGCAGATTTAACCAGTAGAACAGCTTCTTGAATAGTACTTCAAATTCTGCTGCTTCTTCTGAATTATTAATTGTTTTCTACTGTTTACTTCCACCCCCACACTACCTTCACAGACACTTGGATTGTTTTCCATGTAGAAATACTCATGGCAGTGGGGAGAAACATAGTACTAATGAAATGGAGGAATGATACCAAACATATAATTAGATGTGAATTTGTTGTGTAGTATGGCAGTAAAAGAGGGTAACTGGCAGAATTATCAACTGTGGAAGGGAACATGTAGTGTAAGCCTATTTCCCTATAGCTCTGGTCTGACCACAAACAAATTACTATATTCAATCTGGTGCAACTCCTTAGTAATTTAGAAGGAATTCAGAGAAGAGTGACAAAAGTGATTACATACTGATCAAATACAAGTGAGGCTGTGGACACGTGGAAAGAGCTCAAGGCTTGAGCCTGCAGCATGTTGTACCATAGCATCTCCATTCAAAGATGCTAACTGTGATTATATGTATACAACACAATCTAAATGCATAACTCTGGACTATATCTGCAGAGAGTTACATTTAAAAAATTATGTTAAAAGAATGTTCAGGTTGCAAAATCAAGCTCTCAAGTGGTAGGAAATGCCTGTGCAATTTTAATTCAGTCCCTTTGTGAATATTCATGATGATACAGCCCATAGCTATATGATCCATCAACATTGTATTTTTCCATACTCACATCCTGGCTCATGTTTACCTCCCCTTGTCTAATTCCTGTTTTGGTTTTCTCTCTCCTACAGCTGTTTCCCCTATTTATTGTCCTCTCCCTCATTCTTTGTCTGAGATATCTTCTGATTGTCTTAACTCTTGCTCCTTAGGCCTCTCTCTTCACTCATATCTCATTCTTATCCTCATTCTACTCTTCTGTAAGCATTTCCCACCTTCCTTGTCCCTCCACATCAGTTAGTTCATTCTTCTTTTCTGCCTAGAAACATCTTAGCAAAGGGAATGCTGAGAACAAAAAAAAAGCCCAATTTCCTGCACTCATTTCTGATATTGAGGCCCCTAAATGTGTGAACAGCTGAGACAAAAACTATAAAGTCTTTTTCTACGTCTCATTAGTGCTCTTAAAGCCACCTCAGCCACTCAAGGGGAGGCACAGTTGCATCAGTGCTCTGATGTTGTCGAGCTTGCTGAATTAAGGCAGATATTTTAAAGAATGTCATCAGCATTGCAGTTTGACAGGGATGACATGGGATAGCAAAAAGGAAAGGCCTAATGCTTGGCCTAATGGTAGGGGTGATCTTCCCCCAGAAACAAAGTGCCCAGTGTCTGCTGCAAATCCTTTTTGTTACCACCTCTCAAGGGAAATAAACTCACTTTTTTTCTCACTTGTAGATTCTCTTCCCTTAATACCAGTCTCAGTGAAGGATTACTTGTGCTGCTCAATACTCTCTGAAGAAATAAGCTCAAGGCATTCACATTGAGAGCAAAACTTCTGCGCAGATGATCAAAGTCAGCAGCATAAGGCAAGACTTTATAACAAGAAGTGATGGGCAGCTGTAACTGCCTATAGTATTGACAGAAAAGCTGGCAACACAATGACTTAGGGGAAAACATAACACTCTACAAATATCTGGCAGGTAAAATGGAAAGGATGGACAGAAATTGTTTAGTATTCCCTGAGTATAAATTATAGCATGAAACAGTGCTATGAAATAAGCCCATGTGGAAGCTAACACAAAGCCTTATTATTATTATATTTTTTCTGATTTAAAAAAAATTTAAGTGTAGCACAGGGAATCATCTCATGCTGGGAGAGAGTTCAACTAGATATCTATTAGATGTTTTCCATTTCTTTCTTCTGTAATTAGTGGTAGAAGACTGTCAGTGACCAAGAAGAATTTCCCTCACCCTGTTCACTTGATCCTTCTGTCCCATTACATGGAGACTCTCCTCTGCTTATGTACCAGAAAAGGGAATGTACCAAGCAGATAAAGAAACATCTCCAGCTGATAAAAGAATTGTAGATCCTAATGGTGTATCTGGCAGCAAGAGGCAGCCAAGTTTCTTCCTGTAACTAAGGAAGGCAAATTTAATGGAAATTCACATATGATAAGGTCAAAGAAAAAGAAAAAAAGAAATCATGACAAAACCTTTATTGGTCTGTAATTTATGCAGTCACTTGAGGAGCAAAAAAAAAAAAAAAAAAAGAAAAAAGAAAAAAAAAAGAGTCCATCTGTATTTTAATGGCTACATTAGTAATATACAGGACTATAGTTTACAGCTTTTATGCTGCTTCTACACCTCATGGAGAAATATATCACATAAATTTTCAGTTATAACTTAAGGATTTAACTTCTAATCCAAACTTCTGGGTGAAAGAACCTTTACTTCCTCACACTGACATAGTCTTGGATGGGTGAGGACAGCATGAAAAGTATCTCCTAAACATTAATAACATGCAGTCTGCTCAACTTTTCCATCTCACCCTTACTTTCCTTCCCAGTCCTCCGAGACCCTTATTTTATGAAGGAAGTTAAATAGCTTTGGACTGAAACAACTTACACATACTTGAAGGAAATTGTTCCCTGATAGCAGGTTCCTCGATACAAGCAACTTTAGGTGGAGACAGATACCTTCTGGAGATTAAATTGATTTCTAAATAATACCTGATGTAACTCTTTCAAAAGACCATACTCAATCATACCTGGACAGTCTTCCTGATCTGATCAGATACATGATAACAACTTCTTATGACCCAGAGCAACAAGACACTGAAAGCTCTTCCTGTCACAGGAAAGTCAGAGCTCTTGGTAGTGAGGAGACCCTGAGAGTAGTTTACATATGAGTGATCATAATGACTTCTCAAGTGTCCCAGAACTGGACAGATTTGATCCAAAAAGGTTATTTGTTGGTGTCAGTCACAACTCACTTCTATCCTCAGAAGGGACTCGAGTTACGTAAGAGGCCTCCTGATAAGAGAGACATTGTCAAAAATACTAGAAAGCCCCTGCATTAAAACCATACTTGAGTTGGGAGACCTACATGCATGTTGGGTATTACAGGTTGGCTAGCCAATTATAAGACAATGATCCACTACCGCAGTGCAATAGGAATTACATTTACAAAACTTGTTGTTCAGGCTGTTCAATACTACTGCATGCATAATAATAATAATAAAATTAGAAATAATCTCGTTCTGATTTAGGGATAGGTAGGAGAGCCTTAGGGGTTCATAGATGATTTCTCCCCTCTCAGCAGCTTTCAGCCTCAGTTTAAGCCATAGTGGTGGGACCTACTGGTATTTTTGTTCTCTACTGTGTAACAGAATCATACAGTCATGGAATTGAGTTGGAAAGGACCCCTAAAGGTCATCTATTCCATGCCACTTTGAACCAGCCTGTGTCAACAGCAGAAAATGCACCACAAGATTGTTCCTGTTTGAGTTCACAACATGTTAAGACTCACTGTTAAACAACTGAACCTTGTATCATTTTGGCATGAAAGTTTACTCACTCAAATGCCATTTGTATTTTGATTCTTATATATGAGCTTTTCTTTTGTATTACTAACATGCAGTTTTCATGCTATAACTTTTCAATATATATAATACTTGTAACTGCTTCCTTGTTTGCCAAGTGTATTTCTTAGATCCAACTCCTTCTCTCATTTCTGATCTATAAAAAATGTGCACATCATGTTAATTCAAATTTATTAAGAAACAAAAAAACAAAAACAAAAACAAAACCTGCTTTTCTCTGAAATTATCACATATTCAGATCACCATATGCATAATCTGTATTTAAGGTCTGTCTACCACAAAAACTGCATATTCAAAAACTGCATGTTCCTCTTATCTTCCACACTGAGCTAAATGAATGTGGTGTTAAAAAAACTATAGTAGCAAGAGCTAGAATTCTGAAGCTTTTATTGTGTCCTTATTGAGTAAAACATGAATGATATAAAAGGAGTTTTGTAAGAATGAAGTAGAACATTGACTAGATAATGATGCCTTGGTATTTGATTCTGCTGGGAATCACGGAGGAGTGAAAATACAGAGGGAAATTCCAGGGAAGGAATCATTTTGTTTTATGGAAGGAAAAGGCTGGCCTCACAGAAAAGGGAAAGAAAGATCATGGCAAAGTGTTCCATGGATCTTTTTTATTGCAGATGGCTGGTCTTCCCCAACAGTGCTGCTCTGTGAGGCCTGCAGTGTCTTACAGCCAACAACTGTTTGTTCTTGTTGATGAAACCCCATAGGTGCGCAGAGATAGCATCAGTGTGCTTCTGCAATGGCAAATTCCTCTAAAACCATTACAGATAAGAGAGACTGGGATGGATGAAGAGCTAGGGCTACTTCAGGACTAAGTACTGAAAGACCTATCAGTCTAGCAACTTCTTAAGATTTATCCCAGCTGGAACTGTCTTGGTAAGGTGTTGCAATTGGCAAGAATACGCAATTGGCACAAGTATTTCAGTACGCAGATGGGAAGATGGTCAGGATTCTGCTCGTGGCTATTTGGGTCAAAATTTCTTCATATGTGGCCAGATAATAGCAGATGTATGAGCACATGAGGGAGAAAGGTAGACCTGCTATAGAGTACAATCTTTTTTTTTTTTTTTAATCAGCAAATAAATCATAATACAAAGACAGCAAGCCCCAGAGGTCTTTTATTCAGGTGTTGTAAGTTTTTACCAAAAAAAAAAAAAAAAAAAAAGAAAGAAAGAAAAAAAACCCAACTTATCTCAGGTAGACTGTTTAAAGAAAATATTCTTGGAAGACAACTCAGCAAGCATATTTAACATTAATGGGATTGGGAAGAATAATTTATGTACATTAGAAAAAAGGAAGCCCAAAAAATCATAAGAACTGAACACAAGCCAAGTGAAAATTATTTAGGATGTTGTACAAGTTACAACAGTACATTCCGTGACTTGTAGCCTAATATCAAATATCACGAGGAATCTTTACAAAATTAAAGACCAGACACTGCTCAGCATGTTAGATCTATGATGAATATGAATCAGTTCCATTCTTTTCAGCCCTGACCACCATTCCCATGCCAACTGACTGAAGTTAAACTATACAAATTAAATGCAAAATGAGACTGCAGTCAATAGTATGCATTCAGAAACAAGTAACTGCAGAAATGAACATGAGATTACTTCTCTTCCCCATCTCAGTCTCTCACCTACCACTTGTCTGCCACACATCATGTCATATTATGTCTTGTTTCAGGCAGTAGAATAATCCTTCATTTATCTGTCAGAAATAGGCTCATCTATACTCTAACAATTAACAATGAAAATAAATTTGGATTTCAACCCCTTAGCAGAATGACGCTTTCCTCAACAAATAGTTCACTTGGAAATAAGAAAAACTTGTTTCTCTGAAAAAAAAATGCTCAGAGAAAGTGACTGTTTCAAGGTACTTTACAGCATTGGACTCTGATTTTAAAATAATAAATTTTAAAAAATGCTGAAACTGGTAAAGTTCAAACTGACACATTTATAACAGTGAAAGCAATCATTCAGTGAATCTGAGTGCCAAAGGATGTGGTAAATTTTCCATAATTTGGAATCTTTAGGTCAATACTGGATATCTTATTAAAGTGGATATTCCAATCCTAATGTAAACCTTTAAATCCAGTACAGGAGTATGCTGGCTAGAACTGTATGGTCTAACTTATTCAAGAAAGCAGATATCATACTGATTTCTATAGACTTAACATCAATGAAAAAAGCAACAGTAATAATAATAGTAGCAATATGACAGCCATTAGAATACTCAGAGTTAGATACCAGAATTTACAGTCAGATTATTATTTAAGCACTTGATTTTGAAGAGTACTAGAAGGCAAATAGTTTTTGGTAGATGATGACTATGGACAATATATAGCAAGGAAGAATAAAAAAAATGGAGAAAAGGAGTTATTCCACATAAGAGAAAAAGGAAGGGAAGGGATAGGGAAAAGGAAAGGGAAAGAGAAAGGGAAAGGGAGAGAAAGAGAATCATTGAATCATAGAATCACAAGGTTGGAAAGGACCTATAAGATCATCTAGTCCAACTGTCCCCCCTTTAGCATACCTACAGAAAACCCCTAAACCATATCTGCTAGCTCCCTATCAAGACACTTCTTGAACACTGCCAGGGATGGCAACTCCACCACCTCCCTGGGTAGGCTAAGAAAGAAGAGAAAGAGAAAGAGAAAGAGAAAGAGAAAGAGAAAGAGAAAGAGAAAGAGAAAGAGAAAGAGAAAGAGAAAGAGAAAGAGAAAGAGAAAGAGAAAGAGAAAGAGAAAGAGAAAGAGAAAGAGAAAGAGAAAGAGAAAGAGAAAGAGAAAGGGAAAATAAATCAAGTGAAACTGATGAATGCAAGGGAATTCTAATTTCCAAATGCTAAGGAAACATTTGTGAGCAGTGAAAAGAGAAATCTACTTCAATATAAGGGCAGTAGAATGGATTACTTTTTATTACATTTTAGTTTTAGGTTGTTTTTTTCAGAGATTGTAATTCACTAGAAAATCCATTTGGCTTCTTTTTTCATCACTGCCATTTATAAAATGATATTTACTTGATGAAGATGATCTATGAGATGAAGGCAAGGAAAGTTTCAGAACAAACTATTTCAGATAATGTAGGAACCAGCAGTCCTTGGAGATCTAGATGGAGAGATTTTGGGCACAAGTTTCAAAGGCAGTCATTGTTGGCCTAATGTTGTTCTTTATGAAAACAGTGGAAAAACTGAGTGCATTTTTGAAATAATATTCTTTAATGGAAGTAAAGCTAGGCCAAGGAGAAGTGCTTATGGTAACTGAACCTCTTGTGTCAACTACTAGAAAACTTCTCAAGTTTAATGGCTCAGTAATAGACTTCTATCCTCATTCCCAAAGCTTTTCTTTGTGATAATTGTTATAAATTCTTACTCCTTATGATTTTTCTTCTTCCTTTCTTCTTATGCTCATGCTGATGCAGTGAGAAGAATAATAGCCAGGTTGTCAAAAGAAGCACAGGATATCGAATGTTCCATTCATTTAGTAACATGGAAAATAATTTAAACTAAAAACACTGAAGTGAGCACTGACATTGACCTGCCATAAGGTTGTGGCTCACAGCTACAGCTGAGTGAAATATCCCTCAGAGACAGCTGCCAGGGCAAAACAGGGTCCACATGCCAGGCACTGTTTCCAGTCCCCAGTCTCACTTGGTGATCACTGCACCACACGGCTGTGTACATCTTTAGTCTTCTCACAATACCAGTACATAAAAAGCATGCACTAGGAGAAATGAACTCTTCCTATTCCCTTTTTTACAAGCAGAAAGAGATGATAATAACTTGCAGAAATGCTCATAACTATTATTATTTATTATTTGCGCTGTGATAGCATCTATGAGCAGAGTCTGTGGCAGAGCTGGAAACAGAACCTAACTCTTGTGAGCACCAGTCAAGTGCCAAAACCACAAGTCCTTCCTTCCTCCCACACTGCATATATTTGTAAAGAATTATGCTTTTTTGCAATTTTGTAACTGCTGCAGCTCTGTTAACCCCCCACCCCCCACAATATTCCAGTCTGTATTGAAATTGCAGTTTAAGGATATTTTCAACGTATGCTTTTCTCTAGATTGATGTAATGCTTTCTCTTTTCAAAAAGCCACGAATGGTGAAAAAGAAATTACCATATCACACTTGTGCATTCTCAGCACTTACTCATATGCACTTATCCACACAGTCATATGCACAAAGTCACAAAACCTGACATGTAGAAAACATTGATTTCCAGGGTACTCTTGCAGCCTGTGACTGATCAAACACAGAAACCATTTAACCTTTCTCATACACTACAAGTACATGTAAGAGGAAGTGAGAAAAAAGGAACTAGCAAAGCTTCAAACAATGGAGCCAAAGAAAAAAGCCTGAATACAGTTTTTTCACCTTTTCAACAACAAAATGTGCATCTTTTACCTTTAATTCCTGCAGAAAGCATGGATTGTTGTGACTTCTGCTTACAAATCCTCAATGGTGAGAAGGGGCAGGAAAAGGGTTAAGGGAGCCAGGATAGGAGGAGCCCTTCAGACTCTGTTAAAAGATGTAAATAACTTTTGTGCTGAATGTGGCTCTGATTAAACAAAGGCATTATTATTAGCTTTTTTAAAACTGTAAGTCTGAAATATACACAGCAATTTGCCAAGTAACAATGCCATGTCACTTGTTTCCTATTTTTCTTACTTCCATCCTCATTCCAGCCTTTTCTCAGTTCAGGGCCCCGTACTGATTAATCCAGCAGAGCCCAAAACCATCACTTAACTTCTAGAGGCAACTGCAACATGAAGACCATGCAACTACTATTAATAATAGTCTGCAGACACTTACCACAGGGCACGGTGCTTATTACGATGAGTAGTCTCATTGAAGTCAATGACACTGCTTTCTTCCAGGAGTAGTTGCAATGGAGTTAATGGCACTCTTCGTAGCGTAAACACCACACCCTACAAAAGTGTTTCAAATATCAGGACTTTATAAGCTATTCTGGCCAGGTAGTCTGTCTTTATTTGTTCTTCTGAGAATCCCACGTGATTATGACATGATGTATTACAAATTAGAACTGCAATAGCTTTGGTTGTAGGGTTTTTTTGTTTGTTTGTTTTGTTTATTTCTATAGCAGTTTTAATTGAAGCATGGCAATTCTTTTAGAGCTAGGTCTCTAAACACTGTTTTCTTTAACTTACCAATTCCTTTAAAATTTTATATGCATGCTCCAGTCAGACTGAAACTTGGAACAATGTAATTGGACTATTGGATATGGTTAAGTGCTTGAAGTATAACACTGCTTGTCAAAAATTTTTAAATATCTTGCTGTCTTTGGCCTCAGGGAAAAAAGAAAGGAGGTTTTTCATTCATTAAAAAATGAAGAAGAAGGAGAAGAAAGAAAGAAAGAAAAACTAAGGGTTTTGGGTATTTTTTCTGCTGTGTGTAGACGTGTACAGCTGTATCTGCAATTATGCCCTCAGTGACCTTAGTCACTTGCTGCTTATCACAATCAGTATATGGTTCCCCATTTTTGTTCAAGGAAAGCTGAATGCCATTTTCAGTAGACCTGAGTTTTTGGTGAAACAGGATGTTTGTTTGGGAAGGACTGTCTTGTACAGATATGAGCAACTTCCTTACAGGTGGGGATTCGTGAATAAGCCAACAATTCCTCCTTCCTTCAGCCAATTTCAATGGAAATTAAACTATCTTGTATTCTGTGAGATGATTTGGCACAGAGATTTAACCAGGTGGGAGAGCTACTATGATCAATTTTTTTACTAGAGGAGCTGAAAATAAAATTCCAGAGGGGTGGAAGACATTGTGTGTATGTGTCTATGTGTGGGAAGTTCTTCTAACTGTATGTCTGCAACAGAGCATGATAGACATTTAGAAACAGCATTTTTAATGTGCTATTATCTCCCCAAATGCTCCACTGAGAGGAAAAGGAACATGGCTAAAAGGGAAGATGGAGGTGGAGGGAGATAAGGTCATGTATTCGTGGGATGGGAATAGGTGTCCAGAAGATCAGACAAATACAATGAGTTATTCATGTAACCAACACATCTTCCATGTGAAAACAGAAAAAAAATCATACATTACTAATGGAAGGGTTTCTCTTTCTTTTTCTTTAAAGGACAGGTAAATTCAGAGACAAACAAAACGAAACAAAATGAAATGAAACCAAACCAAACAAAAAACCAAACAAAAAACCTCCTAAACAAAACCAACCAACCAAAAAAAAAAAGAAAAATATCAACAACAAAGAAAAAAAAAAAAAGTATTTGTTGAAGTAGTTTAGTTTTGTGTAGATGTATTTTCTGTCCTTCCAGGACAGGTGTAGCAAACTCTAAGTTTCTGAAAAACAGGAAATGCATGCTCTGAAATCTGGGGAGTTCACGATGATACTTCAGGACTGTCTGTGTCATTCATCTATCAATCATAGTGGGTGGAATTTGCCCCATCTGCCCTATACTCAGTCACTTACTGTGCTGCATAAAAAGAGCATCATACCTGTGATATATTTTTTTTCTAATTGTTATACAGAGTGACTTTGCCCTTCTGCAGGTGACTCAGTCTAACACTTTTCTTTCACTTACCATCTGTAAACCCACAGGCCACACACAGCTCCTACCTAGCTGCAGTTGCTGATCTTACTATACACATGACAGTGCAGAAATGAGGTATACTGTCTTTCCCTAGGTGCAGAAGTACCTTCTTTTTCTTCAGCTGTGAAACAGGAGTCAATCATGGGTATCCACATGCATACCCAGAGAGACACAGCCACTCCCCTGTCATTTCTTACTGCAGCCGCAATCATGCCACATGCTCCATATCATCCTTCCCCCTCTGCTCATACAGAAGAGCCTCCAGGGGCTCCCTATCAGCTGCACACAAGTTCCAGAGGACACAATTAGGTTGATGAGCTGTGCAACTTAACCCTTTGTTTCCTGTTTCTCTAAAATCTGAGTTTTGCTGCTTCCATGTTTTGGAGAGACAAGAGATATTATTTTAATTAATGAATCATAGATCATAGAATCATAAAGGTTGGGAAAGATTACTAATATCATCTAGTCCAACCACCAACTCATTCCCACCATGCCCACTAAGTCATGTCTCTCAGTGCCACATCCCCATGTTTCCTGAATACCTCCAGGGACAGTGACTCTACCACCAGCCTGGGCAGTCTGTTCCAGTGCCCCACCACTCTTTGGGAGAAGAACCTTCTTGGTTTGAAGCACTGCATGGTTTGAAGCACTGTTTGTTGCTCAGCATGTACATTATACATTCTAGGGAATGAGTCTGTAGTGGTACATTCAACAAACATCACATTTCAAGCCACTGCTGTAGAGGATGTGCAGAAAGCAAAACTTTGCCGTCATGATTATATTTATACCACAAGACTGATTTTAAGTGCTATGATAATTTGATTACTGAGTATTTCCAGTGAAAATAGTTCCAGTAACTTGGTGCTTCTTATGAAAGTACTTCTGGTGTGTATACAAGTGAAGCAGCTATTCAGGGTTTTGAGTGGTAAACATCTGTATCAGAAAACAACTGCCTGTTTTCAGGCATGGCCTGCAAAAAAGAGTAAAAGGCAAAAGTAACCAAAGCAAATGAGAATTAAATATTTGTTGTGAAGACATGGGGCTTGTACTGTATCACAGACAAATGTGTAGATCCACCAGGTAACACAAACAGTACCTTTAATGACCCTTCATGGAGCAGTAATGGCACACCTTGCACAAGGTGCCTGAAGATCCATTAAGAGCTGCAATGAAAGGGCTAGGAAACTGTGCCTCCTCACTGTCCTGAAGCCTTGAGTTCAGCACAGAAGCCCAAACCTTGCCAGTAAACTTATCATCCCCAGCTCTGCAGCTGACAGCCTATGGAGCACTTGATTTAAAAGCTAAGGCTCAAGGTGTGTTCCTGAGCTCTCAGTCTGCTCTGCAGAGAACTGGGTTCAGGTTTAGACATGCTGTCAGCAGGCAGAGGACTGGGCCTGCTCCTGAGGATGCCCAGGAGCTTCTCTTGGCACATATGAGTGTTAAGGAACATAAAAGTTCGGAGGCATGTCTAGCCTCTGCGCCAGCTGGAACACACACTTGTCTCAGCAGCACATTACCTCCACAGCCCACATACACGCTGTTTCCAAATCAGTAAAACAATAAATTCCTTTCAATCTCCTGTGGCAACTCTTCCTGAGCCCTTTTATTGAGAAAAGTTGAGGAGATGGTGCATTTAATACTTGCTGAGTAGCAAGCCACTGTCACTGATGATGATGGCAGGCAGAGCTATGCAAAAGGAGTGTTATGTCAGAAACAAGAAGTACGTCCCAAATTAAAGCAATCCTACTGACGTTTGCTTTTGGGAATGGTGCACACAGAAAGGCTGTTGTGCAGCCAGGCAGCATCTTTCTGGCTCCTCAAAGCTGTCTGTTCCCTCCCTGAGGTGTTAACTCTGTGCAGCCAGGCAGCTCAAAAGGAAGCGATGAACACCCTTGGCAGATAAACTCCTGAATTCTGTGTTTTTATTCCCAATTTATTCCTCCTGTGATGGCAATACTAATCTGACTGAAAGGGACATGCAGTATGAAAACAAAACTTTATCTCTGCTGACACTATGAAATTATAGCTACTTGTGTACACAAACTCATCTCTGTGCAGTGAGGAGATAGATAAGACGTACATACAACCTGAGCCACACTTAATGGAGTCTGCACTTTGATTTCAAAAGCAAATTTGAAAATTAATATTTTTTTTTTTTTTAAGCTGGAGACTCTCCTTGTAATTGTTATGCCCACAAAAGACATTTGAAATAGACTCCTCTATGTGAAACAGGCCCATCTGATCTGATGGAAAAGGTCCCTCGGCAGAGGGGACATCACATTTGCATAGTAGAGAACCATTATATTTTCTGGTCTGTTTTGTCCTTCTGGACAGAGTGCCAAAAATGATAGGTGTGAACAGCAGCCAAAACAATTCTTGGTTTACACTGAGATGCTAAGTGTGTAGCAGTGAATGTGTGTGCAGGCAGAAGTGTTCTTCCCAATCCCTGTGTTTGAACTCTGTGGAAAAATCCGTCCTTGCTTAAAGGTTACCTTAATGACACACTAATCTCTGTGACTACGTAATTATGACTTTTTTGTATCTCCAATAAAATAATCTGTGCCCTTATTTTCATCTTTAAAAGGAAAGCATTAATGGACCCTGACCACAGAAAGCTGTTTTATGAATGTGACCCTTTGTCATGGTTAAGGATTGCATCAGGAGTGCGGCACTGTACCTGTTGCTTAACTTTAGGAGGAAAAAAGGTTTTAAATTTCAGAGCAAGAGAAAATATTGATAACTTTGTAGGACATAATTTCTGCAAATAACTGTTAGTGGCAAAACCAGAACCCAGGACAGTATCTCACACCCCAGGTGGATTACTACTTGAAAATATATTTTTTTTTCATACAAATATACTTATTCTGGTAAAAAGCAAAGAACAGAAAACCCCACAGATACCTGTTTTCTCCAAAAAAGCGTGTAGCTACCATTTCAATTTTACCAGCTTAAAAACAGTAGGAAGCTACTTAATAATTTATGCAAGATGTATATGCAGTAAAAAATGATTAATGGTTCGAATGCACCACTTTTCTAAAATCAAATGAATATTTAAAAAAATAGATGCCATAAAATGCAGAATAACACACTTGGTAGTATTAATGGAAATCAGTTCCCACACACAACTGTTTTTTCAGGAGGATACAGTGAGAAGCTACGCATTTGTTATCCTATGCTTATGACAAACTTGTAGAAGACACTTTCCCACACAGAAACTGAAGCAGCTCCACCTTGGGATCTCTGGGCATCACATTTCCCTCTTGGAAATATTTTGGAGTTTTACAAAAGAAAATAAAAAAAAAAGAAAAGAAAAAGAAAGAAAGAAAAGAAAGAAAAGAAAGGGAAAATATTGTCTGTCTCAATGGATTGAACCTCAAAAGCTTCTTTGACGCAAGTGTTATTTTGACCACGTGAGCGTGGTTTCCATACTTAAAAAAAAAACCAGAACAACTAGATTAAAACATGCACGAACAAACTGTCCATTGAACTTTAATGCTTCTTTGTTGCTTTGATGGTTAGCAGATTTCTGCTTCATAGATTGCCTCCTCCCAGTACACTCTAAAAGTGAAATGATACATTGTAATTTGAATGATAATTTTGTTTTGATGATTTAATTGATAACAGACAGAGGAATAAAACCCATGTTTTTCTCTGCCATGCAGATGATATAGCTACATTTCTTAGTAAGCATCTGTACATAATTAAGGGAAGTTGCATTAAAGCTGTTTCTTCCTTACCTTTACCCCAGGGTTTTCTTGAAGCTCTGTAAGATAATCCTGGTTCAGGGAAGGAGATGTTGCCTCCTGTCATTCAAGGATCCTTTAAGTTTAGTGCTTTAGGTGCCAACTAAGAGATATCTGCCTGCATTGTTTTTAATGACGTCAAGACCAATCGTAGCACATCCCCTTTTTGTTATCTTTCCAAGAATCTTTGCAATCTCATCACTTTATCTTAAAAAAGAAACCTCAGTAGCTGCACTTCGGCGCATACAAGCTTTGACCCAATGCGTGCGTATATGTGTGCAACTGCAATGTTGTGCAAAAGATAGCAAAAATATTCAGAAGGTCTGACTCTAATCTGATTACTTTATTGTGCTGTAATATCATATTTTTTAAGAGTGGCACATCTGTGTATAAGCATGTAATTCAAAAGGAGACCAAGGACTGTTGGAACCTGCTCTGTGTATGTTGCGCATAGGGAGTTATTCATTCGGTTTATCAGCCATAAAAATAATTGCACTACACTCAGAAATGACTGACATCTTTTATAATTTTTAACACTAAAATGTCCTGATAAAAAAGAACCCTACATTAATGACATCTGATTAGTAGAGAATTGCTGCTGTAAATTATAGTGTTCGGAGAATAAAACAGAGTTGAAAGAGTTATAAGTTTATATTAAAAAATATAATTAGGTTTTGACTCTCTTTGTTCTCTACAATGCCTTAGCAATACCCTGCGCAGCCCGTCTATCCTGAGTCACGAATAAATGGATGAAATTTCCTTCTCTGTTGTAAATTTTGGAACAAGAGCAAATTATCATCAGCATTGGGATTTCTGTTCCACACTCAGCTACAATGACCATTTTTAGAGTAGAAATAAAGGAGTGTTTACACAGAGGTGTAAAGGGGAAGATTGGTGTGTGTGTACGCGCAGAATTTCTCCTGATCTGCATCTTCTTTCTTCATCAGAAAAAGAGCAGCTACAAGTGAACTGCACTGTAGTGTCAGCAGACTTGCCAAACTAACTTAAAAGATTTTGGATGCCATACTAAAATAAACAGTTTGGTTTGATTTGATCTGGAGGATGTCATTTAAAATACTGGCCTTTGAGGCTCATGATGCTGCTTCAAAAGCTTTCAAAGCATTTCCCCAGTACCTAAAAGCCAGGATAAATCTCGTAAAACTTTCTAAGTATGTTGCCCTTCCCTGACTTTTTTTTTTTTTTCTTAAGGTATATAATGGATCTCGATACTTGTACTGAACTCCGCCCACACCAAAATCTCAGAGTTTTTGGCCATCTGCTAGTTTGTCAGCAGATATATGTCCAAGGTCCCTCAGTAGGTCTCCAAGAGACTACGTTATGTCTCATGGCATCTCCAGGTCAAAAGCATGAAGGCCAGACAGAGGTATCCTGTAAGCATGGGCTCAGACATGCTGGAGGGTACCTTGAAGATCACATGAGGCTCTACATGTCCAGGCATGTCAGGTACATTAATTCCCTACCAAGTGTGCCCAGATAAATTGCCTACAGGTTGATTGAGAAGCTGTCTGTCTGAAAGGCAGCCAAAGGGGAGGATCTAAACAGCGGTGCTGTGCTGCTGCTCAGGGTGCTCCAGAAACTGCTTTTGCCATTGTACTGCACCATATGCTTTATGTGAATTACTGTGCTATGGTTTCATTATCATTGTCATTATTTTTATTTTATTTCATATGGAAAATGCCTTAGAAGAGAGAAGTAGATGAGATTTTTCAGAGAACAGTCTATTCATCAATCATTACCTTAAATTCTCCTGTTCAGGGTGCACATTACTGTGGGGTGATACCATTGACCAGGTCTGTTTAGGAAAGGGACCCAAATGCTAATATGCAAGGAACTGCACTGCAGTCACCACTTAACTGCCTTATTCCCTCAGGCCAACTGCATGGTTACCGACAGACGTATTTGCACTGTGCCTGTCAGCATCCATACCTGGCCTATGAATAAACAGAGAACTTCAGTTTCTAGCACTGACAGTCCCTTATTCCTTGTAAATCTCATTTATCTATCACCTCATTAAACTAAAGAAAATGAACAAAATATAAACAAACCAGGGTTTTAGGGAATCATGAGGGTGGTCTCCTGTTGCGCTATAAAGAAAGCGCTGCAGAAGATGATAATCTTCAGATTGTGTACTTGGCAAAACTCTTCTGTAGTTTGATGTACCTTATTATTGTTGCTGCAATTATCAATGTAAATTTAGAGAATGGTGACAAATTGAAAAAGGAAACTTTACAAACATGGACTTCAATTTAAAAAGGCACGGTCTCCTTCAGTGAGTGCATGTTTAGTTCAGTATTTCTCTTGGCAAAGTTTTGGCATGTCTCTAGTTAACAAATGTATTCTGCTGTCAGCCCTTTTCAGGAATTGTATTTGATGCTGGATGCCAAATAACTTCTTTAACTATTAATAAATAACTCACAGGTATCTTAGATAGTGTGCACTTCAGGAATTATGCTAATACCTTCTGTGATGGAGACAAGGGAAATTCCCCCTCCAAAATTTCCACTTTTGCCGACATGTTCTCTGAGCTGTGATTTCAGAACTGGTTCTTTCTCACTGGGAAGATACTCATCTAAATCTTGTGGAAAGTCTCGTCTCCAACTATCTGCTTCTTGCTGATTCTATGAAAATTCCTGATGACTCTAGAAGGGAATAGAAGAAGAATCCATCAATGTTGGAGTCTCGGCTAGCTTCTTATATTTCATTAGCTTCAAGGTAATGAGTCTTAGTGATTTGAAAAGAGTAGTCAGTAGCATGTGAACCAAATTATACTATATGTTACATGCTACCTAACTAACAATAAAATATTTTATAGGTAAAAAAAATAGCATTAAGTGACACCATGATTGTTCATGTGGCTTGCAAAGAAGAAAGGAACTTTGAAAGAATACTTAGATAAATTATAGCCCAGCTCTTAAGGTGTGTCAGTTAGTTGGAATATTATTTTTAGTAGAACGAGTTATTTGTCATGTTTATGTGAATCTGTTTCCAGCTAGTCCCATGTGAGAACTGCTTCATTAATGCCACAGAGACTGAAATGGCTGTTATTTCAATCACTTCTCCTAACACTGATGTAATTTATCACTACAGTATCTAATATCACTATAGTAGCTAGTCCCTTTCACATGCCATTTACTTCCTACTTTTAGTCAATAGTCCATCAAATGTTTGTGGTAAATTTCTGACAAAGTAAAA
Organism: Coturnix japonica; assembly: GCF_054131305.1. Lineage (NCBI taxonomy): Eukaryota > Metazoa > Chordata > Aves > Galliformes > Phasianidae > Coturnix > Coturnix japonica. The sequence goes on along the minus strand of NC_140664.1, from coordinate 13,578,495 downwards.
TTATGGAAAGAGAATATTTTTAAGCAAAACTGTCCTGAAAGTGGAAGTTTTGGATGTTTTATTGATTGAAAAAATATATATATTTTGCATGCTCCTTGACTGCCAAATTCATTGTTGCAATAAAATTAATACCTCACTGAGGAAGAGGGAGGAATATCTGAGAAAAGTCAGTCCTAGAAGGAAAAGCCAGGATATTCGGACAAGCTTTTGTCTCTACTTTTGATTTGATGATATGATGAACAGAAACCTCATTTCAAGTTACAGTTTATCCTTATGGTTAAGATACTTATTTTTACTTGTGGATTTTCTTCCAAGAGATTTTAGACAGCAGTGTCTGAGCTTGCAGTTTGGGCTCACTGGTCTCATGGGAATTTCAGTCCCCAACTCCAGGCAGTGCTTTAATCAGGAAGGAGCAAAGTTATGTGTAAATTAGCCTTTCTCTTTCTGGTGTAACATCTTGATGACCCTGCCCCTTAGAACTGTCTACCAGAATCTATTTCATTAGTCTTCTGAAAGAATAATCATATGAACAGGCTTTCATGCACTCCACTTTCTTCTTCCTATTACAGCTTGACATGTAATATTTGATAACACTACCTTACTACACTTACATTTATTTAAATCTTTTCCCTATGTAGGAAAGTCTCAAATTTTTGTTATTAATTGATGATGGCTGTTTACCATGCCTCTGTTACTCCCTATAACATTCAATTTCAAGTTCTCCCTGAACACATCTATCATTTTCTATAACCCTAGCCTTTCTTTTGTTGTACAGTTGTTGCAGTTGCTTTTGTTTGCCAGATCTAGTTCCATAGGTGTACTAGACACAACTCTTGCCCAGTGCTGCTTGTTGCTTACCTTTTGCTTTCTTCCTCCCCTCTACCACTATTGTCATATACTTTCTTAACTCTTCTTAAAATTAAGTCAGCCAAGGAACTTTCTCACAGATGCATCTCAGTATTCCATCATTAAAAGACTTCTGTCTGGCTTGGCTGTTCAGCTCTGTTATTATACTGGTCATGATTTTATTTTTTTTATCAGAATGTCTGATTTCATTCTCAGTTATAAATGGTAGCATTAAGTCTAAAAATGGTAATCTCCTTGAATGATTGCTACCACATCTTTCTTTAATAACTGGCAGTGACCATCTAGCTGGTAAAAAAAGTGCAAAGGCGCAAAGGCATTTATTTCTGGATGTTGTATGATCACTGAATGTCCAGAAGAGACCTTGATGTTTGCTTGAGATCAGTATTAGGGAGATAGTAAAGAATAATTAGTGATATATTTCCATATTTATCTAGCAAACTACAGGGAAAATTAGTCTCAGTCTGGATGCTCATACTTCCAGTTATTCAACAACAACAACAACAAAAAAAAAAAAAGAAAAAAAAAGCATCAAGTAATTAATCTATGGGTATCCAAACTTTTGGTTTGCCTGTGCCTCATTGATTTAATAAGAATTTTTCTTGGGCCACAATTAAAATATATGATATAGTTCATGTATGTGTGAAAGGAAACTTTTATTTTATTATACTTTTTATTAAAATATAATTTTTAAAAAGAGCAACAAGGACACAAAACCTTGTCTCTTTTAATGATGGTGTAACTGCATCGGTGGAGAAGGAATGAGCCACTGATGTCATCTATCTGGACTTCAGTAAGGCCTTTGACATGGTACCCCACAACATCCTTCTTTCCAAATTGGAAATTTGGATTTGATATGGATCCTGCTCAATGTATTAGGACCTGGTTACAAGATTGTACGCAGAGAGTGGTGATCAGTGGCTCAATGTTTGGATGGAAATCAGTGAGTAATGTACTGCAGGGGACTAGGCTTCTTTGACATCTTCATCTGTGACACTGACATTGGGATTGAGTGTACCCTCAGGAAATTTGTGGATGACACCAAGCTGAGTGATGTGGTTGACATACCTGAGAGATGAGATGACATTCACAGAGGATTAGACAGGCTTGAGTAGTCGGCCCAGGAGAAAATCATGAGGTTCACCAAATCAAGTGCAAGGTCTTGCATCTGGGTCATGGCGAACTCTGCTATTAGTACAAGCTGGGGGATGTAAGGATAGAGCACAGCCCTTCTAAAAAGAATCATGGAATCATAGAATGGCCTGGGTTGAAAAGTACCACAGTGATCATGCTATGTGCAGGGTTGCCAGCCACCAGACCAGGCTGCCCAGAGCCACATCCAACCTGGCTTTAAATGTCTCTAGGGATGGGGCACCCACAACCTCCTTGGGCAACCTGTTCCAGTGTGTCTGAACCTGGGGTTACCGCTGAATGGAAAGCTGGGTGTGAGCCAATGTATTAGATCAGTTCAGAAGGGCTGGGGAGTCCCCACATTCTACCTTGCACTGTTTCCCGCATTGCTACCTTTATTCCTTGCGCAAGATAGTGTGATTGGTGATGACTGGATTAGTGATAAATCCTACAGAGTTCTGATTGTGTTTATCTGCCACAGCATGGGCTATTCTGCCCAAACTGTCATAACTTTTAAGGGAACTAAAGTATCAAGTTTGAGGTGATTGCAGGAAGCTGCACAGGACTGTCGATGAGTGCAGATGAACTAAGAATGATGAGAAAGAATAGTATCAAATGAAGAAGGGAAAATTGAGTTACTCAAAATTGTGAAAATATCAAACTTCTTTCTAAGCAGCACTCAGCCAGCTCCTTATGATGTAGGCTACACTGAATGCTTCGCTGCTGATAAGGTTATATATTTTCTGTGGTTTATTGTTGTCAGATCTGGCATTGCATTGTATCAAACTCAGTTCGTGATGTTTTTGCTGACTGCATTTGGCATTTGCATAGGTTATGATCCTGTATTGCATGTAGGTGCTAGACTCTGGAGTCTGGTTACTTAAGACAGCCTTACTTTCATGAGGTAATTTTTCTGATATGAAAGGCATGAAATAATTAAATAGATTGTACCACAGTGAGGGAAAAGTTATCACACTCACCAGCTGCCAGGAGTAAGGCTGAATATTCTTTATTTTATTGAGCTGTGGGAATGTACAGAGATGGGAAAAGATGTTCTGAGAATAGTGGAGAGTATACAGAAACTATAGCAAAGGCGTTATTGTTAATGATAATAATTATGATGGGTGGGATTAGATACTTCTTTGATGAGATCATTTGAAGTTAAAAAAGATGTATACTCCCCAGTTTCACTGGAAATATCAGAAATTGAAAGAACACAAGTACCTTATTCAGAATATCTTTGCAAATAATGCCCATGATCTTCGCTTTTTACCTACTGCCAGAAACATAGTTTTGCTGTCCCTTATTTTTCTGTGACCTCTTTTTTCTGCAGTTCTGTTATGTTTCTGTTGCTGCTGCTCCACAGAAGATATACAAGTGTATTTAAGTCAGTCTTCAATCCCTGCCTCTGCTTCCATCATTCTCACGCAGCTTTTATATTGTATGGACTGGTTTCTGAGCAGGTTTGAGTCCACTCAGACACCTTCACTGGCATTTTTCACAACTGGACATTTAATATTTGTTTCAATTAGTGTAATTAAAAAGTAACTGTTAGAGCCAGGAGGCTGAACAAGCTGATGTGATCTCCCAGCCTGTCAGCCTAGCGCTGTAATTTTGTGTGCTACATGATATGATAACAGTGCCCATTATTCACATGTGACTTCACCACCTATTCCTGAGGACTGGATAGCCTTTCAAAGGTTATCATGAGAAGAAGAAGAAAAAAAATCTTAATACTTTCATTCCAAACCATCTGTTCTGAATAAGTTTTGTTTTAGCCAAATTTCTGAAAGATACAGGCCTGTGATAGAGATTGATAATCTTCACTGAAATCTGCACAACTTGTCCTCTTGGAGTGGTTACTCTTCCTTGTCTGGACAGTCCATGACAAAATGAGCTCGAGGGTAATTATCTACATGGAAGTTTTGTAGAAAGGTATCTGAAGTATAGCTGAATGAGGGAAATAGAGAAAATACCAATGAGCTTGTTCCAGTTGTTCACTGTAAGTGTTTCCTAGTTCAAGTTTGATCTCAGCAGTCCAGTCTAGGTAGGAAGGATGCTTCACTTGACTAGAAACTGGTTCCTGAGAGAATGGATTTAGTTTTCAAGAAATGACATGAATGTATTTTCATCTGAATTTCATTTTTCCTTATATTGTATGACTGATTAAGCCACTGGTAGTATCACATATTTTTCTACTTTAATTTAAACACTTTGTTTTAAGTAATAACAAATGCTAGCTATTTCACAATGTTTTGTGTTAATAGAATTAGAAATTCAGTTATTAAAATTAGCAGTTTTATTCATATTGTTCAAATAGTGACCTTTAAATAAAACAGTGAAAAAAAAGAAGCTAGAATAGGTATTATTGCTGCCAAGTCTTCTCTAACATTCTTCTGGTTTTCCCTTAGCAATTTTACTTTTCTGAAGACTTCAGTATACATTCAAAGTTAGAATTATCTAGCAGTCTGCCTCAAAAGAATATCCTTAAACACAAAATTGTCTTTTTACTAGACTCTCCTGGAAGTATCTAATCTTCCAGGAGAAACTTTAGCTGTGGTAGTCTGAATGGAATTGCATTCCAGGGATGTAGATTATAAACTAATTCATCAAGCAGCCTTCTCAAAATAATAAATAATGGAAGATTATTAGAAGGAATGATCTCAACCACTTATCATTTGGATTTACACTGAGTGATGAAAAAAGAAGAAAGGATGTCAAACTGGTTAAGCCTACTACAAATAATGTGGTGATTCAATTAAATTCTCTTTACTTCAATATCATTTTAATGTAAAAAAATTACTCTTTTGAAGTCAAGCTTCATGATTTTTTAAGAAAACTAAATGAATTGAAAGGTAGCCAAAAATATTCCCATCATATTGCTCAGTTTCATTAACATGTTCATACTATATGTGTCACACCATACAACCTTTCAGAAATGAATCTATCAAACAATGGAGAAGGTTTCTGGACCCCCAGAAAATATGATAGCTGGGCAATCTACTGGACTGTTCATTAGGTTTTGGTCATATGTCTCCGTTATCACCTAAAAAAGGAAGGATGAAAGAGGTGGACCAGAAGTAGTTGCACACTGAGTTGCTCTATGTGAAAAATAACAAATTTGGATGAGAAGGTCATGGAAGAAATTCTGCTTTCTGAAAGAGCATTGCATTGTATGTGAGAGAAACATGTAAAAATAGGTCAGACTAGAATAATATTAGAGAGATCTGGAAAAACACTTAGTGAAAATCTTCCCCATGTCCATTTGTCAAAATGCATTGCCTATGGAATACTTCATTGCCAGTCAAGTTTATTGACAGCTTACTCTCTGAATCCTCACTATTTGCCTGTAAGACTGATTGTTATAAGTTCTAGATTAAATTCATTAAATTCTGGATTTTTGTTGGTCTCTTGACTTTCTAAACTCACCTTTCATGAGAACTGAACTGCACGTTAATACCAAGCAGGTGCAGTCTCCAGGATGTCTTTAAACTCAAGGAGACGTGAGAGCTGTCTCCAAGCCCATTTAGTCTGACCCTAAGAATTCACCGTGGACAGACTGACTCTAGACTGACTCTAGATACGAGCATGGACAGGCTGACTCTAGACTCCTGGTTTCGTAGGAAGGAGTAATGGTATATTCTCAGAACTGAATATTTCTCACTGCTTCACAGACCCACAGTGATATGAACCAAGCTACACATCTATTTCTTCATCTCAGACCTACAGTGATATTAGCTGGTGAATATGAATAGCTCTGAGTGTGCACAGCACAGCTGAGACTTTGGGAAAGCTAGAAACAGAAGCATTTGTTCGAAAGGAAGCAGCAATACAGTAGGAGCTGTACCTACATCTCAGAGACTGGATGTTTTCATATATTTTGTGTTTACAAATTCAAAGGAAGCATTCATACAGAAAAGCTTTAAGGAAAAGGAGCTTAACATATGGGTCATACCACTTTACACTTTTCTTATTATCTTACTCAGAAGGGTAGAGGGGTCTTGCTTTCTGGTTCTGGTTGAAGACATTTCTGAGGACTCCTACAATTTTTTTGCTGTATCAAGTCATTTTTTCTTGTAAATAGGAAAACTATCATAATCAACCATATGAATATGTCTAATTGGGATGACTATAAATTTTAATGTTTAGGAAATGCTACAAGATTTCAAATGCTTTCAGTGAGATGCTAGGTTCCTTTCATATGAAGGTGAGCATTGGATAACCAAAAATAGTCAGAATAGTTATAACTATCAATTTTAAACTGTAAATTACTTGTGAAATTCAACGTCAAGATACTCTCCTTTTTTTGCTCTGTTTTCAGTTACAGAAGAGATGAAAATGACAGTTTCTTCAGACTTAAGGATAGGAAGAAACAAGTGAAAAAACAATATTCTTGGCCCATTGTTAAGCTGTCTGTATTGTGACAGTCCTGAAATTCTACCTCATATAATACCTGACAGAAAAGTTACAGAATCGAGTTCAGTTGACGTATCTTCTTTTAAACTGCCTGTATTTTAATATACTTTCTTCTAAAAAGGAACATTTATGGATCACATACACGAGTCAATTAGACTAGCAGTTCTTTTGTTCTTTAAAGATACTTTCTTCTGGATTATATTCTGCTAAAACAGAAACATTTATGAATGGACATTTTATGATACATACATATCATACATATATTTTTTTACTCAATCTATCTCGGGCATGAAAATGACCTTTCAGGCCATGTCATTCCCACCCCACGCTACCCTGTTTCTTCAAACTGAGCAGATCTGTTGGTGAAATTGATCCTGCTGAAAATCATATATAATAATATATATATTATATATATATATATTATATATATATACTGTAATTTTATAGTGTTATATGCTTAATATAGAGAAACATAGTATTATATATATTCCACTCCTGGACTGATTTTTGTTGTGTCCATGATCTTGTTCACAGTGCTTTTGTACAATTCTTGAGCTGGTCCATTTATAGATGGAGAATCTCGTGAGTACACCTTCAGTTATATACCTTCAGATCTTGGGTAAAGATTTCCACTGCACTCCTACAGATCAGTTGTTCTCTCTCAGTACTATCGTTAAACCCAGGCAGAACTTGTATTGCATCCTCAGATTCCAAGCTGATAGAAACCACTTTGTCTTTAGCCTGACTTTTACAGTTGAATTAACATTTACATTACCATGGAGGAAGGGGGAGAACTAAAGAAATGGACACTAAGGATAAACAAGCAATAATAATAAAGATAAACCATTCTTCTCAGATTGATTTGTCTCTTTTCTATGATGTGCATCCCATTTCATATTTGTCTGTCTTGTATTTCTAGCCAGTTGATAATGCAAAATGAATAGCAGGTTATGATCCAAGAACCTCTATTAGTACTATATGTGTTGTATTGAGTGTAGGCCCATGTTCTTTGTTCTGAGAAGAGCATCTTAATATTTGACTATAGGAAAACACATATTCATCATTTGCATCAGTGAGAAGTTAATAACACACCTAGCTTACTGAGCCAGTAAAATCAAATACAGAATGGTCTCATTCCCTTCACTGTGTTATAGGTTATATCATTTCTATTCAGTACAGCGAAATATTTTAGTTGAATATTATCAAATGTCTGTAGTTGTACTTTGGCTTTTCTCTATATTCATTTTAATTTATCTTTCTCCTCTTTTTATTACTTGCCTACTCATCCTGTTTTCACCCATTTTACTTGTTATAGGTATTGATCAGGTTTTGCACAGTAACACATGCAGAAATACAAATATTGTATTCATGTGTATTTTTAAGAACTGTTTTCATTTTCATTCTAATCCAAGTTGGCTTATTACCAGAGCAGTTTTCCTTCTTTACCTATTGTAGCTTTTGGACTTCTAGTAAAATATTCCTAAACTGTTCCTAATTATTCATATTTTTTCTGTTTAAATAATTTCAAGAGATGTGGCTGTAGTTGTTCTCAGATTTAGAAGACTGACTTCTTTAGATCTCCAAGTAATTCAGTAGGTGCCATAAAAATTCTGAAGCAATGCCCAATGAAGGACACTGACCTCCCCTCACATCATTTCCAGAAGAAATATGAAAGGGAGATGATAGACAATCTTGATTAAAGTTAATCTAATCGTCTGAGACAGAACCATTAATTTTTAGAGATCTTGATTGTAAAAGTAAATAAGCTAGGGTTTCATGAGTACACATCTTTGTTGCTGAAAAATAGGAACCTGTCTGCATTAAAATTCTGAGGAAGGATACTGTCCTGATTTAAAAGCAGAAAATGAAGATATTACTTTTAGAGGAATAAGTCACGTTGTTTCATTTTCATTTATGCAGTCTTAAAATCTCCAAGCACCAGCTTTCTTGGGTCAAGAAATAATAGAGCTCCATAAGATTTGGACTGAATACTTGCTCTGAGAGGAAACAAACTTCAGTTTCTCAGTCTGGTATGTTACCATTGCATTGGAGACAAGCCTTCTGAAAACAATAATTAAATAACTGCTTCAGAGAAAAAAATATCCAGTAATGGGAACCAAAGTAGTAAGTCTGATTTAGTATGCCTGCACAAAAGCAAAGTCACTTATTGCTCTTCAATTGCTTGTTTATTCGTTAAGTAATTATTCAGAGAGCTGAAAGTTTTCTCTGAAATCTAATAGGTTTTTAAAAATTTGATTTAAAAACTTTAATTTTAAACCGAAAATCTAAAGACAACAAAATGCACAGTTTTCTACAGGCACTGGAAAAGGATTTGAATAGCAAAGCCCATCTTCCAAGTGTGGTACTAACACTTGGCAACCTGAAATTGGACTTGTGATTTGTCCCACAAAGGTGAGATGTAAACCCACGTTCCTCCCAGCTTTTGAAAACTTCAGCTGATGAAAACATTGTGTAGAAGGGTTTACAGATATCCCATCTGATCTTCTTTGCAAGTCTAGTATCGTTACTTATCAACACTTTTTACAGAAAGTGCTTGAAATAAAACTTACATTCCAGATCACATAAAAGATCTTTCTCAGTGTGAACCTGACTTTTTGTTTATGTACTTAACTTTTTTGTTTTGATTAGAAAACAGGAAACAAATCTCAATTTCCTTTTAAGCCAATTCTGTTGTTCAGCTGAGCAGCCATATCAGAAAAAAAAAATAAAAAAATGTTTATTCAAGGTGTCCTAAACCTCATGGCTTCTTATTCAGTTCTTTCTAGATCAACTGGTGATAGTCTTTATTTTGTACAATATTCCTTATTTTCAGTACATCCGAGTATAGAGGATAAGTAGAACTTAAAAATTCTTTACGTTGTAAATCTTTAAATGGAACAGCCAACTGCAACTGTGACAATACATTACAGAGTTATTGATGATGCTGGCAAAAAATGCAATTTGACTTACATCTGCTTCTTACAGCTTTTCAAAAATGATATTAGCAGATCAATAATGAATTTCATTTCTGTTCAGATAGTATGACATTCATACATTATATCTCCTTTTCCCTCTACCCACGGTTTTCCTGTTTTCATCCTGCCTAGCTGTCTCCAGGAAAACCTCTTCTTTTTTTCAAGAAAATTTTGCCAAATACTCCAGGGCAATCTGTTGCAAACTAGTTTTTAGTTGGGTCCGGGCACTGACAAAGCTAAATTGTTAAAGTCCTGCTTATACATAATGTCACCATACTGTGAACTGCTTCAGGATGGAGACCAAACCCCATGATCTTTCCATGCTGCAGATCAAATGGACAGGCTTTACAGCAATAAAGTGAGTCAAGTTTCTTGGAGCTGTTCTGAAGTCTCAGCTCCATCTCATTCAATTTTCGGCTGCCTCCACTTGTTTAGCCTCTTATCAGTTTACATATATCTCAAGGATAAGACACTCCTTTAGCCAAGTTAATTATACTGTCTTCATCCCATGCAATCATGAGCAGGTCTGGTTATTTTAATCATCTTCACACCCACTTTCCTATACACATTTTGGTTCCACGGTAGCCATTCTAAAATGTGTGAGCTGGACTCTTGCCTACAAGTAAGCTGATCCCTGCATTACTCTGAAATATTCTCATTGCATTTGCTTCTAATTGGGTAATGCACTACACTGTTTTTATACGACATTTTGTTCCTTGCTATCAAACATTCCATGCTTTTTTCATGACATGATTTATAAGACTTCCTTGTCACCTACATTCCTGCCAATTCTCCCAGAGATTCATCTCTAGATTGTTCTGTTTATTCCAAAGTCTCACCCTTGTACTGCTGCTAATTGAATATTTGCATACCCTGTTCCTTCTGTCTGGAACTCCCAACCCTTTTAAGTCACTGACTGTCCCTTGCCAAACACTTTTAAAACTCAGGCTGAAATTTTCCACTTTGAATATTGCTTCTTGTGTTCGTATGTAATCTCTTTCAAAATGTATGGAGCTGAGAAATGTTTCCACATTCAAATGATCAGAAGTGAAAGATAATATCAGAGTTCTGGGCCAAATCAGATACAGACCAATCTACGAAAGTGTCATTTCACTGTAGAATTAAACAGCAGTGACAACTGGTTGGTTGTTAAGTCACATACACTGACAAAAATCAGGATGCTCGGCTACAAACAAATCCAGGGGGTCTTCCATGTTGCTGAGCACAGAGCTGTTGCATGTGTACGTGTAACAGATGTGTACAAAAATGGATCTGAAAGGGGTCTGACAAGTAGCTTAAGTTGCTGGAAATTGGAAATCATCAATTTAGAAAAAAAAACAGTGCAGTCATACAGTATCCAGATAGTAAGTTCAAAAAGTGAATATTTTAATTCAAGTGCAACATGCTCAGCAACATGTTAATAGTGAGATCAAGGACACAGCTTCATCTTCTCACACACCTCTCTTTTGATATGTTTCCAACTATTTATGTTCCCTTCTAAGTCTGCCCTCTTCTTGCCACTTTTACCAATGAGAAATTCAGAATGTAGGCCTTGTCATCCTACCCATTTTGTGCCAATATACATATGACATTATCAACTAACTTCAGAAGGATCTATTAACACATCAATGAGGTCTTTAGGAGGAATACCAACACAAAAATTTGTCCAGTGTATGGCATACCCAACAAACTATGGAAGCAAGCAATAGTTGCTGTAAGTATATTTTCAGATTGATATTATTAATAAACCCATGCTAGCTTCTCTGCTATTTTGACTTTTTGGTTTAGTGCTTACTAAGGTTGTACTGGAAAAATGTTACATTTATGACAGATTTAAAGAATAAAAAAATACTTTTATTTTAAATGTCATAAAATAGTAGGGATGTTGTCAAATGATTTCTGTCTTCAGAATGTGCTGTCTCCTGTGACTTCTTTGGCTGATTTCACTTTACCTGAACTACATCTTAAAAAGACAATGTCTTTGTTTGGTATTGCAGATATCAATATAAAAATAAAGTAAACCTCCCTGATTTTTTCTCAGTGGGGAAATATTTTATTGCTTTTTATAGATAGATGCAACCTTTGGGCTACAATTGCTGTTAAGCTTCTTATCACATTCAATTAATTTAATATCATTAAACCAGCAATTACCATTTTTTTAAATGCCCGATTAAAATTGCAGAGTGTTTGTACTAATGCCAAGAAATCCAAAGTTATCACGACTCCAGAAGTTTATAAGATACCATTATTATTCTCTAAGAGGACACTCTCTGAGAGACCAATACTGAAATCAGGTGCCATATATTTTCCCTTTCCCTGACACTTACCTCTCTGTGAAACATCTGGTTCTGGCCACTCTCATCAGCAAAATATTTGAAGGTGAGTCTTATACAAGTTCCATTAACAGACAAAGTTTGATGCATATCCGAGGTGCTATTTTTACTCTTTGTTTTAACTTAAGAAAATTAAAAAGGTGAAGGTAGATGTTCTAACAGAGTTGCTATGTTTACACTGTAAATAATTTGAATCGATGTATTGTTATGAAGGGGAATTAATTATGCATAGTGTTTTTTAGCATCAAAAGGAAGAGTTGGCTGAAACACATGTTAAAGTTGTAGCAAGAGATTAGCTGTGCAGCACTGCAGGGCTTAGCTTTGTATTATCTGGAGATTTCATTGCTGGTGAATACCCCTCAAATTATCACAGAGGAGGCAAAAAAATTCAAGTTATGTCTGTGGGGTTGAATTTCCTGTCACACTGGCATCTGTCAGAAATAAGACCTGTAAGTAACTTGAATTACACTGATATTAACAGAATATTAACATTTGCTCCCTAATGTAGAATTTAAGTAAATGAAAATGAATTCTGAGTGCACATATTTATAGAGGACAGGTTACTCTTCAGATACAACAGTGAACAGTAATGCCTGCTGCTATTGCAACTGTAGTTGAGATTATGCATTATTTTTTTTTCTCCTTCAGAAGTTTATTTTACCTTCTGAAGCTTCTTCCTTTGATTTTTCATTCTGCTTGAGGAGAGGTTTGTGCCCTCCAACATTTCTCAAGAGACAGACGTGCCCAGAAACCACTCAGAAGTATAACCACCTGCCAGTCCTGCAGGCAAGCACCAATGCACCAGCAGCTGGCTGTGTACTCTCTCAAGGAATCTGAGGGGAGAAAAAATCAAGTCGGTATCTAGGTGCTGGAGTCAGAGTCAGGGAAGGAGAATGTAAATGCTGTAGACATGCAAATATTGAAGGAAAAGCTTTTTTTTTTTAATTTTCCTTTTTTTTAGAAGGCAGATAACACATGCTGTATTTGCACAATTATTATCCTATTTTCTCTGTTGGTTGTATCTCTTGTATGACTTCAGAAGAGTGAAGTAGGTCTTAGGTTATGAGTTCAGTTCTTAGTACTAGATTTGAAAAAATAATACCTTAGATAAATTAGTGCAAGTTCAGACGAATACAGTTTACTCCAGTGTGTTCAGTTCAGCCTTTCTGGTACATGACTGTGCACAATATACATTCCTGTGCAGAATGAGCTGTTGCTACAGCATAGAAGCTCCAGGGCCATTGCTATGGTTCAGGACCAGAGCATCTTCCAGGAACTACAGTGGTCAATCCAATCCTACATTGTGCTTATGTTGTGGAACATTTCCTTCACATACACATCCAGAAAAATAATAATAAAAAAAAATATATATTAAAGAAAAAGAAATCGGGAGAAGAACGCTTTAAAATATAGAATGTAATGAAAAAAATAATAATGCTTGTTTCAGAGTTGTAAATCAAAATTCTTTATTAGCAACCTCAGGGAGATCCTCGTGGAATGAGAGTTTTTGTGGCTGGAACACAAATTTGATGCCCAGTATTAGGTAATTCAATCTTGAAGTGATAAATAAATACAGGATATAATTACAACTGGTCTTTACACTCAAAAGCTACCGAGCACACAACAAACATTTCTGTTGTAGTCACTTACATCAGGTTTCATTCTGGCCCCGTCTTTAAGCTTTTACATGATTTTAAATGGTTGCTTCAAAGTCAGATCTTTGAAAAAGACATATGACTGGCAGAGAATAAATATTTTACATGGAATAATTACTTATTGCCTGAAGTCTTTGGCATGTAATCTAGCAGGGAAAAAAAAAAAGAAAAAAAAAAAAAAGAAGTAGAGAAAAAAACATTTTAATAAATGCCAACCACACCTACAAAAGATAAGTACCATCACAAATCATACTCACTTATTCCAAGATTATCATTTGATAACCAGTCCAAATTGCTGTTGAGATAATAGCACCTCTTTTGATGTTACTGGCAAAGTGCAGGTAAAAATATTTCTGTGTTTGGCTTTCACCATTACTGCTAAGATTTCACAAAAGCTAACAACAAAACAAGAGCCAATGCATAAGAGAAAGAATACTTTCTCATAGTAAGGTAAGTTAGATAACTCCAGCATACCTTAGAAACAATTGCTACCTATCAGAAATAAGCTACTAAGTGGAAAGTATATAAATATATGCCTCATTTCATGGGTACACTTTGGAAACATTCAGTAAAATCTACTTTAGTTTTAGACTAATTTTCACAGAGGAGTTTGGAAAAGTACTTGAACAAAATATAATAGGCTCTCCCAACAATGAGAGAAACCAAATAGCTTTTGTTGGGAAAGGCATGAACTGGCTGTATTGTTGTAACAGCCTTCTCTCCCTGACAGCTCAGGTCCACATCCATTCAAAGGCTGCCTTCATAGCATCCCAGAAAACTTTAATCAATGTCAGGTTTACACCAGTGCAGAGCAGAATCTTTGGTTTATCAGTTTAAAACAATGGGATCCTTTATTCGGGGAGACTGTGACTCACTGCCTTGTTTGTCCTAGCTAATGAGAACTAACAGCACTGTCTGTAATGGATGTGCTATGGATATTACTGTGGGAACGTGCCTGCAGGAAGTGATCCAACTATCTGCAACTGTGTAGTTAAAGATGATTGTTATTAAAATAATTTTGGGAACTCATGTACAAGATGTACTTGAATTGCACCATGAATAAGTTAACGATTGTTCTAACTTATCATAGCTGTTTTGCACGTATGTTCAACATGCAACTTGTCAGCATTTTAATGCTGTGCGTGTGTGTGGGGAGAGGGGTGTGAGCAGACCTCGTCTGCTGACTCATTTTGATAGATGGATTGGGCTTTATAATCTCTGAATCAGAGAGAAACGGAGTTATTCTCCAACATGAAATCGCTTGGGGGAAAAGACTGAAAATCCTGCATCCTTACAACAAATCAGCCCAAGGAAAGGATCAATTCAAGTGAATGGAAGCTTGCCTGGGATTTCAGACAGGGTTTGTAACACCATAAATGAAAATCTGACAAAGTAGGAAGTCAACACCTTTTCAGGACACTTCTTGTTTGCACGATTGCTGTTTGAGAAACTGGCATTGACAACTCATCTCCCAGTAGTCAGTGTTTGCCAGTCAGAAGTTAGCTGCTGTTTAGCCCTGATGTAGAACATCTCATCTCTCTTCTGGTGAAGTCTGGAACATCTACAGACCCTAAGAACTAGTATAGAAATCTCTGTGACTGTGGGGAAATAGACAGAGAAAGAATTAATCAGCTTTCTGGGTTGGAGGATTTGGGAATCTTTCATTTTTTCTCTTCTGTGAGGGATTCTGGCTATGTCTGACAAAGCTCTTGGAGGGGAAGACTGAGGACTACTGAGCCCTGTGCATGTGGTTTGTTAGAAAAAGGAGGGGAGAAGAGTGAATGTGTGAGATTTTCTTTTCCTCCTAAGGAGGCTGAGATCCATAGCAGAGCATGCAGACACAACCATTTGCTGCAGGAGCATAGGGTGTTCACTACACCTGAGCAAACTGACAATGTCTCCTTACAACTGCAGAGTTGTGAATGAAACTATAGACACAAGGCAAAAACAGCAACAGACATTTGGACATCACTACCATTGTAATAATTGCTAATATATTTTTTAAAGAAGGGCTGTAATCCAGATGGTGTGGCTTACTGCTTCATTCAAAGAAAATAAACATCGAGTGAATTACAAAAGCACCATGTGCTTGAGACTGAGAAATGATGAAATTGTTTTGAAAAAGGCCAGGAGTAGGAAGAATTGCACAGGAAAGAAAAGTGATCAAGTAGAGCTAAAAAAGTTAGCAAAACTGCTTTTCAGTTATTCAGAATCCTGAACACATACTCTGTAATGTCTGTATATTCTTATGAATACAATGTAATTTCACATCTTGGTCAAACTCTTCTTGTTGGTCATCATGACTAATGGAGACCTGACCTGAAACTTGTCCCTCCTGTACCTCCAAGCTAATAAGAAAAGTTTTAAAAGATGTTAGGATTTCCCTTGAGTCTCAGGTGAGGACTGCTATACAGAAACACAACTATAATGAAGCAGATGGCAGAGGCTCTTATGGTAGAAGTTCAGTGCTGCGAGTATCAGTACGGGTTGGGACATGATCTGTTGGAGAGGAGCTCTGTGGAGAGAAACCTGAGGGTCCTGGTAGATGACAGGGTGGTAATAAGCCAGCAATGTGACCTGGTGGCCAAGAGGGCCAATGGGATCCTTGGGTGCATTAAAAGGAGTGTGTCCAGCAGGTCAAGGGAGGTGATCCTCCCCTTCTACTCTGCCCTGGTCAGGCCTCACCTGGGGTACTGTATCAAATTCTGGTCTCCCCAGAACAAAAAGACAGGGATCTCTTGGAAAAAGTCCAGCAGAGGGTCACAAAGATGATAAAAGACTTGGAGCATCTCCCCTGTGAGGAAAGGCTGAGCAAACTGGGTCTGTTCAGCCTTGAGAAAAGAAGACTCAGAAGTGATCTTATAAATGTTCATAAATGGCTTAAGTGAGTCAAGGAGACATGGCCAACCACTTTTCAGCAGTCTGTGGGAACAGGGCAAGGGGAAATGGCCATAAACTGGAGTATAGAAAGTTCTGCACCAATAAGAGAAGGAACTTCTGCACAGTGAGGGTGACAGAACACTAAGCAGGCTGCCCAGGCAGGTTGTGGATTTGCCTTCTCTGGAGATATTCAAGACTGTACCCAGCACTGTTACATCCGCCTTGTTTCTTAGGCTGCATTAACACCCAGGTGCTAGTACTGTTAGATTTTCTCAGTCTACTAGGCATAAAAGAGGTTTAATCCTTCCCTGGTCTGTGCTTGACTTCATCAACAACATTGGGCAGTTCTACGTGCAGCAAACTTTCACAAACTATTTTTTCTTCCATACTGTTATAAGCCATAAAGTTCAAGAACACGGCAGGATCAAGAATACTAAAATTACTAATAAGATACTAGTAATATTGAAATAGCATCTTAAAAGTATAGAACTAAAGTAGTAGTAGAATACTAAAATAAATAAATAATATTACAAATAATGTGGTTCAGAAAATAAAAAGGGGACTTTATACAGAATGAAGATGTAATCAGCTGTTGAGGATTTATAACCAGTATTAGTGAGATGCTATAAGCAGAATAAATTCTGCCTTCATGTTCTCCTCTGTATTATTATCCTGGGAAATCTGAATGGATTTGAGGTAGGAAGATTTTCTGGCATGAAATACAGGCATGAAATAGGTAATTCTTAATACTACATAGTCTGACACTCAACTAAGGTGGTAAGAGGCAGTGCCTGTCACTCTCTATTTCCCTTAGCACGTAATGTACACATTATGCTGCTTAGAAATGTACAGCATACTGAGATACACAAGTTCTGTATGCACCTGGGCTGATGAGAAGCAGGGTTTTGTCTTGTTTTTGGAAATCATATTGTGTATTAATAAATAAGAAACTCTCTTATGCTTCTCCCTTTTGAAAAGTTTATTTCCCCTGCATATTTCAAACCTCCAATGTTCTAGATCTGTTAGGGACACATGGCTCTTGCACAGAGCCAGAGATGGCCAGCTCTTATATGTGGAATAAGGTCAAAGTTGTGCTTCATTTATCTGTGTTCTAACAAACGTTTATCAATAAAGGGATATAGAAAATAAAGATTCCCAAAAAATTTGAACAAGTTTTTGTGTTCTGCTGATAATTTCATGTTATAAATTACCTCAGAAAATATTTGCCAAAATATTGTTGGGCAAGTATGCTGTTAATAAGTAAATGCACTGTATTTCTGTTTATGAAATAGTGTGCCTTTCCCAGTGGTGTTATTTGATTACAAAATTAACTAATCATTACTGTCTTCTGTTTTTGGTATCAAGAAGCATTCAAACTGAACTGACAGCCTGGGACTGTTTGCTGCTGCCCTAGGAGACTCTGAGCAGTCATTTGCAGTGCTTCTAGATTTTTTTTTATAGTGCTAACACAATTTGATATTCAAATATTCAATTTGAAATTATATTTAAATTAAGATTATTCTCTTCCAGTTCACTTCTCTTGTAAGAAGTACCTGAGCCTCTTGATTCAATCACCTCAGTAAGTCAGATTGCCTAGAGCTCACGATCAAACTGCCTTAATTCCTTTTTTAGAAGGTCATGTAAACATGTGTGCTTAGTGAATTAGATGCAAATTCAATTCCCCACTCACAAAGCTTCCTAGTTAAGTTCCCTACCTATTTCTCCCATGCAAGCTGGCATCTGACAGCAGAATATTGACTTATGAGCTGTGGGGAAAGGCATGATCAGGCAAAATAAAAAAAAAACTGTCACTAGCATTGTAGGGCCTATTGATAGAGGGAATTCAAGCTACATTTATTTCTAAATGTTGTTCATTCTATAAGCTGGAAACAGCAGGTTTGAAATAATAATGAAATTACCATGTGGAATGTGTTGATTGTGCCAGACTCAACGTCTGAAGACAGTAAGTCATAGAAAGTCACAGGGTTTGTGTAATAATTAGATTTTACAGGCAATGAAATTTGAACTTTGAATTTTGTTTGCCTCTAGGTTTTCAGTCATCAGGGTGTTCAAGAGTTTTCTAAGACCAGGTGGTCAAAAAACATGTTCCAATTATGTGTAAATCTTGGAGAAAACAACCAGCCAACCAAGTAAAAAAACAAACAAACAAACAAACAACAAAGCAAGTAGTCGCCTACAGCTGTTGTCTTGCTCAGTAAGCCACCAGATACAAGAAAATCTGTGGTATTGTCTAGGTCAGGCTATTTTTCTAAAGTACTTTGATGCTTATCACAAGCAATACATTTTCTAGGCATACCATCATACAGATAATCCTGGCTGTGGAAAGATCCACAGTTCTTATTAGGCCTCAGGACTCCCTGTATTATATCAAGACACAGAGTTGGAAAGGAAAAGAGAATTTTCTTTGTGTGATATTATTTGGTAAATGTCATGACAGGTAATAATGATGAGGAAATCATAGACAGCAAAATACTTCTAGTGAAAGAGGCAGATAAAGAACTGTATACATGTAGATTCATCATCCTTTTCATTAAACCACTCCCTCAAGACTCTCCTGGTGTGTTACCAGAGCTAAGACATCCAGCTACCTAATTGGCTCAGCATGAGATGAACTTTCATCCACAAGTTCATGTACTTCTGTGCTTCCCTGCTCTTCTTGCCTCCTGCTGGGGGCTTCCTGTGTTCCTGCCCCTAGAACCAGACCTGAGCATCAGCCACATATCACTCCTGAGGTCTCGTGGGGTCTTTGCATTTGTATTTCCTCTGCTCAGAAATAAAAGAATGGCAATATTGGCCAACAGATTTCTTAAAACAAAAGGGAGAAAGCATAACAAAACAAATTAGAAAATACCAACTAGCAGTAGAAATAAAGGGTTGAAGGGAATTAAAATCAACTACTAGCCAATCTGAAAATTTAGTTTTACCTTTTCTGCTGAAACAAAATACTTCCAACCTTGAAACCCTTATAATTCTCACCTGAGAAATTTAAAAGAATGAGCAAAAAAACCCCACCTCTCTGGGCCACTGGAGTTAATTTTCTTTGTGTATGTTGGAGGAGGGTTATTTGAAAGAATTGCTGACTTGCCAAAATAATTGTAGCATTTAAAGAAAATGGACACGGAAACGATAGATCGGTTATCCTGATACTAATCTGAGGGAAATGAAAAAAAAAAGAAAAAAGAAAAGCCAGACAAATTCAGCACTCTATCAAAAAGGAATTACATGTTAAAAATAAAGCTCTATCATTCAACACAACGTCACAGAAAGTAGTTCTTGTCAAATTATCTTCTTGAGGGTTTTATTTTTTTTTTCTTTTACAAGATTATAGGTCTGGTTGATAAAGGTAGCTATGTTGTTACAGTATAATTAAATTTCTCCAAGGCATTTGAAATACTACCACATGACATCGTGTTTTAAAATCCTACATTATATGTAATTAATAGAACACACATTACATGATTTAAAAGCTACTTGACTGATAGCTCTCAAAATGTATGCATTAATGGAAAAGCATTAATTAGCTGAGCCATTTCTAACAAGACACTGCAAGGCCCTACATCCTAAGCCATTTTAAACTCTTTTTGAACACAACCTGAACAACATACATAGTTTGCAGGGGGACACAAAATTGATACTGTGGCAAATAACAAAAAGTTGGGTATTAAGGAGTTCCCTGACTCACCTGGGCAGGTGTCTTGAATTCAGGGAAGTAGTTTGAATGCACTCAGATGTGAATGGGGAACGAAAGCTGCCAGTCTATGGCCACAGGCAAAAGGACCCATTCGTCTTTGGGTGCATGAATAGAAAGACAGATCCAGCAGGGGCAGCAGGGCAACCTCATCCTGTACAAAAGGAAGGCCCTGTGGCAAAACTCAAAGGGTCTTGTAGGTCTGATAATCTTGGTCTGATTAATTTAGTGTTTTCCTGTTCAAATGGGATTTGGTCATCAAGGAAAAAAAAAGACTGGAATCGGTGAAAGCACACAGGAACTTGCTCCAAAAGGTATGTAGCCATCCTATCAATAGCCATTTGCAACAGTCAGAATCCAAGGTATCTGATTCAGTGAAAGTCATGACGGTATTATATTTCTTTTTCTTTGTATAACAGTGAGAATTAAATGATAGAATATTGTTTTCAAATGCTAAAGTATTGTATTTGTTCAACAGCTAATATCAAATAAAAGAACCAAAAGTCAGAACCAGACCCAGAAGTCTTTACAGAAGCTTCAATTAGTTCATAATTCAATTAGTTCATTATTCTGTTACAGTAACTCCTCAGCTTGTTTTTTAAATTCTGAACTTGAACATAATTTTAGGAACAACGTGTACATTTCTGATGGGCCAAATTAAGCCAAAATTCTTAGTGCAAGGGGGCATAATGTTTGGATTTTAAAAATCCATGTGAGACTAGAATTCGTTGGTTAGAATCCAATACTAATTAAAACTAAACAGAATCCAACAGACCTTTGATAATTACATCAAAAGTTCTCATTCATTTGATGTGGATTGTCTATATTTCATTGTTACTCTCTTAAAGGATTATTTATGTACAAAGTGTTAGAAAAGAGAATATTTAAAAAGTGGAACTATTAAGAGCAAACACTGATTCAGCATATGTGTTCATTTATTAAATGCTCGCTTTATTCTGCTCAAAACCATCACTTGAGACAATATTTTTTTGCATAAAGAATGATCTACAAAGATTCTTAGTAAAATATTTTTCTAGTGGAACAAGAAGTTTAGCTTGTTTACTGGGGACTTGATTCAACAGCATTTGCTTAACAAGTTGGATATTATGGAACCACATCAGTCATATTTTTTTGTTCCAGATTTGCCATTGGTTTACTAAGCAAGACTCCACCAGAGGAAAAATCTGATTTCAGGAAAGATCACAAACACCAGCCTAAACAATCTGAGGTGCTGTATTGAAAGTTGTCTGGAAATTTGGCATATTTTATGCAACTGAGTGCAAAGTGCTTTCCTCTCAGCTGAGTACATGGAAAGCATAGCAATATTATAAAAGAGAGAGATTACCAATGATGTCTAGACATGAAGAAAATCTGACCTCAGTTAGAACACTCTGATATTTACCTTTCCTTTTTAGAGAGTGATATACAGTATTTCATTATTTCAATATGCAGGGCAGCGAGAACTGATGAGCAGTTCAGGAAAAATTCCCTGCCTACAATGTGGGAAAACCTGAAAGGAAGAAGAAATGATTTGAATGAAAACCACATTGGCTAGGAAAGTGTAGCTCCTTCTCATTTCCATCATGAAAACAGTCTTGACTGCATTTTAAAAATATTGGTATTAGAAAACAAACAACAAAAATACCCATCAACATTCAGATTTCAGGAAACATTTAAATGGCAGATAGTTGTGTGAAGCTATTGCAGAGTCAGTGTACACAACAAACAGAGAACATTTTCCTCAAGCTTTCTCACAACCTGGGTAACAACTGACTTTTCACTTAATCTTCAGTCTAGGGCCCTGTTCCTCATTTCTTACGTAGTTAAATCTCTTAGTACATACTATTATTTTATTTATTCTTTTAAATGATTGTCCTCAAAATTATGCTATCTATTTTCACATACATGAAGTAGACTATTATCATTGGGCCGGTTGGAAGGCTAAAGATGACACTGAAAGGTATTTTAATAAAAGACATGCAAATAATTCATTTCCATATAAGAATCATAGAATGGCCTGGGTTGAAAAGGACCACAATGATAATCTAGTTTCAACCTCCCTGCTATGTACAGGGTTGCCAGCCACCAGACCAGGCTGCCCAGAGCCACATCCAGCCTGGCCTTGAATGCCTCCAGGGATGGGGCCTCCACAACCTCCTTTGGCAACCTGTTCCAGTGTGTCACCACCTTCTGAGAGAAAAATTTCCTCCTAATATCAAACCTTAACCTCCCCTGTCTCAGTTTAAAACTGCTCCCCCTTGTTCTAACGCTACCAACCCATGTAAACAGTAGATCCCCCTCCTGTTTATATGCTCCCTTCAAGTACTGTAAGGAAGAATTATCTGCCAAGAATTTTAGCCTACTGTATTTCTGAAAGAAAAGCAACACATTTACTTTGTTGATCACCTAGCACACCTATAACTTACAACTTTGTTATATGGTTCCCATCATCTCAGTTTGCTGAACTTCCTCTATCCAGAATTAATGTGGATGCAAAACAAGTAGTCCAAGCTGTGTTTTAGGCAATGAGGAATGTAAAATCACTGATTGATCTTCGTAGCAAGATCTGATGAATGCAAATAAGCAGTACAGAAAAGCAAAGTCAGAAAGTCAGTCATCCTCTGAAGCTAATACAGGTGCACAAAGTCACCTGGCTGCAGAGGATTCAGCTGGCCCTCAGATTAATTGGGAGGAATGAACTATCTTGTGCTACTGTAGAATTGCTCCCAGTACCTGATCTGCTCAGTTATCTTTGCGTTGTACACTTATATATCCAGAGTGGCAAAGACTGTTGTAGAACCTGTCTTCTTGGGGTAGCCATCTATTTTTTTTATTCCACAGTGATTTTGTTTTGATTATGCACCTTGAACTTATGCAATGAACAGGGGAAGAGATCTATGGAACTTCTGTTTACAATACAGTGCTATTCATTATGCCATCCTGATTCCCAAACTTGAACCCATTTGAGTGAGGTGAGAACACTGTGCAGGAAAAGAAAATATTGATGTGTACAGGTTATTAAAACCTACATCATAATGCTTACACAAAGGGCTGGTGGAGGCAAGAATTCAGACTAATGCACTTTTAATGTGTTATCTTCAAATGTAGTGCCTGGAGGGGTTATGCATATATGTGTAAATAAAAGAAAAGCCAAAAATTCCAAAGTATGGACAATACTGAACTCCATGGGAATGCAAGAAGCAAAAAGGATAAGTTTGTTTCCTTGACACATGATCAGTGGAAACAGCTGTAGATCTTGGGGGGAAACATTTCAAAGGAGTCCGCTTTGCTGTTGATTGTAGGACTTCAGAGGAGCTCTGTTGTGGTGGTGAAGGACTATTAAAAGGAGCTTGTTTCCTGTTGCTGACAATCTTGGTGCAAGCCAAAGGTGACGTTTCAGAGGCTTACAATTAGTTTGATAAGATTCTCACAAAGATAACATTAAACACCTCTTTAGCACTGAGGACAAGCTTTTCTCAACCAGCAGGTTCTTGAGTCAAACTTTGAAGGTGCCAACCCTTAACGGAGTAACTGGTAGTTTATACACTTGTATAATCAGCAAAACAATATACTCTCTTAATCATATTCTTGAAGATGACTGAAGTTTTCCTGGAAAAAAAAAAAAAAAATCATGTTCATGTCAGACATTTGAAATGAAAAACTCCACCCTAAATGCTACAAAGCTTGCTGAAATCAAGTAGCTCATAATTAGAATGATTATCATTCAACATAGCAAAATAATCTTATTAGGAAGTCAGTTCACTGACATCTTGTATTCATAGTGCAAGCAACAATTTTGATGTCAATCTGGTCAGTAATATTTGACAGCTGAGCACAATAACACTACATACTACACATCTATGGAAAAAAAAAATGTTATCCCCTATTGTGTGTTGCAGATCTGTGGGTCTGACATTTTCATTGCATATGGTTTTGTGTAGAGAGGTTCACAATTATTTTTAAATCTAAAGTTCATCTCAGTGTATAGAGAATTTTTATTTCTCAAGTGTTGAGAATTTTCAAAAATCAGGAAAACCATTGACTATTCTCTTGTAATGGGAAATACTTGGAAATTAACTACTGAAAAAACTGTTCATGCAAGTTTATGTATCTCATTTACTTGTCTATATGAAAGAAAAGGACTGATGGGAACAACATGGAGGGAAAATACAGTTCTCAATAAAATACAGATGAAGGCAGGTGCTAATGTTTTCCTCGAAAAGTGTATTTGTCTTTAATATGAATGTGATTTCCATTTAGGTGTAATAAAAAAATTACATTTAGAATTCTAAGGGTTAAATCTTGACATGGTTTCCCTTCTCATACGCACAAATAACTGTGGCCACAGTTTGTAGAGTATATTATTTGATAACACTGAGACATTTAACTATCAGATTAACGGGTAAATTAATATATGTAGATGTTGACATATCCACATTTGCACCCATAATTACTTGCAGATGTGGACTGTAGGTACAAAAATGGCCATACTTCAATGAAACTCCTGAAGTCTACATAATATTTTTATTCTAGAGTAAAAAAAGTATTTTAAGATTTTTTTTTATTATTTATTTATTTAATACTAGAGTTCTAGCTCTAACTCAGGCAGATAATTTTTGACATTTCATCTTGAAAACATGCTTTGTGTTGTTGTTTTTTAATGTACACAAGAATCTTTCCTTCCAAATTAACACAGATCAGCCTTTGACTTTTTAGCTACCGAAAAGGTTAATTTGAGATGATGTTTCTTACTGCACTTAGAGGTTTTTCTCTCCTACTTTGCCCCCCTTAGAGCTCTTCAACTCTTCTATCTCATCAGGGAGGTAAAAAATCTGATAAATTAGGAATCCAATGAAAGGTGCATGGCAGAATTGAGAAGATGACAGAGTAATAATGGTGATTCTGCTTATGACAGCTGCAATACTTTCACAATGGTGATGAACCATATTAAACAGCAAAGCAACAATAATTTTATCGCCACATACAGTGGCAAATTGACATTCCCAATTATGAATACATCCCCTTATTTATACAACAGTTGTTCATTGTATCTCTAACAGATCTCTGACTCAGAGGGTCAGTGTAATTGTTTATGTTGATGAGGTGAGATTCCTAAAAGCCTTCATCAGGCCTCCAAAAATTTGTCAGCTTTCAGCGTGGTGCAGAGATGTGCTCTCTGACATGTCCCATGGAGGCTGCAGCCACTTAAAAGCCTGCCTGCTCCTTCCATTCAGTGCGTCTGTGCTAGCCATAAAACTCCAGATGACAGAAGAGGGAAAAAAAACATGGTGGTAAGTCACAGAATCT
Source organism: Coturnix japonica (assembly GCF_054131305.1). Classification (NCBI taxonomy): domain Eukaryota; kingdom Metazoa; phylum Chordata; class Aves; order Galliformes; family Phasianidae; genus Coturnix; species Coturnix japonica. The sequence goes on along the minus strand of NC_140664.1, from coordinate 13,553,225 downwards.
TTTGAATCATAGAATATTTTGAGTTGGAAGGGATCCTTGAAGGTCATCTAGTCAAACTCCCAAGTCCTAAATGTCTGTCAGGTTATCTAGCTACTTGGGCACCTGATAAATGTTGAAAGTTGTTTTCATAAAACTCTACTGGAATTGGATGCAATTCAACAGATGACACCAAAGAACACTGGTGTCATTATTCCTCTCTCTCCTTCTCTTCACCAGACTGAAATGGCTGAGAGCCTGATTCCTTTCTGCAGTAGGTAAAATATAAAGACAGGGGCAAATCTGGCAATGGATGAACACATAATCATGGTTTGAAATACTTTGGCATAATGCCAGTGCTTATTATGAAAGATATAGCTTCAGGTCAGAAGATTTTTCTTCTATTGTACAGGCTGGCAACATTGTAGGGGTGCAGCAGAAGAAACACATCGAGGAATTAATCTCCATTTTTTACCTGCCAATCAAAATTGGAGCAACATCCTTGAAAAACAGGTGAGTTTTCTGGCTACAATACATCAGTTAGGGTTAGAATCAAAATAAGATTTTTTAATTTTTTTTTTTTTATTTTTAAGACAATGTTCTAAGAAGAAATTAAAGCCCATTAGACTCTAGATCCTGTCTATCATAGTCTCTAAAATCATTACTCAGAAGGCAGATGAGTTTTTAAGGCCCACCAACTCCAATAACTAGAAAGGAGATGAAAACTTTCAACATGAAAAATAAAATGATTTACCCCTAAGTGGAAAGATAAAAGAAAGAAAAATGAAGTGTAAATGTCAGATGTTAGTCATATTGCTTACCACACTGTTGAAGTTGTTCAGATGTTATGGTGATAAAGTCAGTAAAGGAATCTACATAGAACAAGGATGGACTTGTCCATGGAATTTTGGTGTTTCTACACCCAACCTTCTCAACATGCAATCCACTTGCACCTTCCACTATTACAATTAGTTATTTCATTGGTATGTTATGAGATTAATAAACACTTTTAAATTATTTGTGTTCCTCGGAAAGAGGGAAGATTTTGAGATACACCCATTAGTGATGAAATAAAGCTCCTTAGAGATAAAAATGCCAAATAACAACAATTTTAAAGGGAACACAAGTCATAGAATCATAGAACCACTGAATTATTAGAGTTGGAAAAGACTTCTAAAGGTGATCTAGTCCAAAGCTCATGAAATGAAAAGGGTCATCCACAGCTAGATCTGATTTTCTGTTTTCTCAGAGCCTGGTCCAGCCTGACCTTGTATGTCTGCAGGGATGGAGCATCTACCACACTCTAGGCAACCTGGTATTCAAGGACATTAGGTCTTTGACCAAAGAAAGAAAGAAAGAAAGAAGGAAAGAAAGAAAGAAAGAAAGAAAGAAAGAAAGAAAGAAAGAAAGAAAGAAAGAAAGAAAGAAAGAAAGAAAGAAAGAAAGAAAGAAAGAAGCTGGTGAAAAACATTTTCTATGCCAGGATCTTTTGGTGGAAGAATGGTAATCAGAAAGTAATGTAGAACTGAAACCTAATTGAAAAGGTTAGGAGTTAAGATACAAAAAAGTTGTTTACAGAAAAAGAACTTGATTTAAACAGATATGAATTGATTCCATTTAAGATAATGATAAATGATAAAAAACAGATCTTCAAATAAGCATCATGATTTAAAAATAAAAGTTGATAAACTAGTGGAGCTGTATAATAAAGTCTGTTAAGATGAGGATCCTGAGGGAGATTTGGTCATAGGCAAAGTCTGGAATTTCAAAGTTAAAAGTATTAAAACTTACTTACAGAACACTGTACCTCAAACTACAGAAGCATTTGAAAAAACTCTTAGATGACCTACAAGAGCAACATCCTCGAGAAGACAGGCATCACTGTATTGGAAATAAATATGAGAGATATAAGAAAGGGGTTTAGCAGGAAAAAGTCTGTGATTCAAGAAGTGAAAGATTTAAGTTAATACTGACCACAATACTGAACCAAAAGCTATTTCCTTTTTGAGCCATGTAAGTTAGAAGCAAAAGGCACGGGGAAACAACTAGGACAGCTTTGCAGTGAGGATAAAACAAAGATTAAAGATAATCTAGGTGTGGCCAAAAAATGAAACAAACTTTGCCTCAGGTTTCAAAAAGGACAATTATTTTGAATTAGGAGGAAAATCAGAATGGCTAATGGCAGCTTTCAGTTCCACGCCCTTGTTATCACTACTGTAATGGAAAGAGAAGTCACAGGGCTTAATGCACTCAAATCAGAGGGATTAGGTGGTCTCCTTTGCAGGATTTAGAAGGAGTGTTTTTAAATGCACCTTTCAAGTCAGTTTGGTATGAATGTACAACACCAAATGCTCTACCCACAGAGGAGAACATAATCAAGCATCTGTAACCCTGTAACTCTGTACGTTGTTTTAGGACAAATTTTGAAGAAAAAGGTATTTAAGGACAGTTTAATAGAATGTAAAACAATAGTGATTTAATGAAATATAGCCCATCCTAGACAGATTTTCTAGACAAAGGAAAAGCACAAGTTTTCATGTATCAAGACTTCAGGAAATGGTGCCAGCTGAGAAGCTTGTCACTTAAAATGAAAGAAAGCAGTGAAGAATCTGTGAAGTGAGTCTGAAACTGTTAGTCATTACTGGAAGGGGAGATGGATTTGAGTTACTGGTAGAGTTCTTCAAGGATTAGTCTTAAAAACAGGCAGTGACTAATAATAACCTGATACCTGTTTTTTACAGAGTGAGCAATTTGCTATACCTCTCAAATGTATACTTTCACCAGTAGAGTACATCTAGCTTATCATACAAAAGATCTGGTTGTTCTCTTGATGTAAAAGTATAGCAGCTCCTAATAGAAAGTTCTGCTACTGGGTGAGGGCTCATCAACTGATAAAGGCGCAGAAGGACCTGAGTAGAGTAGTTAGATTCAGGATTATATGAGTTGTGGATAGAATTGAGAATTAGGAAAGGCTTCAACAGTCCATAGTGGTATGAGATTTATTTCTTGAAGAGCCTGGGTAGTGTAAGATCTTGCAATACTTCAAACTTCTTGTTATGCACGTTCAAGAATGAATGTATGAATTCAAACTGAAACAGATACAAAGAAGAGGTACTAAAAGATAAGCTAGTGAGGCAGAAAGCACAGAGGCAGAAAGAGCACAGATGGGTTAGCAAGAATAACACTGAAATCTGGAGTTAGATGTCATGAGATACAGATTGTTCACTCTAAAGGTGTAGATGGGAGTTAATACAATGAGAATAAATTTGATAAGAATAAATTTTCTCTGAAACTTTACAGATAGTTTCGTGTTGTAGAGAAAACAAAACTACTAAACCTGTTTTATTTTATTTTTTAACAAGAACCTGAGTGTTGTTGAATCTATAAACAAAGTACAGTAAATTCTATGACATGGTACAAAGTAATGAATGGTCTCCATAATCCTAGCTACTTCTGTGTTTCTGATTTAGCATTAATGGTATAATATTATTATTTAATATTAAGTGTTATAATATTATAATCCATAAGCCAGAAAGCCTAGTGTCACCTAATCTTAATTCAAAAATTACTCATTTCTTACTGATGTATTTACTCATCTGAAGAGTTTTACAGAAAACTCCTTACCACTTTTGTGTCTTACCACAGTTGTGCCTGCTGCCATATAAACACTCTGACCTTCTTTTATTTACCTTACTAGATGAGTGGCTTGAATCTCCCTCAGGAACATTTTGTGTGGTTTATAATAATGACTGATTTCTAAACCTTGAAACATAAATTTCAAATTCTTGTCTAAAAATCATTGGATTTATGTGGAAATTTTACAGGTTGGAACTCCCCAAATGTGAGCTGTCAGGAAGAGAATGTTGGAATCCATCCAGATTTTCCAGAAAACGAAAAGATTTCTTGCAAAAACAAAAAGCCAACACACATCTTATGTCTCCCTTCCATAAATGCATTCATGTCAGTCACCCTTCTCCCTCTCTCCCCCTCATCCAGCCTGCCTCATTCCTGTATGAAATCAGAACTGAATCAAACAACAACAACAACAAACAACTTGAACACACACACAAAACAAACAAACAAACAAACAAACAAAAACAAAAAACACAAACTAAAATAGAGAGTTTTCTCAAAGTACAAATGTTGATTCTGAATTTACTCTATGTTGAATAATCCCAGTTTCTTCATGGATGGAGAATCCTACTTGGATAGGATACTTACAAACAAAATATACAGCATTATCTATGTAGCAGTAAGATCAACAGTCAGTGATATGAAGTGCGCATGATTGGGTGTTTTCCATTTTGGAGCTGTACCTGCTTTTTTTTTTTTTTTTTTTTTTTTTTTTTTTTTTTTCGATATTCTGATCCTTATTTTTTCTAAATAATTCTTAGGAAAATATAAATAAATGCTTATCAGATGTAGAGGTCAGTCCCCCATGGTGAGTATCTTCCAAAATTCTGTCTCCTTATTCTGGCATATTTGCTAACATGTTAAAAGTATGCCAGTGTACTATTATCATATGTGAGCAAAGTGTCCTTTCCTAAAAGGAAACAGAAGTAGAAAAACACCCTCCTGCGGATGTCACCTGTCCTTCTCAGCTCGATCACTTGCGGAGTGCAGTGATTTTGATAACAGGCTAGCCCATCAGAATGAAGGCTATCTTCCTTGGGAAAACAAAGGAACCAAGAAGGAATTGTTTTTCTTCTTATCTTTACTGTTGTCTCTTTCCTTTCTGCTGTATGGTCTTTATGTTTCCTGTTCTGTTTCTTTCCCTCCTCTATTAAGTTGCCTGTCTCTTACAAGGACAGTAAGAAACTATAATTGAAATAAGACGACCAAGTAAATTGAATGATTTGTCAGTTGGGTAATGATTAAAAAAAAAAAAAAAAAAAAAAAAAGAAAAAGATCTTTTTGATATAGCTGGAAGTACAGCTATAACATCTGTTGTTGTCAGATGTGATTTTTTTGACTTTGAAAAAACATTGCTTACGGATCTTCTCAAATCTTTTTGCTTAGTAAGACAAACTGTAATCACTGAGGAACAATAATGATTAATCCGTGACTTAACCAGTAATATTTACCCATCTTTGCAAAATAATCTTGGCTGCACAAAAGCTCTATGGATGTGAAAATGAATACACTAAAGTCAGGATGTCTGTCCGTGGTCTAAATTCAGATTCATTCTTAGGAATTCTATAGGGTCACAACTGGTGAGCATGCATCTTTCATCTGCTGCAGAATGAGGAAAGAGTACTCTAAAGGATTACTAGTTTTATATGCTGTTTTAAAAGAACAATTATGGTACGTGTGAATCAGTAATCCAGTGGTGTTTTAGAGGCAATCTGTTTTGTGATATTTATTCATTTCTTCCACCTCCTGTCTAAGCAGCTTAGGGAATTTTTTTGGGGGAAAAAACAAACAACAAAAAAGAAATGCTATGAAAAATGCATAGTTAAACACTCAGTCATGAAGCACTGAAGTAAAGGTTTAAACAACCCAAATAAAACTTAATATGTATTCTTGGCATCTGGATAAACTCAAAATATGAGGCAGCATATTTCATTTTACCATACATCAGTAGAATTCTAGTTTAAAGGAATGATGGTTTTAAGGAATAGCTGTTATCATATTTTTCTTCAATTATTACTTCTTAAGAGAATGATTTCGAATTAATAAACACTGTGGAAAATAATTATATGGAGATATTTAAAAATGAGTAACATGCTATTAAAAAAAAAATAAAGTGTGCATTAGAGAAGCTTGCTGTGTAATGATGAAATGCCCATTTCCACCTCATTTCCAAGAATAAGCATTCTGGTTTACCAAACTATCTACTTCAAATCCTTTCCACAAAGAAACATCATAGAAAGCTAAAGACAGATGGCATTTTTCTGTGCAAATCTGGGTGGGTTTGGTGATTGTAGAAGATTCACAAGAAAGTGCTTGCTAATCTCCTGCTGCACTCAAATCAGCCCTCATAGTCACACCATACACCAGAGGAAATGCAGAGGAAACAGTTATTCTGCCCAGCCCAGGCTGCTATTGAATAGCTCAGAAAGGTGTCAAAAGCCAGCCACATGAACTTAGATGGCCTAATGTACCCCGAGAGGCCATGGATCATTTCTGCTGCATAAAGCATCCACTGCTACACTTTTGCTTTATGGTCTAAGTCCAAGAGAAAACTAAATCATCTGAACATAATTCAGGCATTGATGTATGAAGCTTGCCCATGGGTTGAGAATCAATGAGGAGACTATCCTATTCTCTATCCAAATTCCCTTTAAATCACCTACATGATGAACAAGAATCACAACAGGCAGCTAAGATGCTTTAAAAGGCTTGGATTTCCCATTATATAGAACAACTGTGCATGCGTAGACATATAAATATATATATCTGTGCAAACTCAGGGGAAAGTTGACACATCCTGTTACTTTTTGTAAAAGAATCATTAAGTTTTATGTGCAGACACCTCTGCTTTAAATCATCAAGCTAGCAGCAGACCCACTTGGCTTGTCTAAAATCTCCTCTCAGCCCACAGCCTCCAAATATAATAATAATTGCTGATGCTTTTAGTACAGAATTACTTCATTAATCCCAGCTACTAGCCCCATATATGAACGCATTATAACTCAGTTCTGGGATTCATTAATTGACCTAGTTAATTTGATCCCTAATAGACTGCAATTATGGATGTGTAAAATACCTTGAAAAAAAAACTTGTTGCAAACAGACATTCCCTGAACAATAAGTGCATAAAACTTTAGCAAAGCTCATTCCTAAGATTTGTCCTTTTATCTTCTAAAAGGCTTTAGAAAGTTTGAACTGAAAAGGAGGCAAGGAAGGATGGGGAAATATGTGAGAAACAAGGAAAGCAGATAACCTTTGATGCAAAGTTAATTTCATTTACCCGTGTGACTTTATCTAATTCAAAAACTACCCTGATATCTGACAGAAAAGCATGTGCAGCAAAACAGGCTGAAATTAGGGAAAGAAAAAGAAAAAAAGGAAATTCTTAGAAATGCACAAAAAATCCACTTTCAGCTCTTTTTTAATGCCAAGCTGCACTTTCAAGTGTGACAGCATTTTCTTGTATGTCAAGCAGAGTACCTGATAGGAGGGAAAAATCTTCCATGTTGGAACAGCGCAGACATCCTTAGTGTACTCAACACCCATGAAAAATACAATGTTTGAGGAGGTGGATTGCTGAATATGTAAGTGTTTTAATGCAGCATTTCATTTGAAATCTTTCTTCAACATTTAGACAGATTGAGTTTTAGGGAGGAAGTGACTGTGCAGTCAGTGCCTGGACTGCTCTGCCGTCAGAGGAAATAAGTGAAACTAAAATGAAGTGATAATATACTGTAGGAAATTTAAGAGAAAAGAAAGGCAGAGGAAAAATGGCAATCTGGGACCATACAGCTGATCCCCAAAATAGACACAATGACCAGTGCCAAACTAACTGCCAAAAACAGTAGATTGTAAAATTACCTAATACCTATGTCATGTTTACTTTATATTTACGTTGGGGAACAGGCTCCCCAACAGACAAAATACTTGACAGTATTTTTGTTCACTGTCACTATCATCACCCACCATCTGCTCTGCCAAATTTCCTTTCTGTTCTTTTTTGTGCATTCATCAGCGCAGTAGCAAGTAACCACCTTAATGACTGCAGCATATTGCTCCTGGATTAGCAGCAGATATTGTACTGCTCCTGGCTTATGGACAGAGCTTAAGTAGGAGACCTGGCAGGGGGTTTCATTTAAAATCCTTTCCCCTTTGCAAAAAGAAACACAGTAACTAGGAAAGTTTTGTCCCAACTCACTAGCAGGGATGTGATCTATGGTTCAGTTAAAAAGAAAAAAAAGTACCTCCTCCTGTGAAATTCAGTGCAATACCCGCCAGCTACCCTGAGATGGCTGAATTCTGACAAGATGGCTCAGTGTGATGGGTAGCCTGAAACACTGGCAAGGAGCTCTGCTTAGTTTGCTCAACACCACAGATAGAGAAACCACAGCTTTGAGAAAAGGGCAACTTTTGAAAGGGACACGTGTTTACTGACTGGACCTTGTGGGTTAATACAGTGACCCACAAGCACAAGAAGGCCTTTTAGTCTGTGTAGTCTGCGGGTAGATGTAGCTTTGGGTAATCCAAGGCTGGCACATCTTGTCTTATTCTTTGCTCTGAGGCCTTCCAAAGCGAGTTCTCCAAAACTTATCTCAGTGCTCCTTTTCTTGTACACTGAGCAGACTTTTTGTTACTCAGCTTAGTCAAGTACAGAGAAAGTAAAAAAGGGGTGGTTTTTTTCTTGATGAAAGAAAAAAAAAAAACGCAAAACAAAACACCCTTTTAAAACATCTTCCACCAAGTTGTGGGGGTGTGGGGAGAAGCTAAAGAAATGGGGAAAAAAGGAAAAAAATAATGACAAAGAAGAAGAGCCAAAGGAAATTTGGATTGGAAAGCTTCCTCGGGAGTATTACAGTATAAGGAAACAGAGAAGAGAAATATATGGAGGTATATAAATTTTAAATATATTATGGAAAGTTTCCTACTAAAAACATTCAAAAACAATTACTCCTGATCCACAAAGAGAGGAAAAATGAAGTGATCTTAAGCTTCAGGATCCTAAGATGGAGCTCTGCCAGGCTGCTTCAACACAGGCAGTTTCAATGCAGCCCAGACAGGCTGTGGGTTAAAAGGCTTAGGAGCCTTGCTTTTCCCACCAAACGCAATGGCAAATTTCTTTTGGTCTTTGAAACAGAGGTGAAATGAGCATTACATATAGTCATGAGGAGCAGCAGAAGTTAGCAATAGTGTGAGAGCTTTGTGAGTGTGCCAGGCTAGGCCTGGCAGTCAAATGTAGGCTGCTCTTGAGTCCATTGGGCTGGCCTGGTGAGGCACCCTGACCTGTGGGGATGAGATCTATGGTGGGAAGGAGCCCCAAGCGCTGGACTATCAATGACACTTTGCTGAAGCTTTCACAGCTTGAAACTGTGACTTGGGTGTAGCAGTACAAAGGGGAAAGAGGAATCATAGGAATCATGCTGCAGGATAATTCCAAACGCATGCCCATCTCTTCAACATGTCCTGTGGCTTAGCTGCAGGTGTTAATCAAGATTTTAAAGTACAGTTGTTGTAAACATGTGAGAAGCATGCTGTGTGCCAGCCTGTAATGTCTGCAGAACATCAGCTATGCTTCTTTTGATTAAATCACATATTGTAAACCATTACAGAATTAACGTGGAAAGTTATTCTTCCCCATTCAGCAGCTCTTGGAAAGTTTCAGGGTGGGCTTTTATTTATTTATTTTTATTTTTTTAATTATTTTTTGGGGGGTGGTTGTTTGCTCAGTTCTTTTTCTCCTCATTACCATTGACAGGAAAATAGACACCAGACTCTCTTGAAAGAGCCCCTGAGATATTCTCAGTGCTTACATTTTTGTAATCATACAAAATGAAAGGAAGAGTGCTGTTATAGTCTATTAAATATGATCGTCTGCTAAACTTCCAAAATTAAGCGTTCATTTAAAGTGTTTCAGGGTCCAAAGTACCCAGCTTCAGATTCCTTCAATGGGATCTTATTCCACAGTGAGATTCTTTAACAGTACAACTGCAAATGGAGTCAACTATTGATCTCATGGTACAAGTGTACACTCTGGAGGAGTGAAATATATGTCTCTGAGCTATCACAGCAGGAGGTAAAGCCCATACTAACGTTGCAAGTGAGTCTAAGTGGTGCAGCTCAGAAGTATGTGGTGTCAGCTCATGGATATGCACTGGGAGGAGGCTCAAGAAGGAAGTCTTGCAAAAACCAGGTCCCTTAGCATTAAGAGCTTTGAAAACCAGCAGGGACTGCTTAAAATAAATCCTCTAGTTTATGGGCAGCCAACATGAAGGGCTCAAGGGGGTGTAATATGAGCAAGGCTGCTCAATCCTGTGAGTGAACATGATGCTGCATTCAGGACTAGCTGTGGTTTTGACATTTTTCTCAGAGCTAATAATGGAAGCAGCAATTCGCTCTCTCCAGAGAGAGGAGCAAAAGGCATTTTAACAGCCTGAATATATTTGTGCATAGATCCGACAAAAATGGCAAGATAGATTTGGAAACTCCTCATGGACTTGTCTTTATGCATGCAGAACAGCAGCATTTAGATCCATATAATAAAGGAATAATGAATGGGGTTTTGGAGCAGCTGAATGCAAGGAGAGATGGTAGTACTCTTGTGGGCAGTATGTCCTTGTAGATGCAACTTGAAAAGTCAAATGATTAATGTCAGCTTTTGCTATCTTAAACCAAGTCCACAAACTTTAAGACAGTCCTTTTTAATGACTTTCTGAACCTCAGCATGTTCAAGTGCTCTTTGATGGCAGGAAATTGATATTCAGGTGTATTTCTGAATTTTGCTAATGTAACTATTATCAACTTAGAATCGTAGAATCGCTCAGGTTGGAAAAAACCTTAAAGATCATCAAGTCCAACCACAATGTAACCATACTATTCTAACTCTAACAACCCTCTACTACATCATGTCCCTGAGCACCACATCCAAAGAGTTTTCAAACACATCCAATGTTGGTGACTCAACCACCTCCCTTGGGAGCCCATTCCAGTGCTTAACAACCCTTTCTGTACAGAAGTGATTACTGATATCCAACCTAAACTTACCCTGTCGCAACTTGAGGCCTTTTCCCCTCATCCTGTCACCTGTCACCACTGAGAAGAGACCAGCCCCGTTCTCACTATAAGCACTTTTCAGATACTGGAAGAGAGCAATAAGGTCTCTCTCAGCCTCCCAGACTAAGCAGCCCCAGTTCCTTAAGTCTCTCCTTGTAGGGCATATTCTCCAAGCCCTTCACAGGCCTTGTTGCCCTTCTTTGGATCTACTCCAGCACCTCAATGTCCTTTCTGTACTGAGATGCCCAAAACTGAACACAGTACTTGAGGTGAGGCCTCACCAATGCAGAGTACAGAGTCAGATTTACTTCTCTAGTCCTATTCACCACACCATTCCTGATACAAGCTGGGATGCCATTGGCCTTCTTGGCCTCCTGGGCATACTGCTGACTCATATTCAGCCAACTGTCCATCAGCACACCTTTCCATCAGGAAGCTTTCCAGCTGTTCTTCCCCACTTGTTTAAAGTTAGGAAAGAGTCTTCTCTTGTACCCCTGGAAAAGGCAGATAAACCATTACTATGTACTATTACTACACTTATTATTGTTAGCGCTGCTCAGGGCCAGCTTTGTTGAGATATTCAGAAGTTCAAAGTCTGCAGAAAGACCCCAATTAGGACTTTGATCTGGGTATTTTTTAAATACTACCTTGCATCTTTTGTATTAGGGCTTTAAAGGAGGTGAGGATGTATCCACAGAGTTCTAGAAACTAAAGTATGTCTGGGTGCGCAGTTTTAAGGAAACTGGAGGCTGTAAACTTGTGTCCAAATTTTTACTCAAGAGACGAACTTGCTCTAGACCAGTTCTTGGTCTGGCAGCTTACAAAACAGTGCAGTTAGTTACTGCAGGACCAAGATATACCAAGGCAATAACCAATAGTGAATAGACAGTGTAGACTCCTTAAATGTGCTTAAGCCAACCATCTTGCTGACTCTTGAATTGTAGCACAAACTGACACTTCCCTACTTATTCAGTCACAGTGCACTGCAGGTGCTGCCACACTGGTACCTGAAACAGAAGCTATGCATTATTCAGCATAGCGCTTTATCATTATGAGACTCACTTTGTTACTTTGTTTTCTTTCAATGTGATGAACACTTTTTTTTCCTCCGGAATCACTGCCTTTCTCTCCACTGTAGCCCCTCCAGGTACAGCTAGGAGAGCTATGTAGTCTTAAATGAATTCCTAAATGAGAAACAAAAAAGGTGATTTGAAAGGTATCCTAAGTATTCTGGTCTCCCCCCACCTCCATTTGTTTTTTGTTTGTTTTGATTAGGTTAATTTTTTAAAATTTCATTTCTCTTTATCCTGTATGTGAGAATGATAGAATGAAATGCACTTTAGACCTTTAAGTGTACTTGAATTGCATTTAATCATTTGCCATTCCATATTTACATAGGCTGTGTAGTAGTAAACTACTGCTATATCAACTAGGTTGAAAGGAATTGTTCAAACACAGAATTACTACAATTGAATTGTGTGTACATGAGGAATTGTTTTTCCTGTCATAAGGTTATCACAAAACAAACAAAAAACTCAGCTTGAAGTACACATCTGACCTGTGACTATCCATTCAGAGGACTTGCTCTATAGATTTAGTTCCTATCTTTTCTCCTTTCACAGTGAAGATAATAGAAAGCAAGAAAGCATATCCTGACAGTACAACATACACCTAGCAGCAAAATTTTTTATGATATTTATTTAAGCATTAAATTAAGCAAAGTATATAATGATACAAACAATATATCCATCAAACTCTCTTCAAGCAATAGATAGAAATTATTTGGGTCAACAAACTAAAGATGCACCATAGAAGTTCAAAGAATAATAAAATATCAACCATTTGAATTTTAGTGTACATTATCGCAAGTTCCTTTAATTGTGATTTTACTTCAATTGCAACATTAAAGTGACAGCATGGTTGGAATTAATCTGATGAAAATCAGAGGCATATATTTGATGTAAACAGTTAGTTTTTGTTTATAAAGTCTTATTGACTCTTGGTAACAGAGGGAAGTAGCAGTTTTAGGCGCAATTCTTCTAGCTTGTTTTGAACATTATTGGTGAACATAAATGCTCAGATCTTTTCACTGACTATGAGGTGAGTCTGGAAAGCTAGCGCAGACCCAAACCTCTATAGAGCAGGCATACAAATCTTTGTGAGATTAATACCATGGGGGCCTATTAATTCTCATAAGGATGTAGGATTGCTATTTATTCCCAGCAATTATTCTTTTTGGTAAGGCTTGTGAAATACACAGACAAAATAACTACATATTATAGCTGTAAGATACAGAGAGGGCTCTGTTATGGAAAATGTATATTATCTTTTTTTTAAATTATTTTTTTTAAGCTACATTTGGTCATTTACAGAATACAAAAGTACAAAACTAAAAAGTTGTCCAAATTCAGAACTATTCAACCAATCACATGAACACATTTTTTTTTTTATTTTTTTTTTTTTAGAAAAATGAATTCATTGTACTGTATGAAATATCTGGTTTCATTCTAAAGACGAAATGACATAATTCATGTCATAGATTAGTTAATGTAAAGGCCTGCCATTTAGAATGTATCCTTTATCACTAAGATAAGAATGAACAAAAAGCAAGTACCTCTTTTACCTTAACAGTACTTAACCTTCATATTCACAGCATTTTGGAAAGAATTCTCTCCATCAAGCTGTAGAAAGGTATGGTCAGCCAATGAACAGTAACAATCACAGAAACTTCACCTTTCTAATTCTACCAGCGTTTCTTAGTTTATGAAAATATCAAAACAGTAGGCAAAGCACTTAGGGGACAAAATGTTTTAAAGATTACGACTTCTTTATCAGAAAAACTCACTGCTCAGTTTTGCCAGAAAGTCCCCAAAGCCAATATTCTTACAAAATCTTCAGAGATTAACATAACATTTGTATAGATTTGCTGTGATAGATGCAGTAATTTACTAAACAATCGTTGCAAAGAACTATTCATTAGCCAGAGGTCTGCATTAATTGTCAGCAAGCAATCAAAACAAAAATTAAAGAAATTAAAAGTTAAACTAACTTGAGCTAGGAGGATAGATGTGGAATATGGAGTCACTGGTTCCTCTTCAAATTCCTTTGCAGGAATTTAAAAGACATACAATATCTTTAGAATTTATTAATCATTAATATTAGTACAGATCAGTCCTCCAGTACTTTCTACTTATACTGGCCTATAAAATATACATAGGAGATGCTCTCAGCAGGAGAATTCAGCAATGTCTTGAATGAATCCTCTTTACTCTTGGACTTTATTCAATGACTGCATAAAACCATTTTGGACAGATGGCTAAGAATTATTTTACCACATTTGTATACATTTGAAAACCATGGCTCCTAGATTCAGTACAGAATGGAATGTCATCCAGATCTGTCTCTATTCTCTTCAGAATTCAGTGTTGCTTGGCTAAAAGTTTCTTTACTTTAGAGCTGAGCAAATTTGTTTTAATTCAGAAACTTGTGCATGTATAGATTTAAGCTCTCATTCTCTTTTTGCAGATTGATGCTTTTCCTCCACTTTTTATACATACCATGAGCATTTCTATTTCATGCAGTTTATTGCTGTTCTAATGAACAGAATATACTTGGAATAAGGAAAATATTGATGCTCAAATGCAGTAACTCCTGATCTGTATTTAACGATTCAATTATTTTTTCAGTATAAAGATAGGCAAGCTGCATTGTCACTGCCCTCATTAAATATTTGTGATAAGGATGTAGTGATAAAAGATGTTTATTCTTTATATTTTACGTAAGCCTTCAAGTTATGATGATACCTGATTACAGTTATGGTAATTGCTTTGCCCTGAAGATGGTTATACCATATATAGAACTTGCTTCAGCCTTCATACAAATGATCCAGAATGTATGCATTCTTTAATTAATTCTATCAGTTTTCTGTCATATCAAGACACAAAGTTTTTCATATCCCTTGGGAATTATGAAAAATATATGTTATTTGAACACTGAAGGTCAGAAAGATATTTCGATTACTAGGTTTCTTGTTCCATCCCTGAATTATATCTATATCAACAGCTTTGTCAGATAAGATTCATAGACATAAAAAATACATTTTTCATTAAATCGTCAGCTTGATTTGTGGAGTAGGATCATGCCAACTTGAAAAGTCTGTGAAAAGTAAAGCTGAGTCTCTGTTTTGTCCTTGTTTACAACAAAGAGATCTTGCGCGGTTAGTTTTCAGAGACCAACGTTTACCCAGACGCCTGGTGGAGTATGGTTTCCTAAAAGGACTGGGCTTCCATTTAGTTCTAATTCCAAGTAAACCTAGGTATTTGCCACTAACTTTTCTTTACACCAAATACTTATTTAGAAATGTTTTCATCTTACAAATGGGAACATACTAAAAACCCAAATGAGTTCTTGTCAAAACTGTTAACGATAACATAACAACAATGTGTGGAGATGTAATAGTACTGCAGTGCCTGCCCCACACACTCAGTAGAGTTATTGAGCAGTCAACATGTGATGGATTATTGTGATGGTGGACTGCCAAGACCCCACCCAGCTGCTCTCATACTCCCCTTCCTCAGCAGCATAGGAGGAGAAAACATGATGGAAGAACTCACATGCAGAGACAGGGAGATTATTCATCAGCTACTGTCATGGGTAAAAGAGACTCAGTCTGGGGAAGATATTTAATTGTCAATGAAAAAATGGATTAGGATGATGAGAACTGAGAACAGAACTAGAAACATCTCTTCATCCCTCTTTCTCCCTGGTCTCAGCGTCACTCCTCTCCCTCACTGATGGACTCAGCTCTGGCCACAGTTGAGTATTTTGGAGCTGTATCCATCATGATGTCAGCTCCTAGTGTCTTCTCATGTCAGCCACCCCTGCAGTCTCCCAGTATCAAAGCCTTGTCGTGTTTACTCAATACAATTATGCTTATATTAATGCAGCAGAGCAAGGCCTGCATGAAACAGCAATATACAAATAAATGCAGCACTTGGATGGAAATAACAGTCCAGGTATACCCATGGAGTCCCATCAAGTGGATACTAAGACCCAAAAACTCATAACTTGATTTTATGGCAGTAACAAAAATTTGGCCCCATGATGTTCAACCGCCAGAAGTTTAAGCATCATATTCAGAGGCCCAATTTTTCAAGTATACCCAGTATTTTATGCTTTAGATGTCTGACACAAAGATTTTTTCATTAGACATGTGAGATATCTCTAGCTGTCTCTCTATCGCTGATAATTTCAGCACATGCTATGTTTTGACGCATGACAGCATTCAGTGACTATAGGGAATGCTTTCCTGATAAAATATATTGCTGTGCAAGGATAGTCTGGCAGTAGAGGAAACAGAAAAGCAGTGCCACAGAAGTGCTTTGCATGGGCTCATATATCCCGTGTCTGGTATATAAGATGTAATACTACTTTAGAATTTACTCTTAGCTACCAGAAATGATACTTGCATTTTCTTAGCTTGCCCATAAAGTATTCTTGGTATATGAATTCAGTGATCTCAGGTTTCATGACAATGATCATTAAAGGAATGTGTCTTTTCAGCAACTTAGTTATGGTAGGTAATAGTACCTTGTAATTTATACAATCTTATGGACATTTATACAACTGTAGAGCTTCAATTCATAATGTTCCCAAGAGGTAATGCATGGTAGATGAAGTAGAAAGTCGAAGAGAATTGATGTTGCCTTTTCTAACAATCTTAAAGCACATTATAATAAAGAATATAATAACGGTAATCTGCCAGTACTCACCAGTCCATCTCCAGGCCCTTTTTCAAAGGATTTAACAGGATGTCCATGGAAACACAGTCATCCAATGGCAGAGCTGCAGTATGCAAGTCTCATGCTGCAAATTTCAGCATGAGTACCTGGAGTACTCAGTCACAAAATAGAAAATAACTTATGAGCCCGCCTGTTAAATCTCTGTCCCAGGAGCCTCACACAGAAAAATCCCCTTAAGAAGTATTCTTTTACTTGAAAAGCATATTGGAGACTTGGTTTACTCCTGCGTCATGGACATAAATGAGGAGCTAGAAGGGCTACTCTTTACTGTACAGAGATAACTAAATAAAAGCTGTGATTCACATTTTGAACCTTTCTATATTCCTCAGTATTAAGATCAGCCATGGAGGAGCTTTTCCACAATGGCAGTGGTCCTACATATTCAGTTTGGATGTGTGTATGAATTAAGTGAGCAGCCAGGATACATCTGACAAAGAAATAAATAAATTTCAGGAAACAAGAAAATTGTGCTTACAGTTTCTATGAAGAAGAGTTGGTGTTCCGTGCTCTAAAACATATACAATGTTGATAGAACTCAACAGTCCAATGTAGTCTGATCTTCTTCATTTGTTTAAACTTATATTGTCTCTCTACAGCAGCTATAATCTCCATTGAGTTCCTGTTATTGACAGAAGAAACAGGCCACAATCCAGCAAAGCACTTAAACACAGCTTAGCTTTAAATATGTGAAGCTGTACTGAAATCAATGAAAATAGACTCATGCTAAAAAGTAAGCACATGCTTAAGTTCTCCACTGGATCAGGGCCATAAAATAATGCAGTTTGGCCAATAAATAACTTGTCCATCAGGATAATTTCCATTGAGACTTGTGGAATTCATTTTTAAAAAGCTACTTACTGTCAAAAGACAAGGAATTTCTAATTTCTTGTTCTTGTTTCTGATTCCTCAGTTGGATTGGTGTAACAGTGGTTTGAGATGAGAATCAGGGGTGAGGCTTCTTTCAGGAGTATATTTGGCTAACAGGAGTGATTTTATGATCCAAGAGGCATTTACTGTATGTGCATTCACACAAGCAGAATCTGGAACATTTTCTTAGCTGACTTAGGAAGGTTTCCAGAAAACTGACATACAAATTAAAGCTTCTGGAAGGATAGGCCTGATTCACTGAACACATTAGCCTGGGACTCTAACTAGACTTTTTTTTTTTTTTTTCTTTTTTTTTTCCAGTGCATATTACAAACCTTATGTTTCTATATCAGGAGGAAAGGATAACTTAAGCATGCCTGTCATCTGGACATATCTCTTTCCTCAAGAGCCAGATGAAAGGGCTAAAATTGATATGTTTCTTCTAACTGTCTTAATTGATTGCCAAATGTACTTTTCTTTATTGCTTTACAGGAAAAATCTGTTTGCTAAAACTGATGTAACATACTTCAATTTCTTACAAAAACTGAAAAGAAAGGGAGATTTTTCCAATGGCATGAAAAGGCAATTATGACTGCCAGGAAAGGGTGTAGGGAATGCAAGAGTTTGGCATAGGGGTACAGAAACTGGTATTATCACTCATCTAGAGCCAAATCTGGCATGTGATGAAGCTGTTCTCTCTGTTAATATATTACATTTTTTTTTGCTTGGCTACTGGAAAGTTGTTGCAAGAGCTGTAAACTGCCAGAGAGTGTCACTAGAATTATAAACTCTTTAAAGAAACTTTCAGACATAATATCCAGAGTCAGGACCATAACAGGAATAATGGCTTGTCCCACTTCAATCAGTGCAATAAGATGTTAGAGTTAAAACTGAAGGGGAAACTACAGGTAACTTATATTTTCAGTGGCAGTACAGACTGGTGAAAAAGGAACAATTTGCAAGAACATGTCTTTTTTTTTGCCAGAACTCTCAGTTTGAAATGTGGTATGGGAAAATACTTCAAAGGAGTAAATATTTCTCACTGAAAACCTTTGCCTCTGTGCTTTGCAATCACTTTACTACAAAACATGTTTATACACAAAATTTTGAGATTATATCTAACAATATTAAAACAGTACATAGTTTACAATTACTGTATGCACTCTTATAGCAGTTGAAGTTATTGTGAAATTTCAGGGCAGCTGCTGGGCATTCCCCTTATGTGGATACATTTTTAAATTTTTAATACATGTATATATATGTGTGTCTGTATATAAAATGATGTAATGTAATATAATCTATATACATCATGTCTTTTTGTGTGTTGGAAACAAGATAGAAGGAAATTTTACTAAAATGAAAAGAAATAAAATACAGAATTACTGCGAGGGGTAATCAAATAATGAAGATAGGCATATCTGAAGAAGGAGGAGTCAGATTCCATTTCCATTCACAATTTAAGGTTTCATTAGGAAACATTAAATGACTTTATTATCCCTGTTATTAGACATTTAGATATCAATGGTGATAATATCCTCAGGAAATATTCACTGTATTTCCTTTGCGTATGTGTATACTGAAATTTTCCAAGTTCAACAGCATCAATGAAGCAGACGTCCAGGTGACAAGGGAAGCAGAACATGGATGATGGACTAACCGTTGGAAGATAGATAAGCTCTCTATGCCTGTACTCCTGAATGCTGAAAGTGAATGTTGCCCATTAGGGATATTTAGAAATGTAATCACAAAATAGCAGACTTGCAGTTTAGTTGCCTGTGGAGGAAAAATGGTCAGACAAATAATTTGCAGTATTTTCAAAAGGTTAATTAAACTGCTCTATTATGCTGTGAATATGTAATCTACATTTGTGAAATAAGGTCTGCCTGGTCTTATGGGTGTCATGCTTCTGTCTTTTATAGTAATCAATTAGGTCACATGGAAAGGTTTAAACTAAGTCCTGAGCAGAGACGGTAGAGAAACAGCTCTATCACTGTGGAGGTAGCATCTCCTACCGAGTTTTATCACAGGTCTACATAAGAGTGTAGCTGGATTAAGAGCTGCAGGGGAAAAAAAAAAAAATAGCAGCAAGACAGCGGGGAACATATGAGCTAATGTGGTTACACCTGGTAATAAAACTCTGTCTAAGCACAGACCACTGTTGTGACGGTACAGAATGACCCTTGGAGGCTGGTGGGCAACTTCTGTTTAAAACCTGTTCCCAGTGGTCTCTGCTTTGTAGTTTCTGTTGGATTCCTTGTGCAAGGGACATCTGCTCAATTGCTCCTCTGTTGTTCCCTATGCCTTAACCCCGTGCTGGTTTCCAATGTAAGGAATTTTTTTCTTAAGTCTTTTCCTGTTCAAAATATTGCAAATTGTGATAGTGAACCGCAGTGGGAATTGAAGCCTCAGCCCCCTTTGTGCCTGGTGAGCAGCCCAGTCAATAGGTCACATGTTCTCTTCAGGCTTGATGAATTTTTTAAATTGTTTTGCTTTGTGCAACATGAGAAACTGCCAAACACCTACTATAAAAAATTTGGCAGCTCAAGCACTCAACTGACACGTGTAAAAACCCTGTGAATGGCTTTTGTTCATACTTTTTATTCATACAGTGTTGAGTTCAGCAGAGAATATATTTGAATTTACATCTTCTACACCTTGCCAGTGTCTGGAATATTGGGCTATTGACTACCACTGAATTAATTTCATTTTTGATGAGAAATTGTGAGAGACATCTAGTTGACCTAGCTAAGTTCTTGATGAAATGCATATATGTATTTCACACAGTCTTTTTATTGAGCATGAAAATTCTTCAGATATGTCATTAAAAAATCCTCCAAATTGTCTCTTCCTGAGGGGCAGCATCCATCTGTATGGCAAAGCTTACATGAAGCCTGCTCAGGTGATCTCTTTCATGTCAGACTTGAATATTTTGCAAGAGTTTCATGTGGTACTGCACCTATCATTAGTGTAATAGAAGTTCTCAAAGACAGTTGTGCAAATTTGGCTTCTATAAACTTATACAAATATAACTGGCTGGATTTTAACAGGAGTTCTGCTGAAGATGCTCAAGACGGAACAGAATCCAGTTTCTCTTTCTACTATCAGTTCTGCAAAACTTGAAAAAGAAAGAAACAGTGAAAATTACTCTTTGGTACCAAAAAACATTGCATTCATTCAGTGTATGATCGCTAGATTTGTTAATGAGGAGAATGCTCATTTTAACAGAGCCAATTCTTATGGTCAAACTACAGCTGCAAGAGATTATAAAATACTCATATTTAGAAAATAAGAGTTTTTGTTTGTTTGTTTGCTTAAATGTCTAGAAGATTTTAAAGCAAAAAGATGATTCATGACACATGCCTAGACCAAGACTACCACTGAAGCCCTGGTGTTTTCTATACCTCAGGATGACTCCTGAGGGTAGGTAATGGCTCCTGACCATCTCTCTTTCCAAGAATCATAAAATCATAAAATCATTAAGACTGGAAAAAACCTCTAAGATTATCTAGTCCACCATCAACCCATTACCACCATGCTCACTAAACCACGTCCCTAAGATACTAACACCTCTTTCTGTTTCATTGTGCAGGAGCTTTTTAACTTGTCTAACTTGCATTTTACAGTCCAGTGCTTCTTAGCATCACAAGCCTTCTCGTACGCACAATGTCTAGACAAGCTGTGTACATTTAATCTTTGACCATCAGAGAATGAGAGAGTCAGTCCTCTCAACCAACTAGTGCAAAATAGGAAAATAAAAGGCATATTCTTTGCATCTCTAAGTTGAAAAGTTTTAAAAAGCAAGAAAGTATTGAGTACAATTATTTATTTAAATTCAGTTGTGGTTCCTACTTTGCAGCTACTTCACACAGTGAATTCCCACCATGAACACCGTGTGTAAAAAACTGAGTATTAGTCAGGGAAAAAAATCTGTCAAAGACATGTCAAAGATCACAGCCACTATACAAGAACATTTATTTCAAGTAGATCATCACTGAGATATTTTAACAGATCAGCATAGGTATTTTAAAAGTTCAAAACCTGCCACTTTCAAAGTACTAGTCCACTACTTACTTCCTACCCTTGAATCTCCTCCCGGGGCACACTGACTGCTGGTCAGATACTTTCAATGAATATTTCCATCTCTTGTGCTAAATGCCTACAGATAAGTGCATTAAACTTTTGGAATGAAGAATATGATTCTCTTGGCCTGTGAGTGCATGTTCTATGTCCCTGGATCTACTTGACAATTAGCTCTGCTCCTGTTGTGTAAGAGATCTTGACCTTTGCTGTGAACAGCTTCATTATGTCTGAAGAAGAGAGCTGTCCATATCCAAGTACTATTACTAACAGCAGTGTCTAATTTGTAATAGGATAGATAACAGCATTATTAACTATCCATTTTACTTTTTCTCTTGACCTCCTACACAATATATTTAATTAAAATATTTAAAATTATTTTCAAGATTTAATTTGTGGTCTACATACACTAATCCCAGGCATTAGAAAGGTTTGATTTCTTCTTTCTCACATTCTTATCATTAACAGAAATAAATTTTTTATTATCACCAGTTTGGTAAACTAGCAAGGAAACTAAGGAAGGGATATGGCAGCTGTGTCCAATCTTAAAATGTCATTAGTACTGTATCTTATTTAAATGTATGGTCTAAAAAGTCAATGAAGTTCAAAATAATATTTTCCCCTTTTCATATCTTGTGGGACTTCATTTTTAATGGTATTTATTTATTTATTTATTTGGAGGAAAACCTGTGCCATCTAAGGATTTTAAATGTTTGTTTCTAAAATAGTAATGGTTTCTTGCTGAACTTGGAACTATACAAAAGTGACTGTGTGATGTGGTACAAAGGCCATGATGATACATTAACTGGATGACCAACATAACTTAATCATCTGCTTTGCCACCCAAAAAATTACAGCCATCGCAAATTCATATGGCTAACATGTTTTGACCAAAGTAGTCACACACGATTTCCCTTGTCACACCCCATTTTTAATGGGAAAGGAATTTAGGAAGGCAGTCTCTCACTGAGTCACATGTTGAGGGTATAGGGTAGTCAATCAAATGACTATGATAGGACCCCTGGACGATTTGAACAATTCCTATTTTCATAGTATCATCCTATAATATGTCTGTGCTATATTTCCTGTAAAACAGCATTACAAATGTTGTAGGGAGTGCATGCAAGGAGAGGCTACTTTTAAACCCTCCTGTCTTTCTGTGTCTGTTCTAAAAATGATGTTCAGAAAATGAAATGGAGACATAAAAGTGACTGCTTTCCACAATAAATAGGATAGCAACAGTCAATACACTGCTGCTGAAGAGCAAGTACTGATGCAGGGGTCATTACAGGCTTGAAAAATCTGTTTGTTGCATGTATCTATTTAGAAGTTTCAGATGCAGGTAGATGTTTGACAGCAGAAAGAAAATCTTCCCCTGCAAGATAGTTTGAAGGAAACGAACTTGGGTCTGGAGCTTGTTAAAAAGTTGGATGATCATAATAGAGCCTAACAAAATGTAGGATAAGTGACATACATTGGTTAGTATGACATTCATTCATCCATGAGACAGCTAACATGATCTCAGCATAAAGAAGTCTTAAAATTTCAGATTGGTATTTTCCTCTTTTATAGCACCATGTCTACCAGCATCTGTAATTTCAAATGCTTTTGTGGCTTTCCACATGCCACGATATGTCTACAGACCTTGAATAAACCATCAGAACTTTCTGTATCCTATTTGTACGGGTTACATAGAAGAAATATCTTCTAATTAATATCCACATAAAAAAAAAATTAGTTTTTCTCAGGAAAGAGAGAATTTCCTGGAAAGTGTGAGACATCCCAAATGTATGTAAATACACTGCAGATAATGGTCATATTTTTGTTTTATAATTTTTTTTAGCACTCTTAAAAAAGGTGAATTTTATAATAATGTCACACATATGGTTCCTGTCCCTGCAATATTATCACACTGACAGTGAGAGGACTTGAGGATATTTTTGATGAGGTCAACAACTATGGGTGTTATTCTTCAGTAGGCGTCATGGTCTGATTTTAATTACCACTACCTTTCCTCTTTTGTTTAGTGAGAAAGAAAAGAATATATTGCTTCTGTGACACATTCTTCTCCATAAAGATCTGACTTTAATACTTAATAGTCATGCTCTTTAGCTTGTGCATAGTGGGCAACAGGTATGCATTTGTAATCCCAGTTTGGTACCTTTCATGTAAATAATTCTGTCCCTCAACACAAGAAGAGTTGGTGGCAGCCATTTATAAAGTCACACAAACTCATATGGAAGCACAAGAAAGAGACTTTGGAAGCATGAGAATAAATTCAGTCCTCACTGTGAGCAGGTAGTTATCACTGCTTCTGTGTAGTAACAAGCAAGTCATTCTAATGTCTGCAGTAACCATTGTAACAAAAAAAATCTTGTTCTAACAAGTGAAATTTTTCACTTTGTGCTTAGTTTACCAGGGAACTATGTTGTAACTCCTTATGTACTTTTCAGTTGCTTTATTAGCTTATTTCTAAATCTGAAGGACTCACAAAGCTCCCAGAAGTTTCAGGATGGAAATGTTTAAATGCAGCTACAAATTGTCACCTGGCAGCAGCTGAAGTGAAGGGATGCTGAAGTGCTTCATTTTTCAAAGTGAAATTTTTTTATCTCTATTTGTGGAAAATATGTGTTTTCAGTGGGAGGAGGATGGGCAAGAAAGTGACTCTGCACATGGAGCTTATGAAAAATATTTATTCAATTCCACCCATTTATTTGATGTCCACTTATTTATTTTATATTCTCAACACCAGCAATGGTTGTCCAGTGAATTAAGTGAACTGAACCAATGTGTTTGACCAGCTCATGGGAGTACAGCAGAGCTGGCTCCAGTAAGAGAGGATGTCAGCAGTCAACACCTATTTGCGGATATATGTACCAACTCACATTTGCATACATGTGCAAAAATTTTCCAGAGGCTTAGTTTTCTGTCAGAAAATATTTATTGGGATTGAAACAGTTAGTGAAATTTTGCAGGTTTGTGTAATCTTTTGACAGTAAGCAGGCTCCTGTTATGGCCCGTCACCAAGTTAGGCAGCTAGATCCTTGTCCTGGTCACCTGGTTATATGCCTATATTTTCCTCCTTTATTTTTTTAAATTTTTAATCTCTTTCTATTCTCCAGAAAAGCAGTTTCTTTTACAGAAATTCCTTTATGTGGAAAATGTCAGCATCATTTTGTATTTGTGCTGATTTAGAAAGAAAACAGATGTTGGTGCACTGAAATCTTGCATGAAAAGAGACATTCATTTTTCAGCTAGCTTAAAAAAAAAAAAAAAGAAAGAAAGAATTAAAAAAAAAAAAAAGTGGAAAAAAAAGATAAAAGCCATGGCAGACAGTGTATACCACCTGTCTGTTATTTAGGGAAAGGATAAAGTTAAGGTAGCTTACAGAAGTCAGTATGAGTTGCTTTGAGATGGGATCAGTTTCCCTACCCTCTACGAGGAAGTCGCAGCTGTTCCTTTTTCCCCTTAACCACCACTGCTTACCAAAAAATCTGTCACGGGTTACTTAGATTTACCTATGCCCGTGACACAGGTAAGTTACAGCTCCCCTCCCAGACCCTGCCTCAGGCACTTCATCACTACCCAGTATCCCTGTGAGTCTTGTATTTGCCCTGAATCTTCTCTCTGCCCTGTCACTGATGTACCACACAAATGGGAGTTTAAGGACCTGTATCGACACTTTTATCCACACTGGAAGATGTAATTAATCTTCAATTTGTAGTTTCACCACTGTAAGAATCAAATATTTGCACTGAAGTATTTTAGGCATGACACATTGATTGGTATCAAATAAGATGAAGGTCAACACCCTATGTCTCTGATGGATATTGCTGCTGAGACTGTTAATTTGTTTATGAATTAACTCCTGAAACACCCTTGTTTCCAGGGTAAAAAATATGACAGTAAACTAAAATCAGTGTCTATCTATGACTCCAGGTTTAGAGCTATGCAAAAAGCAAAAGTGATTACTTTTCAGAGACAACAAGGTTTGACATTTTTCAGAGGTGAAAGGAAGGTCTGAAATAAATCAGTTATAATACTTTTCAAATGAATAAAGAATATTTAGAGTGAAGTTTGACTGCAACTAGTTCTTTCTATTCAATTGCACTTTTGCAAATTAGAGAAAAAAATAGTTCTTACTGCATGATTCTGTAACCTCAGAAAAAACCTTTACTGCTACACATACAAGGTAGTAGTAGGTAGCTGATCAGTAATACAGATATCTTAGTGGCCCTGATTGAGTAGATAGAAAAAGGAGGTAATGTGTAATAATTGTAATGAATAAGGAATGTATAGAGAAATAGTCCTAGAATTAGGGAGATTAGAGTATTTTCTGAGTGAAAACACTGAATATCAAATTTACAGATTATGAGATTATGAACTTCCTTCATTTTTAAACTATAATTTTTCATCAAAAATACCTCCTTTCTCATTCCTTTTTCTTTGCTGCTTTCCATCTCTTTCTGTTTGTATACTAGCATATAACCAAAATGCTACTCATGTGATGAAGAACTGAATTGCTATAACAACTGAGCTAACTATTAATGGTGGATGATGGCCATATATGATTTCAGAGCTGTCTGAAAAAATCCATAAGAAAATGGGTCTGAACATGTTCTCATCTTCTCAAAGCTCCACCTTACACTTCTTGTTACATGAAACATAAAGCACAACAGCTTCTTGAGATTAGTAAGCAGGGAAACAAGACGGCATCTATCTAAACTGTGCAACTGGCTTCTCATCATTAGAGCTGAACAATGCTATGAAAATACAGCATCAGTGAAGGAACGTTGACTCACAGATGTGAGGATACTTTGAACAGAGGGCTTCTTCAAACCCTGTAATTCTGCTGCACTCACTCAGTTTAGGCCCAGCCCTTGAGGGCAAGGAAGCATGATGTCATTGAATCCTCATAAGATAAACAATCAATATGCAAGAAAAACACCCTGCAAGTTAGAGGGGACAGCAAAGCCATCTTCAGAATACTTGATACTAGGACAAAAAGAAAAAAAAAATCAGGCAGCTTCATCCTAATGACTCACTTAGTAATTAACCACAACACTGACAGGAATTGGGAAAGAATTTTTAAAACAAATGAAAACCTGTGCAAGGTCCTTCTCACAGGCTGAACTTTGCCAGTACCAATTCTCTTGATGTCATTTTTTCATGTATGTTTAGTTATTCTACAAAATCAACTCAATAGTGAAGGCTTTAAAAATAAGAAGAGCAGATTGCACTGGCCAACTCCCCTAGTTTCTTTGAAGATTGTTCATACTATACTAGGCTGGATAATCTGTATTTCAGCTTCATATAACTTCACCTGTTAGGACTGATTTATGTAACACTCTCCAGAAATTCTCTTCACCAGAGCATGTCAGTATTTATTTATTGTATAAAAAAATAGGATATTTCTTGCCATGACTTTGGCCATAAACATCCACAAATCTGTAAAAATAACAGACAAACCAACTAAATTTCATATTACTCTTGGTGGATGAATAAAACTGGTGGGAACTGTATCTATGAAATCAACATCCAACGTAATTCCTTAAAAGGGATAGCATTTATTACATTGGCCCTTTACCGTAGTTCCAAATACATGACAGTAAATGTGGTTCCATAATAATGGTTTTATTTGAAAACATATAGGAGTACCACATTTGGAGGCCATAAAGTACTGTAGGAAGATCATATTTTAACTGCTTAAGCTAATGACACATATCTATCATTTTATTAATGAATCAAAGCTTCAATCACTGTCTCCCACTATAAAACTTAAAAAGATCACCAGCTAGAAAAGAAGGTAATTTGCTTAGTAGTAGTTTGCTGCAAGCATGTAAGCTAGCCAATGGGCTGCAGGATGCTTTGATGTACTTTACATATCATTAGTCAGGTTTGCAATTAATTATACCTTGCTTTACCTTTCAACACATAATTTCCTTATATTAAACATAAAAATATACTTTGTGTAGTAATTATACAAGAGACAGACTCTTTTTAGTAGTTTTTCAGGCCTGAGAGATGATAAATGTATCTTGAACAGGTTGGAAAGTGAAAGTAATCAAAGCAAACTAAGCATGCTACAACGAAGTCTTAATATATATTAAAACAATAACGTCTGGCAAAAATAGAAGTTTTCTAAAAATTGGCATAATATCATCCTGTTGTTACCATTTGGGATATAGCTACCTTTTTACTGCAAACCCAGAGATTTTGGTGAAATTTCTGAGAGATTTTGGAGATATGTCATTGGCTGAATATTGCAATGTCTTTTGGGTTTACAGGTGTAATTCAGTATGACATTCTCTTAATTTGTGATCAAGACCATGCCACTAGCTTTATAGACCAGTTCCACCTATACATGAGTGCAACCATGGCTTATTTCAGACAAGTTGGAAGACAGTCTTCTGTTTCTTTCTGGACTATTGTCAGTCTACTTCTTAGGTTAAAAGTTTTGCGCGCTAATTGTATTGATGATGTATTGTATAAGCTAATGAAAGTGTTGAGATTTCCAGTACTTACTAATGAACTAAAGTCTAATCTCAGCCATACTGTTTTAAGAATGCATAGGGTAAATAGTGTGGAATAAGTTTGTTAGCCCAGCAGTGTTGTCTGTGTGTTTTGCCAGGGGTGAATGGGAGCCTTTGCTGTGTCCTACCACTCTCATTGGACAGATGGATTAAAATGTTTTTGCACTTTTGATCAGAAAACAAATTCTAACATTCATTCTCAATTTATTCACGGCTGTTTTATTCTGATTGTTTTCTACCTTTATCTTGAACAGTCCTTTAAGAAGTCAGGTATTACACTTCTGATCTATTTATAGATATTTTTTTCAATTTCTGCTTTACTAGGTAAAGCAAAGAAAAGCTGTTTTAGTAATGTCATTCTATAAGACACTAGGAGGATCAGAAGAGGACTGATGATACTTCTGCACCATGGCTAGCTTTACTTTATCTTTTGTGCAGTGTTATAATCAAAACGGTGAAGGTAGTCCAGATGAGGTTCTATCAGGACCCTTTTGTATTAACATTTCATTATTTGTATTCAAAACAGATGTTTTAAAATGAATTTTCAGAATACATACAGATATAATCTGCAAAACGCATACTTAAAATCCATTAAAAAGCATCCTTTACCTTGAAAAGTGAGAAAGAAATCCATGATATGTTTCTTATTCTCTTGCCAAGAGTTTTTTTGTTGTTGTTGTTTTGACAAAAATACTATGAACTTCAGTGGGAATGTTATTTGAGCATGTTTTCTGAACCTCAAGCAGAAAACTGAAAACATTCACAGGTTG
This sequence comes from Coturnix japonica, assembly GCF_054131305.1. Lineage (NCBI taxonomy): Eukaryota > Metazoa > Chordata > Aves > Galliformes > Phasianidae > Coturnix > Coturnix japonica. The sequence goes on along the minus strand of NC_140664.1, from coordinate 13,524,521 downwards.
ATAAGCTATTCTGGATAATGCAGTTAACTAAGGGAGCAAAGCTATACATACATCCTTATGATCTACCATCCACTTTGAACTAGTGAATGACAACCAACTGGGTAACCCACTGTCTTCTACAAATGCTATGTGATGAAAAAAAGTATTGAACACAGCAATCAGACTGACTGCTATCTAATTAAATAGATAGAGTTACACATCCCAAGACCAACCCATGATTTTATCATGTAGTCAAATATATCTGTTGTTTTTCACTTTGACATCAGCCAGAGACTGCAGAAGACTGTCAGTCATTGTGAGTCAGAAGGCAGGGACTAACTAAAAAGTGAAAGCATTTACTCTGTGAGTTAAGCAAACAGTAGCAGTCATCTTAAAAGCGGTATAGTCTTGGTGTAAAGAAACAAGGAAATGCACACTGTGAGTCACGAGCTCAATAGAAGTGTTAATCCCGTGCAATGTTGTGATGGTATAGTCCTGCTTCCAAGATCATAGCTGTTGAGGCAGGAAGAACTTTTATATCGGAAAACCCAACCCAGGTGTCATATGTACATATTTATTTATAAATCTAGCAGTGTGCAAATGTATATATGTGGGTGGATCTTTTTGTTTGTTTGTTTTGATGTAATTACTATTGGCTTCTGCTGGTTCCGACAGTTACCTATGTCTGTATGCTGAGTCCTGGCTCCCCGTTCAGTTGTGCTCTGGCTTGTACTCACATTGCTGAATGCTGGAACCATAAGGTAGTGTATAATTCACCTCTGGTCTTGAAATACAAATGTTAATTTTATGAGGGTTTTTTGTTTGTTTGTTTGTTTGTTTGTTTTCTCTGAATGCCCGAAATAATGACAAAAACTGTAGTCATTCACCAAAATAATCTTGATGCCAGGTAGCATGCTGCAGGACATAAGTGTAGGAAGACATTTGAGAGTGCTACACTATTGGAGTCAGGGGACCAAAACTAAGCAACATTTGCATACCCCTCCTGGAGCAGACCCTCAAGTGAACTGGCTGCTTCTCTGGAAAGGAGACATTTGGCTACCCCAGAAACAGATCAAGGGCAAAAGAGCACACACACACGCCTTCTGGAAGCAAAATGGAAAGTGAAACAAGCAAATAAAGTAACCTGCCACTGCAGCTGGCTCTATGGTCTTAGTTTTATCTCACCTAGAGAGGGAAAGATGGTTAATTTCTTTAGATCAAAGACCGTGTATTAGATCAAAGTAATTTTAGAGGCAAACTATGTATGGCATAGATAATGAAGATGCTTATCAACATATGGCCTTCTCTTAACATTACTTGGATTCTTTTCTTTCCTTGTTTTATGTGATAGAATTTGGAATGATGGTCCCATTCTTTTCTCTTTGCTAGAAGGAAGTACTACCTAACATAGCCTTAAAGAATAATAATAACAAAAAAGGACTAGTTGATCTTATCTAGAACTTTTCTCACTTCGACTTTTAACACCTACAAACAGTAAAAGAGCAATGAAATATGTCTGAGAAAACGTTTATAGGCAATTTAAATGTCTGTATTCTGTTTTGGGTGCAATGGTACAGAACCTGTGGAATTAAACAACTCAGGGCTTGTAGAATGTTTTGTCAATTAGCCAACATTAATAAATTTCCACTGATTATACAATGAAAAGAATCATCAAGGGGGGAAAAAAAAAAGTAGAGAAGGAGAAACTTTCAGTGCTAATACTACATGTTTTCTCTAAGATACTTACTTAAAACTCTGAAATATTAATGAAAAGAGTATTGCTGGGATAAAATATTTTCTAAATTAACTAGGTTGAATTAAAATCACAGGCAAGATAAACTTTTTTATTATTATTATTATTATTTTTTTAGGACTTTGCACAAAATGAAATTTATAATAACGTAATTTTTATCAGTCCTTAAGGCCCCCCAGAGTGGCCCTCAGTGAGTCCATACGGCAAGGAGGACTTGGGCCTGTACGTACAGTGTCAAATCCTGGAGTGCTCAGGGTAAAGCACAGGATTGAAGTAACTGACTTAGCGGCCCATACAATGCAGTATGTTGAATACATTCTAGAAATGGCAAACTAACTGTGCATAAGCAGACTGTCTGCAGCACAGATGTCGGGACAGGATGTGTCTGGGAAATACCACACTTTCAGTGACTGTGCTGTTAACACATCCAGGAGAAATCCCACTCCCTTACATGCACGTTTGAGTCAATCTGCACATGTGCAGTAGCTACTTGTCTAACCTGCAAAACGTTAAGAAGTGCTCAGTAGACAAAAGGCCTACATCTTCTGTTTAGGCTCAAAGTTTCCAGGGAAACCAGATACAAAATAATCCTGTGAAGAAGGTGGGACTTCATAGTGCTACCAGAAGATAAACTGCAGATTTTAAGCAGGACCTCCTTGCTGCAACTTGGAGGCAGATGGCTATTCTATTCATCTGTCTAAGATTTTGTGTATGATTTTCAAGCCTTTAAAAAAAGAAAATACCATTTTAAGAAGCAGCTATCTAATTCAAAACCCAAATCTTCTTAAGTCCATGTGCGTAGTTGCTTTACTCACTCTTCATAAGTGGAGCTGAACTGTTGAATTTCTTGCTCAATCTCCCTACCTACTGTGCTTTTGGATGAAAGAAGAGCTTTGTGCAAGACATTCTACATGAGATCGAAGAAATCCATGTACAGTGGGTCACAAGCATAAAGATCTGATCTCAGTAACTAAGAAATATCATCAACAGCTTTGGCTGAACACCAGGAGATGATTACTGAACCCCAGTGTTTCTCGTAACCTAAGTAAATAAACAGTTAATACACTCAATAAAATATTGGTTTATTAGAAAGGCTGCATAAGAGGGCTACAGGAGTGAGCAAGTATCTGAAAAAGCCTTACAGTGAGCAGCAGAATATTTCTAATAGAGGGATCATTTGTTTAGTAAACAAAAGCACAACAGTATCCAATGACTGGAAGATTCAGCTGGACAAATTCAAACTAGCAATTAGGTTGGGTAATTAACGATTGGAACACTTTATCTAAGGATCTAGTATATTCCTTATCATTGGCAGTCTTTAAGTCAAGATTGGCTGTCTTCCTAAAAGATATGCCAAGCTCAACCAGCAACTCTTGGGCTTGACGCAGGAGTTTTATACAACAGGTTAAATTAGAGGAGCATTATGATCTGGCCTTAATATCTGTGCATAGATCCAAAATTGCTATTCTGGCAAAAACCTCTGGCAGAAGAGTAGTAGCATCATAAACCACTAGAAGTGCTTGCTCTGAGAACAAGGGTTAGAGACCTTTAGGATAATCTAGGGTATTCTTTTTCCTCTATGGCATATTATGCAATATTTTCAAAGTCTCATTTTGTTACAAAAGCCAGGGTTGTTTCTGATTTGTTTTTCCCAGTTCCCAAAAACCCTGTGTGCGCAGGAGCTTCACTTATAAAGCTAGACTTCTCTCTTACATCATTTGTATAAATTAAAGAAAGATGTGGACTAACTGGAAAGAGTCCAGGTATGGTCAGTGAGAGTGATCACAGACCTAGAAAACACGGGTTTGTTCAGTCAAGAACAGAGACATCAAATTTTCAAGTGCATAAAAGGCTGCTGAAATGAGCCTATTTTTTTCATGGTCAAAATGGATAAAATAAGAATTACAAGGGGGAGGGTCAACTTTTGCTGTAAGGAAAAGCTTCCTCCAAGTAAGGTAGCAGATTGCCTGGGGAAGTCTTGGATTCTTCATCCTGGAGATCCTTAAGAGCTTTATCTAATAGATTAGCCTAATTTGCTTTGGGATTAAAGTCCTTTCTACTGCGATTTTCCAGGACTACATGAAATCAGGTGTAACTGCACAGCGCATCTGCAGTGTCTCTGGAGATCTATAAATAAAACCTTCTATAGCAACCACATAGTATTGCTACAATGAGCGAAGAATCATTGTACAAAAATTAGTTCTGCACCACTGAAAATCAGTAGCATTCAGATTTCTAAAAATCTAATTATAAGTCCATTAATACTGTAAGCTCCAAGAAGGGGGTATGAAAGTCACACATTTTATTTTCTCCACCAATAAAGATACAGGTGGATTACTCAAACAACAATCATCACACTGGTTGTCAGACTTGCAGAACAGTTGACAAGGAAGGGCAGCTCTGGAGATCAGGTAGTCCAACCCCTCTGCTCTGAGCACGGCTCTTCAGCCCTGCATCCAATCTGGTTTTGAATATCTCCAGGGTTCAGATACTTCACATATTTTCTATTTCAGGATCTGATAACACAATAAAATAAACCAACCAAATAACTCTCTTAGTGTTAAACAGAATTCCTTTTTTTTTTTTTTTTTTTTTTGCTGCTGTTTTACGTCCACTGACTCTTGTTCTGTCAGTGAGCATAAGGAAGGGTCTGGCTCAGTCTTTGATAATCTCTATATTATATGTGTATACACATTAGTGTCTTATATATGAGAAAACCATCGTCTCACCACCTTAAAGACAGACAGGGTGAGTGCTAATAGGCTAACAGTTGTCATTTACCTAAATTGCAGAGACATTTAGGTGTGATTAGACCTAACTTCTGAGGTACCATTTAACTAATACTGTTGAAATCAGATTATCTAGCATAGGAGGCAAGAAAAATTACATATTTGGAAGTAGGTGAACATGCAGAAAGAGCTCTATTCTCCTTTTAAAAACTGTTTGTTAGCTGGCTGTGGGATCTTTCTGCTTGCATGCTGTGAGAAAGCTGCTCAGGTTTGAGGGTGATCTTCTTGTATCAAACTCAAGGGCGAACACAGGAGAGCTACATTTATGCTGACTCTCAGCCAATCCACATTCCCTGTTCCTCCAAATACACCCCTATGTGCTTTAATGATATGTGCTGCTGGAACAAACATCTGTGTACAAAGTTATGCATATACATATCTTCCTTGTGCCTAGCCTTTGTAAAATAACTAAATTCTTTATCTCATTTATTTCTGTGATAGGAAGCTGCACAAGCTTGTTTCTCCATATGTCAGGAGTATTTCAAATATTAATAAAATTGTATTGAAATATCTTCTCTTTTTGTTTGTTTGTTTTGTTTTGTTTTGTTTGCTTGTTTTTGATGGAAGGAGCTACTTTTTTCTTTGCATGGATATAATTCTTGCTCAATCAAAAATGACCTGGCTTTCTAATTTTATGAGTTTATCTGCCACAGAAATGTCCCTTGGGAATTTGGATTCCATGATGCAGAAAAAATAGATATATAGATATGGTCTTCTCCTTGTGTAAAATCCCAGCACTTCATGCTGGAATGGATATTCCCAACCAGTACTTACTAACAGTCCAATTACTTTCTGATAAATGTGGCATTCTGGTGATAAAAATCACAACACCTCTCACTTTTCCTTTCTTTCCAAGGAATGGAATGGAGCAGAGCTATTTTAACTTATTGTCAAAGGCTTTTTTTTCTTCCTTTTTATTAAATTACATGGCTCTTTTATTGATGTATGTTCTTTAAATTCTTATTTGCTGAAACGCATGGATCAGATACCACTTTTGTTTTCTTTGAACTTTCCATCACATTATACTGAAGAGCCATACTTCTGTTGTTTGCACTTGGAAACACCTCTATGCTTACTAACCAATACCCACATTTTGTCTTTAGGACAAAATGCCCTTAGAAACTTTGGGTGACTTTCCCCAAACCCACACTGCCTACACCCATCTCCCGTCTGCCTGCTTCAGTTTCCAGAGCTCAGTGCAGTCCCGAGGGGCTGGCAGAGCCCAGCTCCATGCTTGCTGTGCATACAATACACTGCTCTTTCCAATTATGTCAATAAATTTTCCAGACTTTCAAGTCACTTTGTTTTACTGGCTGTATTCACATTTGTCTCATAATCACAATAACAGGACAGGTGTGCTGCTTTTCTCAGCAGTGATTCTGGTCTCCCGACAGAGTAAACTCCCCGGCCTTTGACCCAGGAGTTTATCCGCTCAGGAAACTGGTTTAATGCCTTGCAAAACAGCACACCCCTACGATTAGCACTTCATTACAGAGAAGCCAGTAGCAGCTCTGCTAAAGCTAAGTTGACTTTTTGTCTATGGATCATATTCTGCCTGAGTCTAAGTTTCTGGCAGTCGGGTTGCCTCACATGGATAGCCTATGGACAAGCACATTTTATTACCTGTTACATGCTACTCTGTATGTTATCTGCAGAAAAAAAGCAGGAGAGCATTCAGTTAGTTCTACTTGCCTTGTTCTTTCTCCTTCCAGCATTTTGAAGAACACAGAAGGCACCCTCAATCCGTAATACTTTGGCACGACTCAGACAGGACTGCGTGCGCTTTCATCTGTGAGGCACACAGTTGTCCTCGCTTTGCAAACCTGATGCAAACTCACGGGAATATTATCGTGTAGGCCCTTACATAAAGATCTGTGCCAGCTGGAAATTGGAATTGTATTCTCTCTGCATAGCCCAGGTTCTTAATTGAAATATAAACATCCTCAAGTTAAAAAAAAATAAAAAAGCCTGCTAAAAAATTCTACAATTAGGAACATCAGTAGCCTGTGAAAGTGTTGGAAATGCCTGCTATAACCCACATGGAGAAGTTAAAAAGCTAATGATGAGCACTAAATGAAAATATTTTCCCAAAGTATCAGCCCTAAGTTCTGTTCTTTTGAAAGAACTTTGCAACGTTATGAATTAACATCTGGCAAAAACATCTCAGGGTAGCAATAAAATAATGATACCGTAGCCTCCAGTTTATATTACATTATCAAAAATAATGAAAAAAATATTGTTGCCCCAGAGAGACTTGGAAGACATTCAGATACAGTAGAGCTGGGTGTGACATGAGAAGATAGATAGATTAGACAGATAGGACTGAACCAGTTAAGAAACTTTTGGGTATTCAGCTATCCAGTGTAATATCCACTCTGCTGATTGAAGGCTCTACAACTCATAATGAGTTCATTTTATAAGACTCATTCCATAGCGTGATAACTTCTTAAAAGTTATTCCACTCTGTGGTAATTTTTAAGGATAGATGCTCAGTTGTTTAAGTGTTTCTAAAGTGAACAGATAACATATCTGCATGTTTAGCAGATGCGTATCTTTCCCTCAGAATGAAAGAATCCTGAATACAGTTACATGCCTCATAATCACTGCTCTTCTGGAGAATAGCAACAGTATTTTTTAATCATTGTTCCAGATTTCAGATACAGCCCATTCTGCCATCACTACAAGGTGAGTCAAGCTGCCTAATGGTTCTGTTATTTTCGTACTACCCAGGCATGTACTGAGAGTCTAGTAGTTCAGTATCGATTCATCTCTTGGCTGAGACATCAAACTAAGATTCTGACCACTTATTGTAATTAAAAATCCCCATAAGCTTTTCACAAAGCATAGGTGCTCACCACAGTGTCCTGACAAAATTCCAACTTTGCATAATTATATTCTGCTCGTATATAATATAATTATATGAAATAATTATATTTTGCCTGAAATCCCCATGAAGTTTCATCTGGAGGCAGGATCCCTTCGCATTTCAAATCTCAGGATGTTGTGCAATGCTGCTGTCTGCTCAGAAATGTGAATCACAGACAGATTATGGGGTTTTCTGTTGGTTTGTATCTTATTTCAATATACCAATTTTTGAAATTTTTAGAGCATTGCAAAAGAGTTTAGTAAGTGATATTCAAAAGTTCATTTGTTGTTTGCAGAAACAAAACAGAACAGGCTGTATTTTGGAAGAGCTGCAAAGCAGTTTTGAAATCTTTGCATCTAGTATTCTTATTCTGTTCACCAGCTTTAATTTTTCCTCTGAGAAAAGAAGATTAGCCCTATGCATTTTGTTTGCATACAAGCATGCATAGCTTTTTGAGGATAGGATAGGACTGATCCTGCAGTATTTTTATAGATATTGTAGCAAGGATTTTTATAGATATTAAAGCGATTTGTGATTTTACTTTCTCTTCCAATTCAGTGCACAGCAGACAATGAGCTAAACTAATTTCATTATACCTTTCTCTGCTCTGTAGTGATATTAGGCTTTGTTTCATATCATTCATGCAAATCCATGAAGGTCCACTTAAAATGGCAAGTAAACTCAAGTGAAATATTGCTATGTCATTTCTGGAAATGGCAATACAATTTCAGGAAGAAACAGAGCAATACAGGCAAGCCAAATTGAATTGAAGCAAGAAGATCTCTGTGCTGCTTTGCCATGCTGCCACTATGATGTCAGAAGAAAAACAAAAGCAGAGCAAGTCTGGGGGAGGGGGAGCATAAAGCTGAAAGCAATAAGAGATGGATCAATTCAAAAACAAGCAGATGAGGTCACAATAAAAAGAACAACAAAAAAATCTAAAAGAAAAACTGAAACCCAAACAACATAATGCAAACAAATGCTTGTATATATATGTAATGGATATTATCCTAACAGTCAAATTAAAACCTGGGTAAAATCCCAACTAATCTTACTCGAGAGATTAACTTTTTGTTGATTTTGTATATGTGCATGCATGACTCAATACAAAGATTATCACAGTCCTCTCTGCTCTCAGCCACATCCGTTACTTCTGCAGGACACAATCTCTGACATGAGTTCTTTGAAAAAAAAAAAGATTGAAAAACAACGAGGAAAGACAACAATAGATTCGTTGATTTGTATAGTGTGAAAGCAAAATTTATCTGTGTTGATGCTGAACATGCTGGAGCCAACAGGCATAATCTGAAGGCAAGGTGGATCCTGCACTGTGACTCACAGGATGGGCCTGGCCCACCCTGAGATCGGCAGCAGGGCCAGGGCACATCAGCAAGAGAAATCGTGTTAGGGAGTGCCACACACAAAACAAAGTATCCCCAACCTTACAGACTTGACATCTTTAGAATATATGATAGACACGTAACCTTTGCAATGGCATTATTGACATGTGTAAAATTTCTGGGAACAAAAAAAATTTCATATATCCAGATATTTGATTAAGAAGTTGTCCTAAGTACCTAAGCTTTCAGACTCTCAAAAACATTTATCGCCACAGTATCCATCAAGTAGGCAAGAGCCATTGATTTCATTATTCATGAGTCATAAACATACAGGGCTTTTAAAAAAGTATTTATGTATATAAGAGAAAATGTTTATTAGAACTTTCAAAAACACGCCATTGCATAACTCCCACTGCTTTCAGTCTGCTGTTCCCACAGACTATTGCACTGCAATACTACTAAATTAACACATGAAAAAAACAAATCATAATCACAATTTCCAACAGTATCTTCAAATTCCCCACCATAACTACAGCAATGAACATCATGTCCTTTCACTTCTTCCTCCCTGCCCACTGCTGAAGAAGTAAAAGTTCTTCAACTAAAAGGACAGAATCAATCACAAGGGCCAGGCAACGTGAGCCATGGCCAAAAAGTTCCACAGAGCATTGTGTGCTTGGCTGTAAATTTTCCAGTCATTCTGTTGCAGTGTTGCTTACATTTTAAAAGTTTAAGCGACTGTCCCATATACAGTGTTATTTGGCACCTTGAACTATTCTAGTGTAATTCTGGAGTTACTCATCTTGTCCCTGTATCACCTGAATAGTACACCAGGGTAAGACAGCTAAAACAAGACACTAAGGTTTATTTAGATACTGTCTTAGAAAGTAGCTCCATGGCTATCCATTTAGTACTTCATTTCATCAGCTCAAACTTCTGCACTTAGGTGCTCCATCAAGCACTGAGCAGGAGATCTGTGGCCAGCAGTTCGCAGCTTGTATGTTCTGTCCACATGGATAAATGACTCCTGGGAGTGGTGTCCACCCTCTGGGCCATGTGCTCACATCTATTCCACTTTGGAGGCATCAGCTTATGTTGTTCATCAATGAGTTCTGTGGGTCCTATGTGATATATCATAGGTTATAATACATAATTAACTCATTGTTCATTTTGAGACAGAGTATTAGAAGTGAGGACTATGTTCTGAAGTAATTTAATGGCATGGGACACAAATGCCACAAATGGGAATGGAAAGATTACAAGGGTAGGCTAGACTAGAATACACCAAGACAAGTGCAGTAGTACACATATCTACTATTGGAAGCTATTCCTGAAATGATTTTTATTTATTTATTTATTTATTTATTTTAAGAGGATACAAATTTATTCCAGCAGAAAGCATAAGCCTGAACAAACATTTATGCAGTGTAGATGGCCCAAATGCAAGACCTGAGAATGCACAAGAGATAAATTATTTTACTATGTGGACACACTTTTCTGTTTCAAGTATTTGTCTAAATTCTACCCAGTAGAGAAATCCTAAACAGATATGAACAAGTAGCTAGATAAAATTTTCTTGATTTTTGCTGAGACCTGTTCATATTCTGTCATAGAATCATAGAATACTTAGTGTTGCAAAGGACCTTTAAAAGTTATCTAGTCTAACTCCTCTGCAATGAACAGGGACATCCACAGCTAGATCTCATTACTCAGAGCCTGGTCTAGCCTGAGTTTGAAAGTCTCCAGGGTTGGAGCATCCACCACCTCTCTGGGCAACCTGTTCAGTGCCTCACCACAATGTAAAAGACATTTTCCTTATGCCCAACTTAAATCTACCTTCTTTAAGCTTGAAGCCATTTCCCCTTGTTCTGTCACCACAGAACCTGCTAAAGAGTCTGTCCCCTTCTTTCCTGTAACTCCCCTTTAGATACTGAAAGGTCTCTACCAGGTCACCTTGCAGCCTTCTCTTCTCCAGACTGAACAGCCCCAGCTCTCTCAGCCTGTCGTCATTGGGCATAGTTCCATCCCTTGTATCATTTTTGTGGCCCTCCTCTGGATGCACACCAGCAAGTCCATATCTCTCCTGTACTGAGGACTCCACATCTAGATGCAGTACTCCAGGTGAGGTCTCACCAATGACAAGTAGAGGGACAGAATCACCTCCCTCATCCTGCTGGTCACGCTTCTTTTGATGCAGCCCAGGATACAGTTGGCTTGCTGGGCTGTGAGGGCATAGTGCTGGCTTATGTCCAGATTTGCATCCACCAGTATCTGCTAGTTCTTTTCAATAGAACTGTGCTCAGTCCTTTCATCCCCCAGTTTGTACTGGCAGTGGAGATTGCCTTGACTTTGCATTTGGCTGTGTTGAAGCTCATGAGTTTCTCATTGGCCTACAGCTTGAGCCTGTCTAGGTCTATCTGGATGGCATCCTTCCCTCTGGTCTGCTAACCACACCCCATTGCTTGGTGTCATGTACAAACTTGCTGATGGTGCATTCAACCCCACTGTTGATGTAATTGGTGAAGATATTGAGGGCATTGGTCCCACACTGACCCCTGGGGGACACCACTCATCACCATTCTCCATCCAGACATTGTGCCATTGACCAGTGCTCTTTGGATCTGATTCTACAGACTAGCCCTTCTAACTGCTATTTCTACTCTTGTAGAGCAAACTCTAGAGAAAGATTATCCTCTATACAAAAAGCTTTGTCTTCCAGAAATTAGTATATGGTGTTATTACTTTATGATCCAGGAAGCCCCAAAAGGAAAAGCATGATTTTTGGTCTATTCTAAGTGATCTTACACATAAAGTTAAGAAAACTTACCAGCTCAATACCAAAAGGCTCAAATTTCTTAAGTAAGGATCTGCACTTCCAGTGGAAATTTCTAGGAGACTGTAATCAACTTAATTGCAGATACCAGATGAGAATCCCCACATGTACACAAGTGATCTGAATACTTCTCTCTGAAATCTCACTTCAATATTTCACAAAAAGCTAATACCTGTTTCTTGCAGATTAGAATAAGATATATGCATGGCGAGGAAATAGGCTATTTTACTCTGCCCTACTTGTCTTCAGGGATGTTTTCCCGAATTTATTTTATTACTGCAGGCCTGATCGATTATGTTGTGGGATTTTCCTTTTAACCTTCCCACTGGTGCATCTTCTCTCCTTTATTTAATTTGTATAACTTCACATGTAAGTTTCACTCAGTATTTGATTTTTTTCCTCAAAATTTCACCAGCTTTCTCCCTCACGCACTGATGTATTTATCCATTCTATGTAATTTTTAACAGCGCTGTGTAATGCTTAGACATCACCTGTCAGTTTCATGTCAAATATACACCAACATTACCAAAACATAACATTTTGGTGCTACATGAATGACATTTCCAAAGGATTATAAAGGGAGATAAGTATAACCTGCTTAATGTCTTTTCAACTATCTTACACAAGTGCTGTGATGAACAAATATTCAAAATAAGATCATGGTTACTGTGCTTTAAACAGAATTAAAAGTCATAAAATGACTGTGCTTTTTCAGTTTAGTTTTCAGCATTGAATATCTTAGAAAGATTTAATGCATCTAATTAAGATAATTACAGAGAAAGCCTATGTAATATATAATAAATAAAACAAAATTTCATTTAAACAGTTTTAAAATACAAATAAGCAATTCCATCATTAAATTATTCAATTTGTTTTATCAAACTTTCTGAAAAAACATCCTATCAAAAGATATTTTTTGCATTAACATTTGAAACTTTTTGTCATTAATAAATAAATAACTAAGGAAGCATTGTTTATTTGATATAAATGTGTTTCAATTTTTGAAGAGGAAACCTATGTTCAAGATGTTTTATTGTCAAATACTTAACTTTTCATATACACAACATTAGGGCTATATTTTATAATACAAAGCTAGCATGGGTATTAAAAGAAGAAAATATAAGACATCCAGCCATGTATCAGTGGAGTACTTGATGTTCTAACAGCAACAGTTCTCATACATAAAACAACAGATAGGTTATTATTTTTTTACTTCTTCCAACCACAGACTCAAAGAGCAGACCTGAACTACAAATAGAGGCTGACTACCTAAAAAAAACCAAACCATTTTCTAAATTCACCTGTATAAAAATGAAATCTCTTTTAAAAGGGAATGTATGATGTATTTTCAAATTTGGAAATGAAAGGTTTACATTAGGCATATAGAATCATAGAATTACCCAGGTTGGAAAAGACCTCGAAGATCATCAAGTCCAATCACAATTGCCTAACCATGCAATTCCAGCATATTATAATCGACTAATAGATATTACACAAAGCAGATTTTGAGCTTTTGAATGCAAGTGTTCATATAAGACAGCTTCAATAATAATATGCTAAATAGTCTCTCAATATCTAATAAAAACTGAGCAACAGCACCAAGCTCAGTATTGTCAAATTGTTCACAAACAGTACACAAAGATTTGTTCATTAAGTTCTTCATAAAAGTTATTGTGTAAATACTTTGAATAATAAACAAATTCAAGAAATCACAAGAAGCTCACAATTAACAAATGGAAAAGTCTTAATTTGTTCAAATACATTATTTACTGTGAATGATCCAATTAGGTCTAGTGCTAAAATAAAAGGAGTATTTCACAGAGCATATGTGACTGACAACAAAGAAGCCTAAAGCAGATGGAAATCTGTCTGTATCTATGCAGAATTTACAAGGCAGACTAGTTTGATCCTAACAAGGAAAGTCTCTTATTTCAATTGTACCAATTTTCATTACTAATATTAGGAGAAATAGATGTTATAGAAGCATGGTATGACACTAAACTTCAAACAAAATGTCTTGGGATATTGCCATTCTCAGAAAAACTCCAATTCTCAAAATGCCAATCTTTTGAATGAAGTGTATTTTATTTGATGAGAAGAATAAATTTTAATAAAATTAATCTAAGCTAGACACATCATAGACTATATTAATACTCTTTTGGATGTGCAACTAGTAAGTGTTGGGTGGTTCAAGGAGGATCACCATGAAGGTTGAAGGTTAACCTTCCTTGTCAGTCCTATCCTCAGTTCTACCTCTCACTTAGTATGAATCAATCCATAGCAGTGTAAGAGAGTAAAGAACAAGCACTGTAACTATGCTAAGTAAAGAAGTTAAAGAAATGAGCACCTCCTGTTACATATTCCAGGAAGTACCTAAGCTACCTAATTGCTATACCTTTTCTGGGTTTCTCAAGTAGTGGTATCCTTATGCATACCCCAAATTCCTTTCCTTGAGAGAAGTGAACAGCCTAGTACTTACCTCCTGATTAAGTCAAACCAAGATCCCAAATCAGGCATTCCTCAGTTCCCCCCCACCCTGCCCCAGTTCCCTGGGGCTTTGATCTGGAAGATGTTATCAAAGCATACCTAACATATGCCAGCTGCATTAGGCTCTGCATAAAATGCAATTGCTGCTGCTACTCTTTATATAATATTCTTTGCTAAGGAAGTGGGAGATCTAAGGGAGAATTATTCTTGCTCTCAACTGATATTTTTAATTAGATGACCTGGATTCAGCTAAAGGAGGGTTCAGCATTCATTTCTCCCACCTTTCTAAGAGTGAGAGACTGAGGTACTCAAGATAAATGGAAGTAAAACACCATTCCTATATCCTATATGTACCTACATGACCATATGCTGGTAACAATTTAGAAGTCACTGGAGAGATAAAGAGATCAGTCATGCTTCACACCATAACCTAGTGACGGAAATTCTCACCTGCAAAATGCACACTCAGTGTCCTGCCTTCATTTTATCCTTTGGCTCTCTTTCCTCTCATCTATATTTAAAAATAATAAATAAATAAATAAATAAAAATTAACAAAGAAACCATCTTTGCAGGCCTTCTGCATTGGTCACAGATCCCAGACTATTCAAAAGATTGGCTGGTTGGACTGTGCAGAGGATGCAATGTTTCCTACGTCCCTCAACTGTCCTTCTTTTCCCCAGACATTTATATGATGAAAGTGTAGGTTGTTTCCACCCACTGGGGCACTTCTGCTGACAACCTATGGCATCAGTGAGAGTAAAACCAGCACCATAGCAGAGAATTACACCTTGGCAGCAGCAGTGGACATCAGCTTATGGAACAACAGCTCCTCTGACACCAGTGAACACTGTGTCCAAGGTGTCGATCCTTCTTTTCAGTGCTCCCAAGTGGTTGCCTACCAACACAGTCTGCTGACTTCAGATGTTTCCCTATGAATTGCTCTTGATCTCTTTCAGAAGGGCTTAATTTTCCCTACACATGGCCTCATCCTTTATTATTATTGTTATTATTATTATTATTATTGACCTAAAGGTTAGTTACTAGGAAGATGATTTTTCTTACCTAGAATAAGGTGCCAGCTTAAAAAAAATAAGTCTTGTTTTCACTCTACAAATTCAGAAGCTTTTTGACTTGAAAAAGAATGGTAAACATTACGTCTCTAGGCATGCCTCACTTCAGAGATGCTCTTGGATGGAAGTCAGGCTCAGGATTTACCTTCGGGTGGAATATTTATGTATTTCCAGCTCTACTCAGTAATGCCAGTCAAATTAACCTTTTACGCCTAGAAAAAAGTTGGGTTTGGGTACAGAACTGTGCATGGCAACTTGTTGCCTGAATATGCTGTGTGTAAGCTTGCAGCCTGGAAAATT
The DNA here is from genome assembly GCF_054131305.1 of Coturnix japonica. Taxonomy (NCBI): domain Eukaryota; kingdom Metazoa; phylum Chordata; class Aves; order Galliformes; family Phasianidae; genus Coturnix; species Coturnix japonica. The sequence continues at coordinate 13,509,103 of NC_140664.1, read as the reverse complement.
TGTGTTGGTGTCCTGTAGCAAGATGACAATTTCTGCTCTATAGTGTTTACATTTAGAGAATATATATATTTTCTCCCTGAAAATGTAATGAAATGAATTTCATATTTGAAGAAGCAACACCCCAATCCAGGCCTTTTAAAGTTTTGTCTCCTCCCTTCCTCCTTTCATATTCACAGCTCTTTCTTTAATAAAGCATAAAGTAGGAATATCCCAGGCTTTCATTTATAACTTCAGCTGTAGACTGTGAACTTGCCACTACAGATACGTCCATGCACTCAAAAAATTAAATTTATGCAATCAAAGCCTTTTCTCCCAACAGCTGCTGTGCTTTTTGCAGATTCTTCTAACATTTGCTTGCCTTCAGATTATCTTAACTGGCAGTAACCAGGCAGGACAGATAAGACAACAGTACCTAACAAAAAGCACTTTTTTAGTTTCCTCCCTTCCTTCTTTCTTTGTGTGAGCTTCGGAAAGAAGGAATTGCACTGGCTAGCTCTGGGCCTCTCACATAAGGTCAGGCAGCAGCACCAGCAGTTCATCTTCCTACCTTTTACTTCAACAATTTGTCAGTGCCAGCAGCGGTGTCTTCTGGAGGGAAGGCTTGATTGCACATTTAGCATTTCCCCACCTTCCACAGGGGTTTATTGTGAAGGCTGTTTCTGGGAATACAGATTTATGCTTCCTTTAATCAAATGAAGCTCAGCCAGTCTCCACCACTGGAATAGTAGCTTGGTGTGTTTCTTTTTGACCAAAAATTGCTCAGAGACACTTCTGGAACAATAGGCCAGCTGCATACTAGAAAGCTTTCTTAGCTACTTAAACATGCTCACTCTTCTCTTCTTCTGGCTCCATCAATCTTGTGCCGGTTTCCACTCCAAGGAACAAACTCAATGGAAGCTGCAGAGACTGTTCCTCCTGAGTCTGGAGAACTGGGTGTTCTCAAATGGCTGAAGCATTGGATTTAAACTTGCCCCAGGCACAACTAAGTATTGTATCAGACCTTCCCACCTCGTGGGGGAGTGATCTAACCACCAGGCCCTAAGCTATGAAAAAGATATATTAATCTTCTTTAATATGACGTGGTGGGAAGAAGGGGAAGGCTATGTTAAAATGAACTGCTTTCTTGATTTATTGCAGAAACAGAACTCAGCTCCAGTATCATTAGTTAGTCTCCACTGGACTATGAAATTGTTGCAATTACATTAATTAACGTTGGATAAAAGGCAACTAGACAAAAGAAAGGAATCAAGAGAGCACTTGGATCTCACTTTGCTTTCATTGTATTGCTAGTGTGAAACACAAAAAAATATTTCAGACCCCTCTCACAGTCGTTCTGATTCAGCTAGGCTAAAACAAAGCAAAGAAATATTGGTAGCTTGTTAATATGACTAATTCCACCAAAGTTAAGAGCAGTGTAAATCAGGAATATGTTTTCTTAACACTAACAACTCACAATGGATGAATCTAGCACATCCAGAAAAAGAATCATCACTAATTCCCAACATGAGAAATTGCAGAAGGTAGCTAGTTATTCACAAGAGACCATCTAGGATCAGACTTACTTAGATTAGAACTGAATCACCCACCAATCTTCTACCAGCTTGGTAAACATTACTAATACTTCTCCCTATAGCATATGGTTTTCCCTCATAGTATGTGTTTTGTTGTATGATTTAGAACAGCTGGTGACCAGTTGATAGCTGAAGATAATTAACTTTTAATTGTTGCCAGTTATGTTTTCACCTGTTCTATTTACAAATCCTTCCATGCTGTCAAATCCAATTAGTGCATTTAAATTCTTTTCTATAAGAACAGAGAATGGTAAAAGCCCATTTTAAAGAGGGAATTAACTTGCTGTAAAGTAAGACTTACAGAAACATTTCAACTTGTATTAACTTACTACTGAACACATTTAAGTATATACACATAAATAAATTGATATCAACCTTGAGCATCTATCCCTAGAGACAAATAATGATTTTTCATCACTTTTGTACAACTCTGACCGTACGTTTTAATTAGTTTTTTGTTTGTTTGTTTTTTTCTCTTTCCCTCTTATTTATTTGTTTGTTTGTTTGTTTTATTTACAAGATTTACCAACTAAGAATCCAGCCCAACTCATTCTGTAGGGACTAGAAGTACTACTATACATTTCCAGGTCTGTCAGTGAGGGGTGTAATTAGGTTTTGTTTGCAGATCTAAATATGCAATATATACAAAACAGTATAGTAATTCTTCAGTTATATAGTTATCAGAATTATGTCAATGAAGTTGTCCGTCTGAAAAGATCCCATGCTGACAATTTTCATGCTCCAAACTATAAAATGACAAACATTGCAGTGACAAGATTAAAGCTTATTTTATGGTTAAGTGAGATTTTGGTAGACTATTTTATAAAACAGTCATAGCTTATAGGGTACTGAATATGGAGGTGTCTTAATTTTGAACAATAACACAAGGAACTTGAGTTTCCTGATACTGAGCTAAGAGTTGGTAGTTGAAACAGATTTTAAGGGCAAACTTTAACAAAGTCAACTTTTCATTGACTCTGCTGAGTAATTCTTAACAGCATATTCTAAGGCTTGCTGGGACACTAAAATAACTTTTTATTACTATCATTTTTTTTCCTTGCTTGGTTAACCCACAGGAGCGCATACTACTCTGTTTTAATAAGAGAAACACAAAATTCAGAGCTGTCCTGGGTGTGTTTATTGTATTTATTTACTAGAAGAAGAAAATGTTGCCTACTTCTATAGTGAAGAGAAGCAGTTAGCCAGGGTGCATATGTATACACAAGAGAAAGGAAAATAAATGAAACTTCTAATACCTTTTCTTGAGAACAAAGAGAGCTGCACAGTGGCAAAATATGTAGAAATCCCTTAGCTGTAACAGTGATTTGAGAGTAGTGAGTGTAGCAAAAGTCTGAAAATGTAAATTTTGAGAATTATATATATGCTGCATTGGTGTACATGGGAGTTCTAGAAGGAAGCTTCTATAAGGCATTTTAATTCTTCTTATAAAATGATTTTTCTCCATTGCAATAGTTATGTTATGAATATAGAAGTTACTCATCACCTTTTCAAGAACTAAAACACCCAAAGTTAAATCAGATAAATCAGACTTAATTTTATCTGGTTGTAACTCTAAGCAATTTTCCACTAAAAATGACTTACTTGGAATACAAGCAGCAAAGATTATAAAATATAGGGTACATACTGACTGGGTTTGAACAATATGAGGCCTGCAATATAATTATTTTTACTGTTGAGGTGAAAGGACACACGTGGCTTGTGCTGCTGGGATGTGGAATTCTGCTAAGAATCCAGAAGAAGAAAAGAACCTATCAGGAATTTGCTTCTGATTCTCTCCGTGGATGAGAGAAAAGAGCAGCTCTTTTTAATCTGGAGTTTTCAAGTTTACTTTCTTTCTGAACTGTCACATTAATTCAGGCTTCTAATGCTAACTCTCCTGTGTGTTGTTTTGCACCTAAGTAAAATCTGGCCAAATCAGAATGGATTACTTGTGCGATCATCAAATTAACCCAAATATGTGTCCAGTATTTAGTCCTATTACAATTTTCTTCATCATCTGTCTTATAACCAGTGTCTCACATCCATTCAGATGGTGGGAAAGATGCTTTATGCCTTACCCAGCACTGATTACCTTCAGTGTCTTCCTTGAGAACTGACCTGAGATATTATTTCTAAAGTAACTCTCAAAAATATACAGAGGCAAAGGTCGTCTATGCATGAGAAGGAATCTCAGAGTTAATTACAGGCTGTGAGAGCTGTCCACCTGGAAAGCACCTTGACAAGAAAGGACCTCTGTGTCCTGTTGAGCAGCAAGTTGAATGTAAACTAACACTTGTGATCTTCTTGCATGGATAAACACTAATAGTACACTGGGCTGTATCACAACTGTGTAACCAACAGGTTGAAGGAAGTAATGATTCTCTTTTTAGCAACTGAGGCCACATTTCAAACATTAAACCTGATTCTGGATTCCCAGTATAAGACTGACAAATGAAAGTAAGTTCAGTGTATGGACAAGATGATTAACAGTACAGAGTGTGTGGCATATGATGAACTGTAGACACAAAAGCACCTGGTATATGAGGAGCTGGGTTTGTTTAGCCCAGAGATGAAAAGGTTAAGGGGGCATGTAAAGGCCATTTTTAACTAGCTAATAGGTATTTTCAAACTGTTATAGACTGATTCTCTTCTTGGTGGTCCAGAGAAAAAGATTAAAGGGGAACAGGAACAAGCTGCAGTAAAGAAATTATGTGAGGGATGGAAATATTGAAACAGAGGCCCAGAGATGCTGCATAGTCTCCCTCTTCAGAGATACTACATCAATTGAATACAGCCCTAAGCAAGCATTAGTAATTTTATCTACTTTGGTAAGGGAGAGCACAAACAAATCTCCAGAGATGCTTTTTATTGGCTGAACTGTTCTGCCTTGTGGACAAAGAAGGGCTCTTCAGGCTACCAGGCAGTTTGTCTGCCTTTGGCAAGAGCTTATGATGTGCCTGTTTCTGGGGTTATTAAACCTGTGCCCGTTGTAGGGGGCATGAACAACCTGCAATGACCATTGTAGAGCGCACAGACAACTCATAAGAGCCTTTCTGTTTTCAGTGATGGACCTCTTCAGAGAGACAATCAAGAAAGGAAAGATCCAAACAGTTCTTTCTCATTTTCTGTACTAGTGTTTGTAGCATGCAGTGACCGTGTCTCAGACAGTAACAGGGCTGAGGAATATAAGTGCCCTTACTCTGGGACATATTCAACACAGAAGGACGGGCTGAGCTGTGTGCACTGGAGAGACATGTAACGATGTAATGACTAGATGTGGTTTGTTAACTGTAAACCTGGTCCTAAAACTTATTCACCCATTTAATGTTGATAATTTCATACTTACTAGTGTTGTCCTCAAATTGTTCCTTATAAAGCTGAAAGACACGATGTGTATGTGTCTTTGCCCCTCAGAAATCTTTTTGACATCTGTTGTTGGAATACATGTAATTTTAGACTAACGTTTGTGCTTTAAGAATAGTTTTTCTTGGCACAGTGCTCTTAGAATTTTTTCTCTCTTCTTCACTGATCTGATACCTAAGTTGAGATATACCTCAACAATTTTCCTGATATTTAAAATTCATCATACATCTTTTCCCTTTGCAATGAGAATTCATAAGTTAAATAGGAAAAATGTTAATGAGACGTCACCGACTTCCTCTGAATTACCAGTTGTACAGACAGAATGGAGAGATGGGCAAGCACCAAGTGCATGAAATTTAACAAGAGCAAGTGCCAGATTCTGCACCTGGGACAAGGCAACTCTGAATATGGTACAAACTGGGGGACAAGAGGCTGGAGAGCAGCCCTTCAGAAAAGGATCTGTGGGTTTTGGTTGGTGTCAAGAAGACATGAGTCAGCAGCGTGCCCTTACTGCCAAAAGGGCCAACCATACCCTAGAATGCCTCAAGTTCTATGCTGTCAGCTGAGTAAGGGAAGGGATTGTCCCACTCTGCTCAGCAGTGCTGCTTCAACTTGAGCAGCACTGTGTGCAGTTTTGGGTAGCACAATGTAAGAAGGGCATAAAACTATTAGAGAGCATCCAAAGGAGGGTGACAAAGATGGTGAATGGTTTGGAGGGCAAAATGTGTGGGGAACAATTGAGGCCACTTAATTTGTTCAGTCCAGAGAAGAGGAGACTGAGGAGAGGCTTCAAGGTGGCCTACAGCCTCCTCATGAGGGAAGTAGAAGAGCAGGCACTGATGTCTTTGGTGACATCAACAGGATCTAGGAGAATGGCATGGAGCTGTGTCAGGGAGAATCAGGTTGGGTGTTAGGAAAAAGGTCTTCACGAAGAGGTTGACTGGGCACTGGAAGTCTCTCCAGAGCAATGATCATGGCCCCAAGGCTATCAGATGTCAAGAAGTGATTGAGCAGCACTCTCAGAAATGCAGTTTGAATTTTGGGTGGTCTTGTGTGGAGCCAGCAGTTGGACTCAATAATCCTTGTGCGCCCCTTCCAGCATAGGATATCCTGTACTGCTGTGTTTCTATACCACATAGGAGAGCAGTTAAATTTGAGTTCAGTCTTGGCAAAACTCGGTATAGATGAAATTGGCACGAACCAGGAACAATCTAAGTTTTATTGGATAAAAGCAATAGTTTAACTGGAAAAGGCAGTCAGTGCTGTGTATAGCACCACTCTTTATCAGCTGCTGCATATAAGGATATGCTTGCAAAGCTTTATTTCCAGAATCAGTAATCTGCCAAGACATAAAGCGTGGCAGAATATGCTTGCAAACTTTTATTGAGTGATGTAACAGTCTGCCAACAGCAAGAACTTCCTGTGTAGTGATTGATCTTGGTACCTACCTATTACAGGAGCAGCACAATGGTAGTACTGCCTAATCTCCGATAAAACTATCTTAGTTAAACAGCTGTTGGTAGCTGCTTATCCCTTGGGTCCTATGCCCATCAAAAAGTAAAAGTGGCTGCTGCCAGCAACAGTTTCCAGAAACACACAAGTGTTGCGCATGGAGGTTTTGTGACTCCACAGGATCCCCACTGGGACCTTTATATCCTACTCAGTGAAGCAGATGGCTTGGGGACACTGCATGCAAAGCTGCTGGGATAAGGTATGTAATTAAGGAGCAAGATTATGTAGTTGGAGACTATGAACATAGAATTGGAAGGATAACTTGAGAGTCTGCCTTTGGAAAGCTTATTTGGTAGTAATTGTGAAAAGTAATGAAGTGGGACAATACTGCAGTAAAATACAAGTTGAAAAGAGGAAGTAAGGAAATATCATGTGAACAAGTGAATGGCCTGACAAATATTATTAGCAGCTACTGGAGCTATGCACCTCTGCTTAGGTACCTAAAAAAAAATACATTGACAGTGCAAGAATGGTTGTGCTGGCAGCTAGATGGATATCTTTGAATTGTAGAAATGAGCTATAGGCGTCTGCGAGCTCAAGGCATTTCTTAATTGCGAGAGCTTCTGGTTAGCAAGCAACCTGGTTTGAATGATCACAAATCGCTGCAGGTGAGAGGAAGGACAGTCTTGTAGATCAGCACTGGATTAGGACAGCAAAGATTTAGCTTCATCAGAAAGTCTGTGTGATTTTGAACAAATGTTCTAGTCCTTTTTTGCCTCAGTTTTCTATCCCTAAATTGTAGGAATAAGGGGAAAATATAATAGAAAAAAAAAAAAGCAAAACTTTTTCTTATTTTGTGTGTGTGTGTTAATTTGGGGCTTATTTCTTTACATAAAAACAATGCTACCATAGGTACATTATTCAAGTCTTGGATTAAAAACTTTTCAGAGCAGAAGCTGTTCAGCCTCAAGAAGATGAGGCTTTTTATTTAGGGTCTTTAGACATTATCACAATGGCATTTTGAGCTCTTGTCCTGGCTTTCTGGGGAAACCACAATGATTCTTCTAACTGTATGGAGCAGTTCGTCACCTCCTTTCTGAACTGTAGTGAGAAAAAAGACTTGTACATTCTATTTTCAGCTCTTGACTGGTTGGTTTCATGTCCATAATTATAACAGAACACCCTACCACAGAGAACATGAATGAGCTCAAAAAGGTTACTTAAGGGTAACTCAGAAAAATATCCCAGTAAAGTTAAAACACTTCCATATAATGCTATGTAAATCCCCAAGGGAAAAGATATAGAAAGAGAAAACTGCAGTGGAGCTGGACTCCTGTCTCCTCACTTTATAAAAAGGAAATTCTTGAGAAAAAAAAAAAAAAAGCTTTATTACTGTGAATGGGAGAAGTCCTCTGGACTCCCTGCTTTGGCAGTAGTTGCAGAGAGCTGCTGTCCTAGATCATACCAGCAGGCTCCAAAGAGAAGCAATTAAAAGCTTCAAATGGCACCATATGAGTATAGCTACATAGGGTGCATTTGTACCATGCAGTCAATTTAACTCTCAGTGGGTTAACTCTAGACCTAGCAACAATATATTCCATGTTCTGTGTCACTGTACTGAGGATAAATTAGACACAGGGCTATGGAACCCTGAAGCATTAAGGATGAAGGCACTTTACATCCCACTTCACATGGAAGATACTTCAGTAAGTACCATGCATGGAGCTATAGGATCTGGTGTTATTCTCAGCAATGCCTAGAAAATATTAAGCAGAGATATAAAGCAAAAAAGAATCCTAAGCTAAAAAGGCACAGAAATTAGAGGTGGGATCTGTCAGTGGAGTGGAATTCAGAACAATTAAGTTTATTTCTGTAAGGGCTATTTTAACCCAAGCTTTTCAAAAGATTTGTGTGCATCAGAATTTTGGCTATGCAGTCAGAGACTGCCTCTTCTTAAATAAGAGCCAGCTTGAGACTTCAGACTGACACATCTGATATCTTCCACTGAGACACTTAAGGTTGCTGCTCAACAAGAAAACCTTGGTCCAGCTGAGTATTTGTTTATTCTTTTTTTAACAGTGAATAGTAACCTATGTGTGTGTATATATATATATATATATATATGTACATACATTTATCTGTGAAGTGTTCAAGCACCCTTTCAATGACTTTGGTTTATGACCCACAATTCCTGTATTGCTAAATCAGCAGCTCAATGATCAACAGATTTTGAAGCTCACTTATCTATCTTTTCCTGCCTCAACTTTCTTAGATATGAAATGGAGAATGAAAACCCTTGCTACATAATGCGTGCTGTAATTCGTTAGCGTTGTCAAGAGTGACTATAGTCACTCTTTGAGAATTTCTGATGCTTAGGGGTAAAGATCAAGAACTTCACATTTCTAAAAATATATAAATTATTAAGACTCAAATGCACAGTATAAAATAATACTTCACTCTGGGCCTTAAGAAAATAACTTCTTTCATAATTGTCAGTTCCAAAAGTATGGGCAGATATGCTGTTTTTTAATAGAATCACTGATTGTTAGAAGGGTGTTTCCTTTAAATTGACTTTGTGTCATGCTTTGGCCAGCTTTCATTACAGAGGCTAAATTCTTCCTTGCTCAGTCTTATTATGCTTTTAACACCTATTTCTGAGCAATTCACACACCTCCAACTCTCCTTGGTGCTGAGTCAGTGCGCAAGCCATGTTGTGTCTTTCTTAATTGTTTTGATGGTTTCCTGTAACATGCACTTTTCTATTTGTGGAGAAATAGGCTTATTAAGTAATTATGATTGCTTAAAATCAAGATGCTCTGAAGAAAGATGTGAATCCGAATGTTGTACACTTGTTTCTGGAGACAGAGTTGTTAGTTCTGAAGTGAATGACCAAAGGCAAACTCATATGTGACAGTGTGAGGCATTTTGGCAGGAGAAGGGCAAAGCCTGTATAATTAGCTGGCCAGATTATACTCTGCATTGTCCTTTGCACTTCTCTGAACACACAGCCAGCAATTGCTTATGCTATGAGGTACACTGAGGCAACAAGCTGAAATCATGAGTGATCCTGACCCAGCTCCAGAATTTCAGGACCCTTCGAAGTTAGCAGGATCTAGGGATACAGATCCACACACCACTCAGCAAGACCATGCCCGTACCATGTGCAATACTTGAGTGTCTCTGTGAGGGCATTTCTGACTGTATTGTCTGTTCAGCATCAATTATGTGATACTGTCATCAAGGCAGATAAACTGTCTGATGTATTAGTATTTACATGACTCCTCTTCACACAAAGTTTATCTCAAACTTGCAACTGAATAAAGGTGAGTTTGGCTTTGAGTGTGCTCACAAACGCAAGAAGTCCTGAGAGCTGTTTCTGAGCTCAGGTCATATGATAACTCTACCTGTAATTATGACCATTTTATTCCAGTCCAGTGCCACTAACAAAGACAGTGGCTGTTCTCTAGAATGTAGATGTAGTTGGTTGTATAATAACCACTTTAAAAAGGAAGATAAGAAACATAAAGCATCCAGTGGCAGTATCTTTTAAAGTCTCGCAAGGATGGCAACCTTCAGATCTGCCACGAGTCTGTGAAATAAAAAAGCGTGTGCTTAAAAATAAGAATCATAAAAAGAAATTTCACTTAATGTGGATGAATTCCAATTCCATCTTTTGTTTATTTTCTGGTCCAGACGTAAGGCTTAGATTTCCATAGTGGCAATGGAAATGTTGACTGTAGGACAACAATGTCTCCAGTTTTAGCTGAGAGTAAATGGTAGCAGAGACAGATCTGGGCTGAGCAGCTGAAAGGTCTTGGGGGCAAGTCAAGTGGATGATGACCATGGATTGGTAATGATATCTGGGAGTGACTTCCTACTCTGAAATAGACCTAAATTTACAATAAATTAAGCCAAAAGCTAAGGGACCACCAAGACTTGAATAAAAGTTTTCTAGGCCTGGACAAGTTGATTTTATTATTGATTATAGTGCTGAAGGCTCAGTTATATAGGCAGAAAAGGCATAACACACAGGTACCAAAAGTACTGCAGTGAAACCACAGAGAGTGATTGGTGCACTGTGATATTTGGATGCCACCTGCAAACCTAGAAGAGCCTAAAGCTTATTCTACTCTGTGATCAGGTCAGTGGACTGGTTAGTTGACTGCAGGATACCTAAGCAGCATCAGAATTACAGGCAGTGAGATTCTGATTACATCTCACATACCACACTGTGTACCTTACATTTATTAGGTCTCAGGTTGAACTGAAAATTTGTTTGTTTCTGCGCAGGCACAAGCATTGCTTAACAGTCACTGATTTATCCTTTGTTGTCTATTACTCCCACTAGGTAAGATTTATAAATAGCTCTTGCTGAACATTTATATTTTTCTTTTCCTACATCATCCTCACCAACAAAGCACCCAACACACCCATATTATTTTTATGTAATTAAGTTTTCCATTTTAATTTCAGTGACCTCCCTCAGATTGGCCCTTTCCCACAGGCAAAGTGATTATAAGGCAGACAGTGCTACCTCAGCATAATATTATTTAGATGTGGTCAGTAGCCAAACCCCCAGATACCCACCTCCTCTTAACTCAGCATCCAAATTTGGATCTGAAACTCAAGAAGTCTGATCAAGAAACAGACCGGATGGGATAAAGAATACATTATTTTTCACATATAAAGTGTGACATGTCTCTTCGAGAATACTGGGAAACTCATTCTCTCAATTATATGATTTCTCATGCTTTTTTTTTTTTTTTTTTTTTTTTTCCCTTGGTGGGTATGGCTAACGTCTTGTTTCTGTTGTTTTTGTGTGGATAGTTTGGGGTGTGGTTGGGAACATGGTAGCTAGTGTTTTCTTCAATTCTCTTTTTAACATTCCTGCTCTTCCTACAGATGGGATATCTAATACCTAGTCCTTGATCCCATATGAGGTTAGTTCACAGCACTACATAACTTGGAGGTAAAGATACATCACCCTTCAAATGTTGTGCTGTTGATGCAAAACACAGTTTCATATGGTCCGCGATGCCTTCCTTACTCATTGCAAATCAGTGTCACTTCTTGGGTATGTGTTCATTCCCTCATTAACAGAGATTACCATCTTCTTGTTTCCCTTTTCTTTCTTTTTTCTTTTTTTTCCCCCCTTCCTTCATTTCCACCCCCCCCTCCCCCCCTCTCTCTCCAAGGGTAGCTGCCCTGGCATGAAGTTTTCAGCTGTTTTTTCCAAAAACAATCTTCCCAGATAAATCTTTTCCCGTTTGCATGCTAGATCACAATGGTTCTTTTTTAGCACATTTTTTCCCCAGAGAAGGACTGTGAACTTTATTAATGTTTTTAAGCACAGTTCCTCTTTATTTGGATAGTGTTTCTGTACAGTCAATTTTGCAACAGAGTATTCATTTAGTATGGGGTGGCAGTGCTGAAGCAGAAGGATGTTGTTCACAGCCTGCATCCCTGTAACTGCAGTCAGTCAGCCTCATGGTTTTAGGGCTTTCAGCAGCAAACTAGGTCAGTGGGGCCCTCTACATCAAAGCTTCTCCTTAGACACTGTAAATCGCATGCTTTTATACTATTCCTACTGTACACTGTGTTCTTCTGTAATTATAAATGTATGTTTCCCATCACCACAAAGACTTCACATTGCTCAAAGGAAATCTCTCTTCAAAGGCTTTAAACTGTTGAAGGGCAGGCCCCCTTCTGAGAGCTACCATTGCTTCGGGTGATTCCTTCTTTAACTCATCCACAGTAGAACCACCAGCCAATTCAACTGGCCTGCATCACACCGTGTCTGAACTGGCCTCTGGGTTGCATTTCAGTCTTGGAAAATGGCACTGCTGAATTTAAAAATGCAGACAAAAAAAAAAAAAAAAAAAAAGAAAGAAAGAAAAGAAAAAAAAGAATAAAAAGAATTACTGTACTCATAGTTGGCATGTCCCGAAAACATGGGACTTCAGTTACTTCATATTCCTTCACAAATCAGTCTTAGGGTGAGAGATCTGTTTCTATAGTAAGAGAACATGTTGTTTTGTGTGTTAGTTACACCTTAAAGTCAGTGAGAATTAAGAGGATGCATTAATGGGGGGAAAGAAAAAAAAAAAACTTGGAGAAGGGCAGCAAAGAATACATAGGGACAAAATGTTGCTACAAATTAATTTTATAAAAAAATGTATGTGTGTGTGAATATATACATATTTATATGTACTCATGTAATGACCTATATATATACATACACGTATCTAAAATAGAAATGTAACTAAAGTAAAAACTCTGAAAACATTTCCTTCTATGATAGCACTCATTACTAATGGAGTGGAGTAATTCCACTGTAGCTAATATTTTCTTCTAGGTAATAACTTACTCATGACAGCAAGCACTAATAAATATTTGCAGGATTGAGACTTAAAATTAAGGTGAATTTAATGCTAACACTTGAAACTCATACTTGAAAAGCAGTCATGAATGAAGATAATTAAGCTTGCTGTAGCAGTGGCCATACACTATATTAGTTTTATAACTAATTATATATGAAAATTAGGAGTTATCTACCTTGAATTCTTTACAAAACTCGGCCTGCGGATTGCTAAGGTCACACAGGAATGTAATGACACATCAATAACCCAGTTTTTCATGTTCCATGTAAGCATCTCATGTCTGAATAACCCTGCTTCTCAGTTACATTCCCTTTGGCCCACAGCATGGCTCCCTCCAGCTAGACCAGTTGTCATCTCTGTGCTGCACAATCTTTTCAATCCCTGTGAAAACAAAAGCTACAATTAGATTTTGGTCTGCGTTCCAATTGTTCCTTGGATTGCACTAATGCTGGCACCTAGATAACCCTTGATATAATTCAACTGATGTCAAAAAACATTCTCCAAATATAAAAGGCTCATCTGCATTACAAATTTGTAAAATATGACTAGATGAAAGTAACTCTATTATTGTTATGGCAAATGGGTCATTCCTGGGGATGACAACTGCATTGCAATAAATAAATAAATTAATAAATTCAAGTAAGAAATACCATTCTCACTCCAAAAAAAAAGTGAATCTTCATTGGGAGTTACATTGTGTGGCACCAGGGCTTAAACTAGTTTAAAAATTCAAAGCAAACAAGCTTTCCTAATCTTTTGGCCAGATTTAGGATTGGCATGAGTTAAAGGAGCGGAAGAATTACTTGTAAAGTCTATCTGCCAGAGGTGAAAGGAGCAGCCTAATGGAAACTGCAGTGTGTCATAGCTTATCAAAGTGGCATTCTTCTTTTTTTTAGAGCTTTGCAAACTGCTGAAATGTAAGTTACCAGAAAGTTTTGCTTATGGAAGCAGACATAGCTGGTTGCATTTCAGTGATCCCTGAAGGAGGAAAAGATCACTACTTGCCTTTACTTAGAAAAAAAGGGAAGGAAAAATAGCAGCCTATTTATTATTTTTTTTTAATCACTATTATTATTCACAGATTGATAGTTACAACATTCTTTCATTATCCCAGGCTCAGTTCTTCCTTATTGAACAAGTTAAATTTTTAGCAGGAACCATATCTCCTAACACATCAGTACATTCTTGTGTTGAAAGCTACCAGCCTCAGTGGGAAACCACCTTTTTTATTTGTATTGCAGGAACGCTTGAACTCGTGTCAGAAACCAAAACTCATAATGTACTTCAGCCCAAACATCCCTTCTCCTATGATTTCAAACCTAAAACCAAGAATTCTGGGTGTACCTCATATGTGTGAATAATAATCGCAGAAAAATATCTACTACTGTTAAATTTGGTATAAAAGTTCCTGATACTTTCAGCGCAGAAACAGTTGAGAATGATAATTGTAGGTGGCCTCTCTGCAGTCAAACTGCAGAAAACAGGGACGACAGAGGGTCATAGTTTCAAATGTTTCACTGTTTTGTTAATCATCAAAGGTATTATAAAGCCACTATATCATACTTTCATATAGTTGAATACAAGATAAATATCTCCATCAACCTTCAATACACCTCAGAATGCAGATTATACAACTTCAGGTACAGCTGAAAGACTGGGAGACTGTTGTGAACCCACTCCTGTGAACTCAGAATGAAGTTTAATAAGTGAAAACATTATGAGAAGTTTGACTGGAAACTCCTCTCTGCTTTCTGCTTCTTTTTTTTTATTTTTTTCTTTTGATTCAATAAGAGCTGAAGCCTCTAGTACAGAAACTTAGGACCACTCTTGGAGCTTTGAGACATTCGTGTTACATCTTTTTGTTTCTCTCTTTTTTAGCCTAGTCTATTTCCAGATGGTATTAAATAAAATTCAGGGGAATGGTCCTAATGTTTTTGAGAATGTTTATTTTATTTAAAAAACGTCCAGAACTGAGCATGTGTAGGACCAAAAACATCGCGTTTTTGTGGGAAGAAGGATGTTTCGTAGTTTATGATGTTAGGATTAAAAAGTATAAGACTCAATTGTATAGAGTCTCCAATTATACTTCTGCTCAGCAGAATCCTTGCAAGAAGATATATGCAAACTAGAAGAGGAATTTCATCTTTAACTCATTAGTTTTCCATGGAAAAACCACATGGCTGGACATTAAAGCACAACTCTATCATTCAGTACAGGCTGTGCTTTCATTTTTGTGAACTAGAGCAGACAGCAAACTTTATTCTATGTGTGTTCTGATTTTAATAACATAATAAAAAGAACTTAAAATTAAAATTAATTGGAGTCAATAGGAAAAAAAAATCAGAGGCTCCATTCAGGTTTCAAATACAGTATTTGTTTTTTTAAACTTTTCTCACAGGCAGTTTTTCTCTGCTTCACCATGAGTACTATGGTGCTATATTTTCTTTAGAGTAATCAAGATAGAAAAGAGCAGTTTTCTAAGGAGTGGGATGGTGAGAAGTGAGAAGACTTTGAATTGAAAGTTCTTTGGGAATCTACAGTTTTTTCTGTATCAAAATGTCAACACAAAACCCCGTGACCATCTAAGTATCAAATGGGAAGTAAGCAGTACATGTGTGACTATAAGTGTTTCTCATTTGTCTAGCTGACCTCTGTTAAGGTGACATCAGAGTAGACTGATACTTCAGAATATTGTGACCTGTTTTTCTTCTCCTGATACTTAACACATTTGAATATGACCTATTGTCCTTTTGTGTAGGAGATCATTTCTCTCTCTCTCTCTCTCTCTCTCTCTTTTTTTTTTTTTTTTTTAAATCATAAAAAACTTTGTTCTCCTCAAGGTGCTCTTACTCAAGATCCCACCTGCAGATGTTCTTCAGCTACTGTCATTATTGGGTTGCAATACAAGAGTACCCTAAAGCATCTTCCCTATATTTAATAGTACCTGCCTGGCATGTCATTTCATGAAATTCTCTGCTGGCTTTATTAGTCATTCCAGCATGCTATCATTCTGACGGTAAAGCATGGGACTCTGGCAACCCTGCTAAACCCACATCATCAAGGAAAACGTCTGAAACAGTATTTAAAAGTTTTCCCACATAGGAAAATAAATATCAGTAGTAGGTAAAATATTTATTCTCAAAGCTTTTGAGGTGAACAGTTGTTTGCTTTTAAGCACATCCATAATGTTGTGCTTCTTTATATTCAATGACTCATTAAAAAAGAAGGAAAAAAACATAAGAAAATCAGTTTAGTGTGTTACCTAGAGAAAATATATTTCCCTTAGCCATTGAAAGATCTTTCTGAGTGGCTTATTCTGAACTACTAAGTCCTTGGATGTTCTCAGGGAAGTTCAGAAGAGACATTCTCTAGCTTGTCATCACCACCCAGAGTTCCTCTAGACAGAAAGCATATGCTATCTAAGCACTGAAATACTGGTCACTACACATGACACATTCAATCTCCTACAGGAACAAGTAAACCTGGGAGACAAAGGGCAGGGAAGCAAAGACTGCATGTGTAAACTGTGAGCCCTCCACAACTTCCACTGTAGAAACACTCTCCTGGTGTGTTTGTTTGTTTATTTTGTTTTATTTATTCTGCTGTTTGCATTTTAAATCATACTCACTTCCTAAAATGCCAACAAACTCAGCCAACGAAGTGCATCTGTGCCAACAACATATGAAAGGGCACAAGAACATATACTCATATGCAGTTGACAGATGTACCAAGAGGGAGTTTAAAATTCAACTTGGAGAACAGAATATTCATATGCAATAATGATGAGTCATTATCCTGCTGGTGAGGCTACAGTGAGAAAAACCAACCAGTACGCACATAGGTTCAACAGTTATCACCATCACTTACCCATAAACAGTCATCAAAGGTTCTGTTTCTTGGCAGATTTGTTGGATTTGCTGTTTAAATAAGCATCTTGCATTCTGCAGCAATATGCAGTTTTGGACTGACACAAAAAATATATTTAAGTCTTTCTCTATATCGAACTTTTTGCAGATATGTAGAGATTAGACATCACACCAGAGCTGCCAGGAATGCTACTACTGGGCATCATTAGCTACAGTGCAGGACCACAGATCTGGCCTCAGTCAGCTGCCTTGGGAAGGCAAGAAAAAACCTTGCATCTATCTACATCTCCCATCAGGATGCAGGCAGCCAGCTTTAATCTGCCTCCTGTGTGTGCCAGTGAATAAGGAATAACAGAGACATGGAGGTTAAGGAAACTATTAACCCTCAACACTGCTCTGTGGCATTCACAAATCCTTTGGGGATGTTGTTGACAAAGTACCAATATAGCAGTAACCTCTTAAAACTGAAGATTTATTGAAACATGAAGAAAAATAAAACAATGACAGGAGAAATGCTTTATACTTCTCAAATGTGAAAAGGAAAGAAAAAGGAAAAAGGAAAACTGAAAAGGAAAAAGAAAAAGAAAAAGAAAAAGAAAAAGAAAAAGAAAAAGAAAAAGAAAAAGGAAAAGAAAAGGAAAAAGAAAAAGGAAAAGAAAAAGAAAAAGAAAAAGAAAAAGAAAAAGAAAAAGAAAAAGAAAAAGAAAAAGAAAAAGAAAAAGAAAAAGAAAAAGAAAAAGAAAAAGAAAAAGAAAAAGAAAAAGAAGAAGAAGAAGAAGAAGAAAAAGAAAAAGAAAATGGAAAAGTGAAAAAGAAAAAGAAAAAGAAAAAGAGAAAGAAAAAGAAAAGAAAATGATAAAGGAAAAGAAAAAAGAAAAAAAGAAAGAGGAAGAATGAATTTGATGAACCGTTCTTGAAAACAGATCTCTCTCTGACCAACTATCACTATAGCTTCCTACCCAGATATTTTCCCTTCTGGTGTTCCCAGGGTGTTTTGCAAGTCGTTTACTTTGAATCAGTGAACTTGTCCTGACATGCCTCTCCTAGCTGGCCATACAACTCCAGGCATTAGGAATCACAAAATATATCAGGGTAAGGCTTTCTTAATTATCTGCATAAAGAATCATGTCCCATTAAATGGGAAACCAACATATCTAATGCTTAGTAATTACATCTAGGCGCTAACCATCCCATCCAGTAAAAAGCCCCAGTAATATACATCTTCTTAGATAAGGGGCAGCTATCAGTTATTAATCTGAAGGTTTCTTGTTTTCAGTGTAACCAAATCAAAGATCTATCTGTTCACTGAACACAATTATAGCCCATACACCAGACTCCTAAAATATATTTTATTGTTCTGTGCACGAACAATGAATAATTGAACAACACAGTCCTCCATCAGAATCTCAAATGCCTTTTTTTCTGTCATGTAAACCACACTTCTCACATTTTGTAGACTGTGAACTAAGCAAGACAGCGTATATGTACATATGTATATGTGTGACTGTCCATATGTATATTGATGTCTGTCCAGTTACTAGGAAGATTAAATTACTTTTAATTCTCCGACTATTTTCCCAGCAAAATGAAGGTACACCATCATAGTTCTCCCACTTCTGCCAGTTTGTTGACAATATTAAGGATGTAAGATCAAGTATTAATAAGTCAGGAAATTCCAGCACTATTAACTCAGCCCCATCTATATCCTGTGTATTTTTTGGCGCACATGAATAACAAAGAGTAATACAGTGGGGCCATTAAACTGGACATTCCCCACCTGCAGTAGTAAAATTTACCAGACTATTTCAGGTATTTCCCATTCTGAATAAAAAGAGCACTACGAACAGAGTCGTAAAGGTAATTACACTGGAGCAAAATGTGTCAATTACTTAATGATGCCAACTGCAAGATTTACCTTTAATGAGTAAAAAAAAAAAAAAATTGAAAATGTGAATTGTATGCAGTATAGTAGATAGTACTTAACAGCTTGAAATTTATCAGGACCTTCCCTAAAAGATAACAAACGCAAGCTTAAAAACAAAAACAAAAAGGGATAGAGATAGTTTTCCTTGTTGATCAGACATTCATTCTGTTCAAACATACTTGAACTTATTAAAAAGCATGAGTATATTTGGTTCTGTCTAGTTGCTAATATATATTATTTTTGTTTTAGCTCCATCCGGAAAGACAAGATTTCATTCTTTTAGCTTTCCTTGGAAATCAAATACAGCCAAAGGCAGTACATGAAAATTCTATTCAGCATACACACCAAGTCTGAAAAGTTAATAGCTTTAGCAAGATATGCATGTATATGCGTGGAAAGAAGACAGTGGTAGATCTGTAGCATTATAAACAATCAAATTATCTCTAGAGCTGCAGTGAATATCTTCTTTAGCTTTATATTCTTATTTTACTTTTTAAAATTGCATTTCTGCATTCAGATTTATTATTTATCTATTTAATTATTAATAATTTGTACATTTTAATTAAAATCTGACATCATTTAAGCTTTTCTCTTTAGGAGAAAATTTATGCATATTAAACCTGGTTCTAGGTCAATAATCCAGTGCTCAAATCTCTCACACCTGCTGCTGGCCAGTTTGAAATTTCTTTAGTCTTCTTTGACTGTGGAGAGAAACTAGCTAGAGCAGTATCGTCTGTACGTGGATCTCCTATTGATGGGGATCGCAAACATCCAGTGAGCCTTGTGTTTCTAGCCTTTTGTCAGAATCAGACATATGAGTGCTTAAACTATTAATAACAGTTGAAAATGTAGATAAAGAGTCAGCTGGATTTCTTGATGCTGCCGTTTCTCTGCTACATTCTGTCTTTGCCAGAAGGCAAGTCATTAACCTGGTACTCATATCAGTTTGATTTTAGCTTTGATCTTTTCCCTCGTTTATCTCTTTTTTTAGTTATGACTATAAAGCAGAAGCAGTAACATGCTAAATTGCTGAATAAACAAATAGTTTTTGTGAAATTAAAGTATATTGGAACTGAGAGAGGTTTTTTAGTGAATAAACCAGCAAACTGGAGAAAAAATATTTCTGCAAATTTTATAATTATTTCTCTCTTCCAGACCTAGTTTCTCCAGAACATGTAAGCACAGAGAAAACACAGGAAGTAGCCAGTAAGAATTCATTAAAATATACCTTATTGCAAAATGTACTGAGCAGCACAAGAAGAGTGATGGCTAAGGTGCCCAGAACAAGAAACCCCTTGAAGTCATGCTAACCAACGTTACCACTACAGATACTAAGAAAAGAACTGTGACTCAGCGTTTCTTTTGAAAGCAAGTAAGTTTCAAGCATTGCATCATCAGAGACTTCTGCTTTTTGATAGGGTTCTGGAGCTGTGCTCCTTCCAGCCGGAGTCTCTAGGCTCCCATGATGAAAGCAACCTCACTTTAGCTGCTCGAATTAATGGTCATTGAAACCCCTGAGTTTTCTCTAATGCTAGGTCACTGATGCAGACCTGCCATCCCCCCAAAGAGCACCTGAGGTCCCTCTGGCCACTCCCTTTCTGTTTGCTTTTAAATATTGACTTCTGTGCATTGCAATCACCCAACAACTCCACCTCAGTAATGTACCTTTTATAGCCCTTCAGCATCCACACTGCTTCTGCTGCATCAGCTTAACCAGAAGAGCTTGTACTCATGAAACTGGGTAAGAGCAGAGTACGAAGCTCAGCAGAGGTCATGAAAGGGTGTGACAAGAAGACGTGACAGCCATGGCCTATGGCCATTTTACACTGCACCTGAATAGACTCAAATTCACCTCTGCTATATCACAGTCAGGAAAGCCAGATTCTATGTCAGGTGTGAATATCAAGTATGTCTCAGACTCTCTCTCGTTTACTGGGAACATGGCTAAGCTGCTAATGGCTGCCATTACCAACTGGCACAATACTGTGTCATCTCTGTATTACTACACTTCCATTTCCCCCATGTAGTCACAAGAAACCTTTTCCTTCAGATAGAGTGACCAACAGGTAGCTGTGATTTTCAGGGTAAACGTAATCATCTTCCTCTTTTGTGTGACAACCAGTTGGCACCAGTTCAGAAAAAGAAGTAGTCTTGTTTCCATATTTCCCCACCCTATTTACTGTCCCACACTTCAGATACAGGTCCACATCTCTTAGGAAATGTTTATTTCAGATACATGGTGCAGAGGTTCAGTACTCATTGATACTGGTGTGGAGACATGCATAGTCATATTTTGATGAGGAACTTCTTACTAATCGCTATTCTATTCTGGTAATTACACTGGCAGTATAGAAGTAATAGGTCAGCTGAAGATACAGTTGCTACTGAACTTATGCAAGGGCATCTGCTAACTGGAGATTCCAAATCTTTGTTATTACTGATGTCTCAGGTATGATCACTATACATTAAGAAGCAATGCTTTGCACAGCTGGGCCAAGGCCAAGGTGAAACTCACGTTTTAATTCACTGACATTTAGGCCCAGATCTGTGAGTATTTCACAAACATGTCATCTATGAAGATTCTGTCTTCTAAAAAGAGGAATGTTTTAAGTTCAGCAGATGTTTTTCTTTAACAAAGGCAAAACTTAGAAGGGGACACTTAAAACCTATCAAGGAATGGCCTCTTTCTGAGTAAGAAGACCAGATTCTCATTGCAAAACAGAAAAGTAATTTGTTCTTAGCCAAAATCAATTATTATTGAGGTGTACAGTATGAGTAAAATTTATAGTTGTTCAAATAAGGGAGCCATTTGGCAAAGAATGAAGCTAGAAAGTCTCTCCACATGTAACAAAACTCAAGGGACTGTCTGCCACACTGTAAGATTAAAAGAACAAGAAACAATCCAAAAAAAGATTTACATACAAACTGTTTCTCCTTCTGGGACAAATCATATTAGTTAGAAGTTATTTACAAAAAGGCCACCCTTGACTAACTGAATAGTCTTTTAACACCCCATATGAAAATTGTACAGTATATAATAAGATGATCAGGACATTAACTTCTTGCAGACATTTGGGCGTTGTACTACATGGCCTTCAGAGGTCCCTTCCAACTCTAAGTATTCTATGATTCAATGATCTACAAGTCTACTAAATCAGGAACTTTTGGGAACTTTTCCCAGACTTCTCATTTATCTGCATACTGTCCACTGCATTCAGTTCCTGCATCAGTGGGTACTTCACCACTGAGGATTGTTTTGACCAATGGAAAAAAGAAAAATTAGAGTAATTGTGCAAAACATACATTTTTGCATTTTATGGAACTGTCATTAAGACTGGGGGCAACAGTTCGACACCTTTCTCCAGTTCACATCCTCATGTGTGTGAGCTGCAGCAGCTGAGCCTGTGGCACCAGTGTAAGAATGTTGCAGTTATCAATTATCAATTATCAAATAATTGAAGTTCCAACACATTTCCAGTTTGCACACACATTTCCAAAGTGGATACATCCTTACAACACTCAGTCAGACTATCGCTTCTTAGTTACTTCTGACAATCCCTCTCAGCCACCTTAGGGTGCAGTATGTATAGTTCAGGCTCTGTAGAGATCTGGTTTTTCATTATACCAAAACCAAGATCTTTTCTAGATCTGTTGTTCTTTGCTCACCGTCCTCAAACATTTCATTTGTTTTGACCTTTGCATTTCTTTCCTGCCACAGATTACTCTCAGGGAAGTGATTGCTATTTGTTGCATTCTTCAATGAAAATCTTCTGATTTCTTCCAAGAAGAGTAAGCTGCAGACCTTCCTCAGATCTGTACTGCACTGAATCCTATTCACTAATTCTCCCACTTCCAGCTCTTTTACACCTAAACTATTTTAGGCTGAAAATGCCTTCATATTCATTGTAACCTCTATGTGCAGCTAGTACTTCTGCCTAGTGTAAAGAGGGCAAAGGAAATACGAACAAATCGGCACTTATTCCTTTCATTTTTCTCATGTGTATTCTTCTCAAAGATTTGGATAAGTGGTTATATAACACTGTTTATCTCTGTTGTGCCACAGATAATGGAGAAACCTGGTACCTTTAGTTCTTTCCACACAGCTCAAGTACCTCCCTTTGAGCTTCCAATGACCATTGTCCTCTAACACCATCTTCATGTGAAAAAGATTACTTTCAACAGTAATTTAGCATACTCTTCTTGTTCCCTCTCTTTATCTCTGTCTCTCTTCAGAGAACTGGCAACTGAATCATCTCTTACACTGGGGATAAAAATAATTATGGAAGGGCTAGGAAGCTCCATGAGTTTCAACTTGCAGAGTTTCTGTTGGGTTTGCCCATCAAGGGGCGGGGGAGGGAGGACAGGGTGTGGTTTTAGCCCCGAGCTAAAAATACAAAAGGCAAACAGTGGTTCCAATAAGTGTAAACTTACACATTGTACCCACTGTTATTATTCTGCATTGGTTTACAACCTGCCTTTCATGAGGATGTGATAGTGATGACTTCACTTCACCCATAGCTAATACCGTGGGAATTGGTAAGCATCTTACTGATGGCAAAGATAATTTGGGTCCAAGCAGAAATGAGAAATGACTTATCCAGCCAGAAAGAATAGGGTTCCTAGTACTTCAGGACAAGATTAAAGCCTGGAATTGGGATCAAATCTTTGTGGTCAGGGAGAATCTGGACATGGCCATGACTGAAAGGCAAAGAAGCAGACAGTGAGGCCGAACAGGTGCCAACCAGCCTGCTGGCTTAGGTTGGGCTGCAGACTTGGCAAGAACATCAAGGGCTCAGGAGTAGGAGGAAGACAAAAGTCCAAACCTGGGGTGGGGGATGTCAGGAGTCTGAGAATCTGTCTAAGGATGAGAGAGGATACTGAGATGGAGAGATCATCTTCGGGTAAAAATTGCAGCTGAGGGAAATGTGACCATTAAGGGAATGTAGTATTCAGTGGTTTCCAGGAATAAGGAAGGGTATTTAGAACTTGGACAATTAGACCTTGGGAATGTTCCACTGATGTTCATTCTTTGGCTTGGTTTTTACAGATAGAGACAAGAAATACCAGCCTCAATTTGTTTTTAACAACTTTCTGTAAGTCTTTGTGGATAACAACTGTGTGATACTCTAGACAGGAAATAGAAAATATCAGATTGGAATGAATTGATGAAAAATAAAAAACCAAGCTCATAATTATATTTTTACAGACTACTATATTGCATAATTTGTTTGAAACTGACAATATTCATTTGCAACATTCCTGTACTTACCCTGCATGGTGTTTATCTGAAACATATTTTATGGATCTAAATATGTAACAGGGAAGACATTGTAACTTTGCCTGTTGTTTGTAGGAAGATCTTCTGAGAGGAACCTTATAATTAAACTGAACAAATAGTCTCATTGTGACAGACCTAAACAATTTTACTTTTTTTTAATATTAATTTCTGTCTCTTCAATTAGTCAAGACTGTTGTCACCAAGATGATCTTTCCTACCTGATCTTCTGACTATATCACCTCCCTTTTTGTAGTCTCTGAGTCACTCAACTCTTATTATTTTCATCTCATGTTCATTTTTTCTTGTGATTGTTTTCAAGGTCATAAGACACACGGTCTCTGCTTACGCTCTGAATTAATTCCTTTTCACGCTTACTCATTACAAATTTCCCTGCTCTGCTGATAATTTCAGCTATTATCTCCAGATCCTCTTTTCTTCTCACAAATACTTCCATCATTTCTGCTACTCAACACCTAAGCTGAAAGAGCTCTCTCAACATAATTTTTCCAACTTTCCCATTTTTTTGTTGCTTAAATTACTCCAGAATTTCAGTTTCTTCATTATCTCAAACAATTTCACAATTAAAAATATCATCCAGTGTCACTGGGGCATATAAAATAGCAAAAACATAATAGCATGTAGCACAAAGTTGTGGTCTTTATTACCTCTTTCCTATCTTGAAGTGCAGTACTATCTTATTTGATATTCAAATCCACTGGATGGTTGACAGCGTCTCCAGTACAAACATAAACTACTGATTTTTCCAGGATGCTTGAGATTGCTGTGGTAATAGTGTATTGTATGCAAAAACATTAAGTGTTCTGATCATTTTAAATTTAACAATAATTTGCTTCCAATTATGATGAGAGGAAAATCAGCAGATAAATCAAGACCCTGTCATCCAGTGTTCTGATGTTTTGGAAAATACGCCTTTTCAGAATTAGCAAATACAAGTAAAAAAACTAATATGAAGAGATCAGAAAAAGGTTTTGTTTATAATCACTTGCCTATTTAAATTATTCAAGTACATCAAGAGTCCTTTTTACATAGGTTTTGAAATCTGCGTGCTGTTAGAAGATGAAACAAATGAGTGAGAAAAATGCAACGCTCTGAGTCCTTTATAAATGTGTTTTCTGTAGGGCTGGTAAGTACGTTCTATAGCAGAATTCTCCAAAGCTCTTGAAAAGCCTCTTGCTAAAAGTTGTTGGTATAATCCAGGCTCTGTGGAAATCAGTGCTCATAGGTTTAGACAACATTTGTTCTTCTTATCAAACAGTAAAGCAGTCTATTAATATTGGGAAAGACATCTCTCTTTTCTGAGTGTTGTACATTTTGATGCTCACAGTGCACTCTTTGAAACAGAAGACTTAACTCAAGTGTTAATTCTAGCATTTGCACTACCTTCATATTCAAAACTGTGGGGAAAAAAAAAAAAAAAAAAAAAAGGAGAAAGAAATTACACATTCTGTGCCAGTATTTTTGCAATTTGTTGAAAGATAAAATGTATGTAGGGTACGTCAGCCGATGGTTGTGGTTTGGGTAAATGTGCTTTATAAAACTATTCTTTTTTTTTCCAAACAAAATGTGTTTCATAATCTAGTTATGAAAAAATAATAGATATTATAAATTGTACCTATTTTTAGCCTGTACTTACATTTGTTCTGGAACGTATATATAGAAAGGTATATAGTTCTGATTCCTCTTTTCTTCCCTACTGCTGTAAATGAAAACAATAAAAAGCGTAACTATGTTTCTTGTCTTTCTTGATGGGTTTTTTAACCTGCTCTTGTGGAAGAGATGTCTGGGAGAAGATGAAACAGAGAAATAGTGTATAGCATGTAGTCATTGCTATAAAAACGGCCATAACTTTGATCTTATGACTGAGGCTTTCCAAAATTAAAATAAAACTAACACAATAATAAGAAAAAGTAAATTAAAATAGAAATTAAAAATATGAGAAAGAAAAGAATAAAAATTTGCGGTACTCTGGTATCACTAACAATAGTTATCTACTCAATTGTAAGAAGTCTATTTTGTATTAAGCTTTTTTTTTTTTTTCTTTTTCTTTTCTTTTTTTTTCCCCCCTTTTTTTCTTCTACATATGCAGTTGGAAAATGCAATAAGGAAATTTATTATTTTTACTGAAAAAAGTAAAACACAAAAGATTAATTTCAAATCTTGGACTGAGTTCTGAACTGACCAGTCTAAGCTAATGCTTTAATCAGAATAGCAACGCTCCACTGCAGATCCCTCCAAAGAAAGGATTTCCCATAAAAGAACCAGACATAATAAAAGAAAATTACTTTAAATTACCCTGATCTTCCCTCTGACTCATTCTGGGCTACTTTCTAACAAGCCAGGACAAATTTGAAAGAAAATTCAAATAAATATTTGTTGTCAGATTTAATATCTAGCAGATATTATTTCTAGAGTAACCAAGTTATTTAAACAGTATACAGCCCAAAGAAGTTCTCTGAAGAAGACATTTGGAAGACAAGTGCGTGTAAAGGTAATGGTTTAAAATAAAATTAAGCAAGAGCAAATTAATAATGGGAATTACAAAGTCATGTTAAGAACTGGACAATTGAAACACCTTGATGACTGCCAAGAATGGTAATCTCATTGACTAAAAAGGGAACTCAGCTCAATAATTTCTCATAAAAAGCACTGTATTCCTTCCTGCTGAGGACTAAAATCTGTTAGCTACCTGTTGCCCTTGAGACTTGCAGGTAAGTGTTTTTAAATAAGAAAGTTATTATTAATAACGTGTATGACTAGAGTATCTCAATACAATCGTGTTAGCCATTATCCAGAGGACTGAAGTAAAAAGTTCTTAAAAAATGTAAATTGTCAAACTTTGTAGCCACAAAATAAGAAAATGCAACCCTACGTTCCTTTGATGTAAGCATCCCTTTTTACTGAAGTAAAACTTAGTTTAAAAATATTCAAGTTTAGTTTGGGGTAAGCTTTTTATGAATTTGTATATTTTAGAGAGAGATTTTTAAGCAATCACTTTTGTGTTATTCCTGAAACAAAGCACAGAAATTAGACATTAAAGGAAAGCAGCAGTGTTGTTTTTTCACCATGCTAAATTTGGAAAAACATCCCTAAACATCTGGTGTCTTCCCCCCAAAATTTCAACAGCAAATACCTCTCAATGTTAGCATTAATGAAATTAGCTTAACAGCTGAGACTATCCCATTTCTCAGTCAGTAGTTGCTTCTTGTACCTTTTTTCCCAACACATCCTGTGGAAAAAATAAAGAAATAAAAAAATAAAGAGCAACCAACTGAAAAAATATATATACCAAAAAGCAGAGCAAAAAGGTTCTGTTAAAATCTTCATTCACTCACAGTTCTCAGCCTTTCACAAAGCCTTGAAGGGAAACCTATTACATGCACTATTTGTCTAAGGAGAGTATTAGGCTGTTGGGCCAGTACAGACCTAACATACAGCATACCTTTAGAAGATGTCAGCTCGCCCAGTGACGTCTGGAGAGGAGACACTGACTCTGCATTTTTACGAAGCCATTTACATGAAGGGAAGCTGATTAAAGCTATTGTATGTCGTCTGTCCCCGGGAAGGATGGCAATAGATTTTTAATAAATGTGTAATATTTACTGAGTTGTATGAATATTCAGAAGCCAAAGTGTTTAAATTCTGATTATTTCTTGTAATTGCTTACTGACTCCACAGCTTTGAGGTTCGTCAGCATATCTGCTTTGCTATGTTGTTAGAGCATGCCACCAAATTGAAAGACATCTTTCCAGCTATTGTTAAATCACAATGATATTTTAAATAAAATATCATTTGTGTGTATTTGATATGGTGGATGGCCATCTATACCCATTTGCACACAAAATACCATCATGTGTGTACATATATATGTACATACTAATTGATATATTTATTAACAATTAATATACCATTCTGTAAAAAAATCCTTTGAAATGAAACATAATATGAAATAATGGGCTGTGATGAATTATTTCATGCAATGAAATAATCAAAACATGAATACTGGGCTGTAATATGCATGGGTACAGCAGTGGCAGGGCTGGTG
Organism: Coturnix japonica; assembly: GCF_054131305.1. Lineage (NCBI taxonomy): Eukaryota > Metazoa > Chordata > Aves > Galliformes > Phasianidae > Coturnix > Coturnix japonica. Next base: position 13,481,206 of record NC_140664.1, on the reverse strand, counting down.
AGAGGCAGTCCACCTGCTGTAATGTGTAAAATAGGGTAAAAAGCCATCATTCTTCCATCCTCCTGTATTCCTGATGGAGGTCATTTCTGCAGCATGGTGCCTTTACAGCCCTCTTAGTTCTAAGAAAGTGGTGGAGCCACTGTCCCTGGAGGTGTTCAAGTAACATGTAGATATGGCACTGAGGGACATGGTTTAGTGGTCTCCTCCAACTTTAATAATTCTATGCTCCTAAAATGAATTTGTTGGCCATGAGAACTGAGGTTGTAATTGCTTTCCTGATGATGCCCAGACCACCAAGAACGTCTAGAGAGAGTAGGGAAAGCCAAGGTTCAAGTTGAGATCTCAAGAGCAACCAAGTTACCATTCCATGAGGATGGGAAAATACATCTACAGTGTCTGTGGCAGCTGTGCCACCACTTGCACAGCTGGGAAAAGGAACCAACAAACCACAGTATTTGAGTTTCATTCAAGGGTGCATTTGAGAGCATGGACTCTCCAGTTCTGGTCACCCTGTGGAGATGGGGAGGAGGTGTCACTGCTTGGGCTCTTGGCAGACAGGGTCCAGGGATAATGTAGGTTTAAGAACTAGGAGAGTGTCACTGAGGAAGACATGGCAATTTGCCTATCAAGGGACTGCAGGACTGAGAAGGAACTGGTAAAGCAATTGGGGGTTCTGCCTTTTGGAGGTAAACATGGCAGAAGTGATGGCAGGGTCAAAATGATTTTGTGGTTCTAGCCCTTGGGGCCTGTCTAAAGTTGCTGTTCTGTTAATTATGCAGTTTTTTACAGGTATACAGAAGATGAGAGAGTTTGGCATTTTCTTGCCTGCCCTGCCAGCATTTATTCTTTGACAAGACCAGCCTTGTGTAAACAGTCTGAGACCAATGGTATTTGCTTAACATTTTAATTGGGAAATATTTTAAAGGGAGGGAGCTAGAGGTGTCCTTTGTTTTCTGCCTGGTGGTTTCCCGTGTTTCTCATGAAAGGGAACAGACTCAGCTCTTTTGTCTATTCTGTTTTCTTCTTGCATGAGCATATTAATAAGACATCAGAAGGCACTTAGCTATTCGTAAGAACGCTCCATGTAGCCATCTTTGTGGTGAGGGCAGGCCTGCTGTCTCTTGCTCTATTCATGTCACAACTGTGAAAGGCATTGCTAAAGCAGGCTGTTATATTACCTACAAGTCTGTCATTTCAGTAACTGACTGGAATAATTGTGTCTGTTTGTCTTTCATTTTTTGGGAAAACATTGAGAATTATGTGTTCCATCATAACAAAACCCATTTTTTATTCTTTTTTTTAATTTTTTTAAATTTATTTATTTATTTATTTTTTCAGGATGTGATCTTTATCTCCATATTGACATTTGGATATTTTCAAGGGACGTCCTTGGGTTGAAATTGTTATTTTTCTGTATGGACTGTTGCTGTTGCTAAGGCGGATGGATATACTGCTTGTTAAGAGCAGCATTTTGGCCAAGGTCTGATGTAAGCTTGTGTTAGGTGTCGGCTATAGACATAATTTTGGGGCTGGATGGTGATGGAGCAGCACAGTGTCCCTGGTGCTGAGTGGGAGTGAGGCTGCCAGCTGGCAGGATCACTGAGCCCCTGCACCGGTGCTGCACACAGCATGGCCAGCTCTCAAGTGCTGAGCAGGTGTTTTATGGAAGGCTCAGCCAGGATTTCCTATGAATGCATCAGATCCACACTTGAAGTGAGAGTTACGAATGTTCAGCTGATGGCGTGGGGTTGCAGGAAAGGAATAGTTTTCACTTTCTCACGCTCAGGCTGCTTTGAAGGGACTTCAAGAAGTGCAGTCAGATTCTGCCTCATCCCCTGACTATTCGACCTGGCCTGCAAGAGCAGTTAGCACGTGGCCTACTGTTAATCATGCAATTATAAATGGATCGTTTCTTTATCTTAAGCAGAACAATTATATTCTATGGATATCTTTATTGCCCCTGATAAGAGAGATTATGTTCTCATGTACAGAGAGTTGCAAGTGTTTTACGATATGCAGGGTTTTGCAAAGCACTCAGAGCTAAAAAAAACCTGTGGGAAAAAAAATATCCTCAGCAGATGTAAATCAATGCAATTGCACTGAAATAATCTGAGGATCTGTCCCTCTGTATCTTTATATCCCATTCCTTCAATATCTTTATAGCTCAGTGTACCTGAATAATTGGCAAGCAACCAAATAAAAATATAGATTTGGCTTCCAAAAGATGACTGGTAATTGTCAGTAGAAATGTTTATAAGCAAAGAATTACAAATATGGTGAATCTAAATTTTAAAGCTAAAATTAATTAGTGAAGAATTTTCCCAATGCTACTTTTTGTTTGTTTGTTTGTTTGTTTTTTGTTTTTTGTTTAAGAACCATGATGTAAAGTACTTGGATTTTTTTTCCCCCAAACAGTAAATAAAAGTGTTGCTCCAAAAATAATGCCTCTTATTTTATTATGTTAACCCTCAATATCAGAGGTGGATGGATGTTGGTGGTGCAGCAGTAGAGGCTGATCCTTCCCACTAATGTTCCATTGTCATCATCATAGTCTCATGTGGGAGATATTTTGTTGCTGTGTGATACATGGCAGTAGAGGGGCAGCCTGACAAAATGGCATCTGACGTGGAAGTGTGTATGAAGCAAAGGTGTACCATGAGAAAAAAGATTGTATCCATTAACATTCATTGATGTTTGCTGAATGTTTATGGGGTGGTGGATGTAAGTACAGTGAGTGATGGATAGCACATTTCAGCAGGTGACAGCAATTTGAAAGACAAGCCACTCTGGATGATCATGCAGGCTCTTGTTCATTGCTAGTAAAAATGAACAGCTAACATAGTGGTGACTATGTTGAAAAACAGTGCTTTGGAGCTGAGAATTTGCTCTATGAGATAATGTTATTGCACTTGTTGTAGCTGTTGCATTTACTGTTGTAGCTGTTGTATTCTGAAGGAGTATGGAAGACATATTTCCATAGTCATGTCATCTTCTGATTAATATGATAAAATTTTGGACTTTTCCATTAACAGTTTTGCTCCACTGTGGAGGGCATCAGAGGTGGAGTTTGCCCAGTTCACCAGGATGTTAAGGAGCTGAGGACTAGCTAGAAAACCATATGTACCATTATGTACAAATATGAGGATTATTTATACATTAAAATATATATATATATATCTTACTGATTTACATCCAATGCTCTTAGACCCAGTAAATTTGTAGTTCTAAATACTGATTCTACGGTGCCTCACATTTTGTATTTTATGTTGAGTTTTAGAAAATTACATGCAAAAATAATGTACAAGTTACTCTTGGTTGCATAAGCAGGGGACTGTGTTTTACATCCTAACATATTTGACTTTTGCAAAATGAAGCAATAAAGAACAAGAACTCTCATTCTGATAGCTTTCTCTGGCAGAACTGCAATGCAAAGTTTTAAATTCTCACACATAGGCAGGCACAAGGAAAACCAGCTTCATAATACAGCAACAGAAACTGCATCAAGGTCCTTTTGATAGTCAAAGGTTTTTAACTTAAACATGTGTTTAAACATTGTGTTTAAAGCTAACTAGATTCTTGAAGGCATCGCTGAATCCATAGTCAGAATATAATGAGACAAAATTATTAAAATGGAAACTTCTCTTACTATTTTAAATAATTGTGTCTCATCATTTCTTGAGTACGGCTTCAATGACGCACTTGAAAAGTAGTTAACTCTGAGAGGTGTCTACTGGAAAGGCATATGGAAACTCCCAGTATTTTTTTTTCTCACATGTATAAATAGTAATTGTAATTCCACTTAATACCAAAAGCATTCATTCTGCTGAACAATGAACTTTATGAAATGTATGGATGTTCATCTTGGATGTTTTTGTTTTCTAATTTACCATCATACTAGTTTAGCGTTACCTTTCCATAGGTACTGTATTTTTTTTTGTTGTTGTTGTTTTTATTTTTGTTTGTTTTTTTCCTTCTAAATTCACACTTGGGCTCCTACAGATCTTCTTTTCTGGTCAAAAAGCAATGGTCACATTAAACTAACTCTTGCACATCACTTTCTGGGAAAGGTAGCATAAGCAAAACATGAGTTTATCCTCAGAGTGGAAAGTTTTTCCCCACAGAGCACTCACTTGTGGTATCCCAGGTGCTTTGACATGTAAATGGAACACCACAGGCATTAAATAATTGGGTCAGATATCTTCAAAATCTTTATTCTACTGTCAAACTCTATTTAGATCAGATAATTTCCAAAGTTAAAAGAATTTGCTCCTTCTCCCATTAGTAGCTGTTGCTAGCTCCCTGGGCAGACTAAAACCTTAGCCATTATTTCATATTCCATTATTTGGTCTTCTTCTGTGCTTCTTTGAATGAATGAGGTGTCATTTACACTTTTTTTTTTTTTTTCTTTCCAATGTCCTTATTGATTCCTGAATTCAGTACTATCTTATTCTGATATCTGTTAATCTCATGCTTTCCTTCAGTGCCACATTTTGTTGCAGACTCTTAACATAAGCAATTGATCCCCTTAATCCTATGGCATATTGGTGGAAATTAGCAAGGCCTTTGGAGAAATCAAAGGCAAGATCACAGTGTCCTGCATGCTCAGAAAGATCACTGCCCTGCAAACACATGATAATGACTTTGTGCATACAGCAATTTCATTGAGTTCAGACCTTTGATGCTGCAATTACTTCATGCACTCGGAGCCATTTTGAATATATTGGGTTTCTTCACAAGTCCGTGAATAATAAGGATTGGGGCATAAGATGACTTCTTAAGAAGTAATAAATCAGTGGCATTAAGTATGAGAAGTTTGCTCTTTGCAAAGCTCCTTTGAAGTGTAAATGCTTGGGCATCACTTTGTTATTTAGCCTGTTTTGTTCTCTCAAGCTCAGCTGGGGTGATAATATTGAGTTTTAGTACAATGACTAAAAATGAAAAAAGCTCAGCAGAAATATCAAGAAGTGGAAAGTGATTTTATGCCATTCTGAATACAGATGACTTGAGAGGGTTTTTTATTATTTTTCCTACTTTTATTTTGAACAAAAATGCCAAAGCCAGAAAATTTCAAATACATTGCATATATTAACCCAAGCAATCACAAGTTGTACTGTGGCAGTATGACCATACTATCACTTTACAAGAACAAAGAGGAAAATAGTCAGCACGCTTCTCAATAAACACTGGTTGCTTTCTATTCACCATTATGGATTCACAGGAAGACCTATTTTGATTTAAAAATATACATATATTAGGTTAATAAGAAAACTTTGCTTGTGAAATATTCAGCTCCGTCTTTAGTCTCTGTCAAATCATTTCCTCCCTACTATTTCATAAATATTTTTTTCCCTATTATTTTGAATAGCACAAAAAAGTATTGAAGGAGCTGAGCTGTATAGGTGATAATATGGTCAGGTATTTTCATACAATTTCAGCTGAGTTATATTTAAAAATGACAAAAAAGGTTTCTTATCCACAACTGAGATATGTTATTTTTATGCAAAGTACTAAATTGTAGTACTTTTGACTTTGATTAGTAATTTGACCTTAATTGATTTCTTTAGAACAACTGCTTGGATAGGAATGGGTAGAGTCAAAATTGCACCAAAATACCATGTCCATGCTCCTGTTGTTATTAATTCAACTGAGGAACAAGCTCTAAATTTTGCACTGACAAAAGCGAGCATGAAATGCGCCCCGATATTAGATTCCTCTGTAATTTAAATATTTTATTTTATTTTACAACATTGTTGAATAGTTGTGCAGACAAAATTTTATACTCTGTTACAGAAAAGTGTCAATTTTGTATAAACCAAATTATGCATGTAAAGTTTTGGAACCACTTATTCTTTCTTTGAATGATACAGTATTCACATTAAATATAGATTGACCCTGGAGGAAGTAGCATGAGCCAGTGATTTTTCTGTGTTGTGGGAACCAGAAGACCTGGGTCTGTTTCCAATTCTGCCACTTAATCGTTATATCACCTTGAACAAGTCCCTCTAACAAAGTCAAAGTGCTCCAAGTTATATAGCCAGATTCATATTCAAGTACCTAAATATGGAGATACTTACGAATAACTGCACTGAGAATCAGACTGTTTATTTTGTATCTTAATAAGAATTTCACTTTCCAATTTGGAAATCTTGTCCTGAATTTTTCTATATAATCTGTGAAATTCTTACCTAGTGGGAAGGTATCACTGTAAAACAAGTGATTGTGTTAGAGATGTGTTTTCAAATCTGCAGAAAACAGCAGCAACATATAAGAAAAAGTCGCTATTATTCCCTGTGAGCTTTGCAATGGTTCTGTCTTTGTGAAGCATTTATATCCACAGCAGGATAAAGCAGTTCTGAATAAACTAGAAACTGGGATCTAATCTAAAGAGAAAATTCTACCTGAAACATTGTTGAAAGAGCTGCACCTACAGGCACTTACTGCATCAAGCAGGTGGGTCACTCTTTGGCTCCTCAGCTGTTTGAGTTTGCTGCAGGGGATAATAAAATATCTAGAAGCAAGGAGAGTTATCATCTTGTTGCCTTCCTTACAGAGAAGCCAACAGAGTAGTTGCTGGAAATACAGAACAACTATAGCTACACATATTATCTTCTAGATTGGTAATGCTGTGGGAGGGACAGACTGTGAGGGATAAGAGAAACTTTGAGGAAGTACTCGGAAATGAGGGAGAAGGTATGGAAGGAGAACAGGAAAAGCTGAGCAGTTGTGAGTAGAGGTCGAGGAAAAGCAAATGTCAGGAACAGTATCAAGTAGAAGGATGAGTCAGAAAAGGGTCTGTTCAACTTTAGTCCACTTAACTCCCAAGTAAAGACAAAGGGGGGGGGGGGGGGGGGGGAGACGACGACAACTAAAGAACAATAAAAAGATGTAGTTCGTGTTTTTACCTTTCTGTTACACTGAAGTAATGGACACAGCCAGACTTTGTGAAAGAGCAACCACAGAACTAAATAGAAAGTTCCAACTCCTTCACGAGGGAGGAAAAGGATACCAGAAGGAAAGTCTCACTGCAGCAAGGGTAACCTGGTGTTCCCCAGCCTCTCCCCGAAGTTAGACTGCACATCACAGAGAGGAGACAGCCCTGGAGCATTGCAGTACAGAGGAACATGGAGTTATGGGTTGCAGGCAACTGTCGGAATATGGTTCTAATTTGAAAAATCCCTTTCATTTGACTACACCAAGATAACAAAGCCATGTGGTTATGCTACTATATCAGGATGAGAACAGACTGAACCTGTTAAACATATGATCAAACCTTCTGTGAACAGAAAGTGTTGTTCTCTCAACCCCCAGTTTGATTCCTACATTCTCTGTGCCCTGTTCTGCCCTCAACACATGTCAGCCCATGCTCGAGTGCTCATTTCAACACCAGTGCTGTGTGAGCAGCTGTGCTCACATCTGTTGACAATGAAGGGATTTCAGTTGTCAAGGTGCCTTACTCCTTTGCTTTTGGTCTGCCTGTAATGAGGACCACAGCCAAGATGAATACACTTCTAGATCATTTTGTTTGGGAATTAAACACTGCAGCACTTATGTTACTGCTCCGCTATGCCATTTGTCTGTGCCTCTGTGAGTGCCTGCACATGCCTCTCAAGAGGACATAACCTTGAACGTACAACTGTATGCTGAATCCATTACGTTCTCCTAAAAAAAAAAAAAAAGTCTCAAAAATCCAGGTACTTATAAAAGCCAAACTCTTCATTCCATGGTGCCACATCATCTGGTGTGTCCATCATTTCCTCTCTTCGCTTACTTCATTCTGTCCTTTTGTCTTCCTCCTCTCTTGTCAGTACTCTGAAGGCCATACAAGTACAACACATCATGAGATGATACAAACCCAGAATGGTTTTTCTCTGCTCTCAGCAGAAGTGAAATCCAGTGTTTCTAGGGCTTGGTTATTAAAGAAACTGAGGTATTGGTGGAAGTTATTGATTTTACACTTTGTACACATGTATTTGCTCAGCTACATTGCTCTCTGCAATAGGTTAATGTCTCTCCATCTAATTCAAACTCTGCATTTGTAAGTCACAACAAATTCAAGCAGAAATATAAAGGAATTTAAAGCTTAACTATTCAGCATTTTTAAGCTTGTATATCTTCCACAAGATAAAGCAAAATTTATCCACTTACATTGAACTGAATTTCCAATTTGTTTAACCCTATTCATCTTCAGAATAGATTCCAAGGAGAAAATGCAAGGACAAAACATGTTAACAGTTTGAGAATTCACTCTCTAGCATCAAGATTTGTCTTTTACAATGTAGTAGAACTTTGCAATGTGTCAACCTAAAGGTACAGTGCACTATAACTTATAAAAATTCAGTTTCTTAAAAAACCTTCAAGTATCATCCAAGCCAAAACAGGAGTTGTCAGAGCTCTGGGATCTAAAATTGAGACTTGCATGCAAGTTTGCATCCCTCTCTCTGCCATCTCTCTCACTATACAGATACACATACACTTCTCTCCTATCCTGAATGTCGTTCAAGAGTGTAAAAATAGGAGTAATAACTCAAACTGTCCTTGTAACAGAGACAAACTGAATAATTTATGAGTTGCTTATTGGGCTGTCTTATTCTTTTGCAGGTGGGTGTGGTGTGACTTACAAAGGATGTGCTCAACAAACGCCAAGTCAAAGTGAATCATAGATTTGATTTTGAAAGTGATGTGGTTGTGGTCATTTTTGTCTCTTGATGCAAATGGTTTCCTGGTTTGGGACACACAGCATTACGATTATCAGGAAGTTAAGCTGAGTAAAATGTTTGCCAAGGTGCAAAACCTGTTTTCCTAAGGAGATTGGTCATCAGCAATTTGCATCCAAGACAAGACTTCTTTGTGAGTATTAGATAAATAAGTATTTTTGCACATAGTTAACTCTCTTTGATCACATACTTGCCTCATATTTGCATATATTTTCTCAATCTAAGCCACAGGCTGATGATAACCTTATGTTTGCTTCAATTTAATTGTGGCTTTATTGTGTGCTTGATTTCTTTCTTCCAGCAACATTCTTCTCATAGGACATTATCTTGTAGGCATACTATTTTATCACTGGCATTTAAAGACATGCTACAGCATTTCAAGGGGGATCCTAGAGCCATCTTTCTGGTCTGTATAAATACAGCAACTAGTGCAATGGGGCCTGGATGTCCCAGGTCATATCGTAACAGAAATGAACAAATGATGATAGTAACATGACTCCAGTGACAAGTTGCAACTGACAGTGATTAGAGCAGAAATGAACTCCAAGACTCATGAACAAAGAAAAGCCCAAAGTTATGATCTATGATAAATGAATAGGAGTGAAAAAAGCTCTTAATTTGCAATACATGAACAAAGAAAATGTGGTTAAATTAAAGATCCCGCTCCTTGGTTTCAACTTTAAAACGATTACTCCAGAGGGTTTGAGTTGTCAGGGTAACTCATAATTAGTATATGAGAAAAATAGTTCAAGTAAACATACAAACTTCTCAAAGGCAAATATCTCAGCATTACATAACTGATGCTAAGGAATGACTGCCACCTGGAAAGATCTTCTTTGTGAAATTTCTTATTCATTATCCTTGAGGCAAAGAGAATTCAAATAAAGCAGAAAAGAGAGCCTCAGGAAGACTTCAGTGCAGACAGCACATACCCAATTTTCATCTAAAGTAATGTTGTGAGCAATCTCACACCATTACTCCCAACTCCAATAAGTTCATTGTGTCTGCATTACTGCCTACAAGCTGCACACACAAAAGGAGAAACTAAGGCTTCTCTCCCTGCCCCATCTCATTTGGATAATGGAGTTCAGTATGATGGAAGTTTTCATGTCATGGATGAGCAGCCGAAGTGATAGAGGAAATAAAATTTGTCGACAGCCAAAGGCATTTGTTGGACTGACACAGCATTACAACTCTAAGATATAAACATTTGCGGAAATTAAAATCTTACTTCCAGGACGTATAGGTCTTGTAGTCGTAGGATGACAGGAAAAAATAAAGTGATATTTTTTAGTGCATTTGTTGCTGTAAGTCATCTACAGAGGTTAGATGAGCACCTATTTAAGGAAGATTTTAAGGGAAAAGAAATCCCAGACTATCAACACACTGTCTCATGTAAGTTTTAACTGGTTCTTCTGTTCTTAAACCAAATTATAGCCTATATAAACAGAGCAAGGTATATAAACACACTATATGTAGTGCATTTGGTTGGATAAACAGTTTGCATACTAATGTAAACGGCTTTGGTACTTTAATGTGCTGGTCTTATAGCAGGTTCTCAGCTACAGACTTCAGAACTCCAAAGGGAAAAATTGTATATTCAGGTTTTTTGATCAAAATAAATATATACTCAGGAACTCTGAATATTTTCTCTCTTGATCTTGCAAATTCTTTGCTCAGTACTATCAGTAATCTTCACAAAGTTGTGCTTGATTGGTAAAAGCCTTTGTTTCTTTACATCAGGAGGTGACTGGAAATCATGGTATGGTATTTTTTCCTCACACTGTGAACTGGAATGTGAATACTTAAGAATTATGACAGTATAAATGTCATACACTACTTTCTAGGAAAACTAAACAAAATAAAGAGAAAAATACCTTTTATTATCAATTTGTCTTAAAAGGAAAAAATACACTGAAGAAAATTGCATCTGGTAATTGATTCTTTGGTGTTACATATCTGCAGAGGCTATGGCTACAGAATTTCATCATCAGCTGCCTTTAAGCTCTTCTGTTTAAACACTGCTACGTGGCTGCTTATACTAATACATCCACTTCTTTATGGGTAATAAGAAGGTTATCTCAGAAAAGGCCTTCCCTCTAATCTGTCATCATCTAAATTAGCAAATCAAAATTGATTCCTAAGAGCCATCTTACAAAAGTTACTCTGTTTTTTAAAGAAATCCAGCATTCAGACTACAGCTCTGTGTCACTAACTGCAGAACACACAGCAGAGCTTAAGGATTTGAAAAAAAAAAACAAAAAAAACAGTGAGTGGGGACAAGCCATGATACTGTAGCCTTTATTTCTCTCTTAATTACAGGTGCTGATGTCTCTGCCATCTGGCCTGTCTTATTACGAAGTCTCAACAGCCAAAGAGAGCAGAAATAAGCAGACAATTAGTAAAATGCATTGCGTGTATGTGCTGCTGAGTAAGCAGTTGCTGCCAGTGCTAAAGCAGTTTCCTCACCCACAGATCCTCCAGTTCCTCCAACTGCACTATTAAAATGTAGGACTACAAATTCCCTCCTGACAAAGATGGATCCAAGTAAGGAGCTCAGGACAACTAGTCAAATCATCAAGAGGTGTTCATGCCAGAAAAACAGAAAGGCTGTCACTCTTGCTGGTTCTCAAATGAACTTTGCAAATGTTTTCAGCAATTAATGTGCAGTTAATTTGTTTTGAACTCAGATACCAATACACTGCAGTACATCTGCGTCATAACAGGTTTGCAGCTGACTCTAAAGGAGAAAAATACAACATAGAATCACAGTAATTTCCATGGTGAATATGTATTTCTTTCTTCACTCTACAGACTTTGGAATTCAAACTGTGGCACCTCAGTTACATATTCAGTTTTCAGCCTGTAGTGGATGAAGAGGAACAAGAGTTTTGGGAGAGGGATTCAGTTCAAACATATAATGAACTGCTTCTAGAAGCAGCTGTGTGTCATCACTGACGACCGAGTCCTTGTTGAATACTGAAAGTTTGCAGGGTGGATCCAGATGACCATTGGCTGTGTCCACAGGAAGCTCACTGAAACAGGAGTTGGAAAACAGAGATATGGCTCATGAATCTACATATATGTTGATGATAGCCTGTGATCGTGAACTCTCTGGATTTGACTGCATATCCCTATAGCAGTAATGAGTGAAGCCAACCCAGCTGGCAACTAGAAATACCAGAACATTTCAATCTTGATCCTTATCCGCTCTCCACTAGACACTGGAACTGTGGAAAAACAGAGATTTTTAGAAAGCTGCTCCTACTGCTAAGCAACAGAATAATGCTGGCCACATAATTGTGCCTGTTGTGATGGGATTAGTGCTTCTCAGATGGAGATTCTAATGAGCTCCAGTTTCTGTATCCATCAAAACATTGTAGCTTCATGTTTTCCCTTGTTATGATAAAGGACATTATCTGTTTTCTGGCATGTTCATGCAACTTCCACTAACATCACTGGGATTTGTATGCAAATAGAAGATACCTGTTGGCCTTAAAAATTTATGGTGCCCTGAAGAGATTCTTTTATGTATTTTGCTTGGTTTCTTCTGGGGCTGTCCTGAAACAGAAGTGCTCAGACAAAAAGCAAACACAAGGAACTATAGATATTCATGAGACATTCTCCAGTACAAATAACACTGCTTCGGGATGTGAAGAAAATATATGGAATTGATGCAAGTGTTCCTATGTTAGATTCCCATTACTGATGCTTTTCCCCATACTCATTGGAATACTCCATCATGGAATTGATTAATAAAAATATCAAAGCAAAAGTAACAATGGGATGGGGAGAGAGGAAAATATGGAGAAGCATATAAGAATAGTGATAGCTTGTGCAGCTGTACAGGTGACCATGAAAACCAGAAAAAGATGTCTACATTTTTCCTCCAAAGGAAAATTGATTAAACCTGCAACATACCAGATAATATCAAGAACATGACACCATTTTCATCCTAAATGGAACAATCTGCTTTATGGGAATGGTTTGCAATAAATAAATAAATAAATAATTCATTATGTAGCTGTTTAGTCCTGATATTTGATTAAAAGCTGTATTGTATCACCAAAGCATTATCCGTCCAGTATACAGCAGTGTTGCAGTGGCAATTGCAGATAAGAAATCGGATACAAAAAAAGCCCTTTCTGAATTCCCTGTTCTCAATCTGCTTCAGAACTTTGAGCAGCTGTGCCTTTTTCTTTGCTGGGATCATTAGCAATGCAAGTCCCACACACTTACCTAAGGGGAAGGACTGCTGTTGCATCTGGAGTTGGAGCTTATAGAACAAGGAAAGGAAAACATGAAAAGTTAACATTCTTGAGAATGTTCATCATTCTTACTGTCCAGATCTATCTCTAGGGAAGTTAAATGCAGCCTCTGCATAAAATTCTGATCCTAGAAGCTACCAGTGCAGTGAATCTCAAATCCTATTATTTCCATGAGATTTTGGTGGAAGACTTTAGATAACTGTAGTCAGCTAGCACCGGTTTAAATGTAAAATACAACTTTCAGATACTTTCTGAGCTTGTCCTTAAACTTTATGCAAGAAAGATGTAACAAAGATCCTAGGTTAGAGACCAGTATGAGAATAGGAACAAAACTAGTAAGAGCCATATCTGTAGTAGAAAAAAAGTGGCAAGAGAAGTCTGAAAGTACAAAGAAGGTACATACATTTATTTGATTAGTCACTGAAATGAATTAATGAGGGAACTATTTGCATGCTGGAATTCTTACAGTTAGTGCTTTTGATTCATTTTAGCATCTTCCAGTTGATACTTTTCTAGAACATTCTAGAAATTTCATTCAATTGCATGCAACCTCACAGCCTCTAATCTCCTCTGGGGGAAAGATAATAAACAGCACTCCTTGATGATAATATTGAGGAAATATCCAGCACATGTAGGGATCTTACATATTAAAAATGATAAACCGTAATATCTGTGAAGGGACAGCAGGAAAAAAAAACTATATATTGAACAAAATTCTAAATTCTGAAAATTTTGCATGAAAACAAAGTAGAGAACTCTGTTTGGTGGAGAAAATACATGCATTTGCAATGTGCCCCTTCAGTTTTTAACATTATCTTCACATAATATTTATTCAAGCAGCTTGAAAGAAAGTACTATCTGGAAAACTTAGAAAAACAGAAGAGAAAATCTTACTTTAAGATTTCACATTACTTTTTTAAAGGAAAATAATTTCAGTCCATGTGAGAAGAGATGTATTGCACTTATTTGTTTTATACATAGTTTCTGTTTGGGGGCACTGATATAGATAATGATAACCCTGCCACTGGGTTATCTGTAGTGTGGTGATTTTGAAAGTATATACAAGGCTGTGAAAAGTCAGCACAAGTGATTATGTTTGTAATTTTGTTTTTTCCCTGCTAATGTATTGTTTGTAACAGATATGTTTACTGAAAAACATATCCGAGACATTGCTTTTGTTTGTAGTAACACTCATCATGACCCACAGTTGAGTGGACATCAACAGAAAGGGCAACCATGAAAACAGAACTGCGAAGTAGTTACTAGCTACTTACTGATGATGAATTAATAACAGAAGAAAGAAGATGACGCTATGAGCATCCAGGCTGCTTCCTCAGTAACACAAACATTTCTCTGAGCAATTACCGCAGTAAATTAATTTCTCTTAGAGCTGCAATATCTCTGCACAACTTCAAGCAAATTCTCTCCATCTATGCCTGCCTACAATACACACACACACACACACACACACACACACACACACATATAAATAATATATTATTATAAATATAACATATATATATTATATAATATATATATTTTAATTTGCCTGCCATAAGTTCACAGCTTTTCCACATTTTCATGGTTTTATCTGGGCTACAGTAACTTATGCTGTCATAAAAAACCTGGTAGACTGTGATCAAAGCATTTGTTTATTATCTGGGGTAAATACACTCTGTGCACTCTCTGGCGTCTCTATTTGGATTAAGGTGACTGTGAGCATCATGACAAAGGAACTAAAGCTTCGCCTGGAGCTTCTGAACAAGGCTGTCAGTGCCCAGGGGTTCCACCCTCAAAGAAGAGGCATTGGGAGAAGACCAGCATGATGTTACAGGTGAAAGAGAAAAAAAGAGGGCACATCCCAGTGAAGTGACAAAGCTGTGTGAATAGAGAATGGAAGTGTGAGAAGCTAGTGTTCAAATAGCAGTACTCATCAAAGGCAAGTGACTTGAAAAGTTACTCTGAACTGTATTGTTAGCATTGCAAATAAATCAGAAGTAGAATATGAATGACAAACATGCTAGTAGAATACTATATATTGTTAAATATCTTTTCTTGGTGAAGTTTTTCTGAAAATCAGTTGTCATTATGACACTCATACATAGATATAGTTACAGATAAATACCTCCTCCTACATTTGCTTTTTAAAAGACTTCTGATTTCCATCTTCCTGACACACTGATACCCCGAAGGAATCAGTAGATTGCACAGGGAATAAAAGTTGTCCCAGACTCCTACCTTTATCCTCTTTAATGTTTGCTGAAGTGTGTGGGTACACCCTGATTCTTATCACAGTATCACCCAGTGTGGTTTAAGACCTGCTTGATTCTGTTGTGCTGAGAGGGAAGGAATAAAGTAGATTGTAACCATAAGTGTTTAAATATAATATATGTGTCCATCTTAAAGGCAGACAAAGGTGTTATACAACTTATATATTTCATAAATAAGACTATTAGAATTTCTTTGTTTTTCATGTGTAGGTCAATTAGAACATACTCCTCCTACTGAGAATGGTATAATACAATTTCACTGTTAATTCACTCTCATCCTCCCTCATCATAAACCTTTCTTGCACAACCAAATTCACTCCAGGCTGTTCAGCCCTGCATACACATCTTGAATTTCATTACAGTTTTCAGCACAGAGATCATCCAAGCTGTGAAAGAAGATATTTAATAAAAGGTTCATACATTTGTGGTTCCAGAAGTTGAGACACCCAAAAATTCATCTTACAATTATATCATCAGAGCATTCTTAGAGAACATTTGTTTAATTTTCATAAAAACACTTTTCAAACTGAGAGGAGGAGAGGAGTAAATCAGGACTCAGCTGTAGCTGGATAATAAGATAAAGGAATGATTTATGATATGAAAGCTTTTGCACACTTGAACTAAACTTTCTATTCTTGACAGTGCCAGGTGGAAAACTAATCTTTGAGTACTACACCAATACTATTCTCACTTCCCTTAACTACAGTGTACAACCTGACCAGATGTAGAAAAATCCAGATGAACCCAGAACAAATCAGTGATCTCAATGAGAGCGAGGGCTGTTCAACATCTCCCTAGAGATGATCAACACCACTTAAGATGGACTTTTATGTTACTACATGTCCCAAGGTGTAACAGAGGAAACCTACCCTTAGTGATTTAATACTTGAAAGACTAATTGAGCTTAGTCCAAAATATCTTCCTCATTGTGAGGGGAGACAAATAATAATGGATATGTATTTTTTTAATGTTAAGCAGATGGCTAAATATACAGCACATTATTTTTGTATCATGATAATGTAATGTAAACAAAGATAATATGATAAGATAGGGCAATGGAACAGATAATGTATTTCCAGGGAATGCTGAACTCCCAGAGTGCTGGGCATGAAGGGTAGTGCTTGGTGCAATATTCAAGGCTAAAAAAGGGGGCAGACTTTCCTTGAAAGGCTTTCTTTTTTCAGTCATGCCGCTTTTATCATCTACAAAATTGTTATCTATTAGCTGAGAATAAAAAAAGAGATTGAGAGAATGAGAGAGAGAGCAAGAAAACTGGGAGCTACCCAGTATCTAGAGCCACCAGAATATTTAAAGATGTCTCTAGTGAATGAGAGGCACAAGCCTCTGGAGGTGGTTATTTTATCCCTTGACAAATCTGTGCTTTGATTACAATATCTTTTAAAATACGTAAAAGTATAGGTTTACCCTACCAAGGTTAAATGTACTTTTGGTTTAGGGAAATGGAAATTACTGTGTTTCATTCAGAGCATGAATAAAGCTCCAATGTCAGCTTAGCAAGTATCAGATCTTTTTGAATTGCATCTCTGTGATGCAATGTATGTCCTGGGACGGAAAGAAGGAGTTTCTGTGTTTAGCTGTTTCTGTCATAACAACCACAACAGTGTGGCTTGTATGAGGTATCTGGGTCATTTCAGTCACACCTGTGACTCATGGCATCCAGGTCACGCAGCCACCTGAGTCATCCGGTTTGCCTAAGTTAGCAAGAGTCCTTTCTCTCTCTGAGGTTCCCTGATCGCCTCAGCCATCTGAAGGGCACAATTGCCTACAGCAACTCTGTCACATTAGTCACCTCAATTACTCACCTCAGCCTGTTGTGGTTTGCAGGAAAGTGCAGCGTAAATACCATGGAACTGATGGAACTTATTTTGAAAAGGTTGTGTACAAAGGCACGCTTCAGAGTGCAGATGTTTTGAATTATCTCTATTTCTAAATATATGAACCTTCAATACATATAACCAGAGAGGTTATTCACAATTCTTCTACTAAAACTAAAAATTATCAAAATTGCTTTCTGAGTAAAAAATTAAATCCAATAAATTCAATTGACCCTTTAATTGCCAGGTCAACAAATGCTTGGCATTAGAATGGAGTTCTAATAGCTCCAAATAGCTGTATCTTTCAAAGCTTCCTGTTTGGATTTA
Organism: Coturnix japonica; assembly: GCF_054131305.1. Taxonomy (NCBI): domain Eukaryota; kingdom Metazoa; phylum Chordata; class Aves; order Galliformes; family Phasianidae; genus Coturnix; species Coturnix japonica. The sequence goes on along the minus strand of NC_140664.1, from coordinate 13,463,792 downwards.
ATGTAGGAAGCAGTGTGTGACTGATCATATTGTAGAGATTATTGCTATTGCTGCATGAAGTGTTCATTTCTTTAGATGAAATAAATTCATTCAGGAAGGTACCCAGCATGATAAAATAATGAGAAATGCAGATCTTGTTTATAGATACTATAGAAGAGCAATATAAATAACAAATAACATTGACAATAACTGCAATACACACAATAATAATATTCCCTATGGCATCTGGTTCTAAAGGAAGCAGGTTCAAAAAAGCAACTGCTTCTTTGGATATCTCAGTCCATTCATTATTTGATTATGAATACAAATACTTCTGTCCAGGAGTATGCTATTATTTTCATAGAATCATAGAATGTCCAGGGTTGGAAAAGAACTAAAAGATCATCCAGTCCATGTACCTCAACACAACATCCAGTTGTTCCTTGATATTTTATATTATTAATATTTTATATTATTAATTACGAATACAATCTTTAGTAATGCTAAAATTCTAGTCACAAGACAAGTTACAACATCAACATTTTCTGTTTATGATGTCTTTCTGTTCCTGAGATACTCTTTGATACATCTTTTGGGTTTTTTTCTCCTGCACTTGTACTCTGGTCTCTAAATTAATTCAGTAGTGGATTTTACTGGATGACTATTGGAGTCTTTTTGATATAGGAGTAATGTGTATATAGAATTTACAAATGACATAGAGATAAGCCTCAGTACCTACAGTATTCCAGTAAATGCACAGACATCTAGTATGGTACTATGGAATGCAGAGTGGCTTGAAAACATGGTGTTGCTTCACAAAATTAAATGTCATAATTGCAGGTAGAAAAAAAAGTAATTATCTGTAGACTGTGAATTCTTTGACACCTCATACCATTAACAACAATACTCCTACTGTATTATACTGTATCCATTGTTGAAAAGTAATTTTATTTCCTAGTAAAGAGAAATATGAAAACAAGAACTTCAGCCAACTAAAATAATTATGATAATCCCATCCAAAATAGAAATTCCAGTCCAGTGTTTGTTGAAGTAGAAATCTGAAGAAGATCAGGAGCTGGCCCTGTATTTTTCAGAATACTGACTTCATACCAGACAATATAATTGACCATTCATAAGACTCTTTGGTGTTGTTCCTGTGTTGACTTTTTTTCTGTCTTTGTTGGGTACAACTGCTTTTAAAACCATGGCAACTCTCCTGGCAGTTCATGCCTTTCATTATTTTCTTTTTAACACTAAAGCTGTTTCACAGAGAAAGCAAATGATCACAGAACCATATAACAGCTTAGGTTGAAAGAGACCTTAAGGATCATCCCGATCCAACCTCCTGCTGTGGGCACAGCTGACAGTCACCAGATCAGGATGCACAGGACCATATCCAACCTGGCCTTGATAGGAACAAGCTTTCAAAATATTCTATGTTTCAAATTTTTATTAAGCTATGGAAACTGTTTAGCTATAACCAATCTAATTCTGATTTTTTTTTTTTCCCCCTTATTAAAACAGGTAATATCAACAACAACGACAACCAAAATGATTAAGCAAAACTGGGGATTTCACTGTGGATAAATTTCTCCACAAGTTCACAAAAGAAGAAATATTTCTGTCATGGGCAACGGCTGAATCATTTTTACCAGACAAAACAATTATTCTGTGGCAAAATCTGATACACTGTTACCCTGGAATGGGGAAAAACTGGTTTTCTTTGGTGCTTAAAAAGATAAATAAGTAAAGTAACCATAAAACCTTTTGTTCCATGTGCAGAACTATCAGACTGTGTAGCAACATGTGCTCTTACACAAATCGCTTTTATCAGAAAAATGGTAATACTTTGTCACATATTTCTACAATACTAAGAGAGAACAGTGGTTTAACTGTTTTTAAAATATCAAATAAATGATATAGTTCTCATAGTACTATTGTTGAAGTAGAGAATGGTAATTTTATCATTTGTGCTGCAACGCTGGTTAGTCATCCCAACAAAAAGATCCTGTTTCCTTAACTCACAAAAAAATTCTTTCACCGAACATATACAGGACAAATTGTGCGGAGGAAAAAATGAGTAAGAAGGCTCTGGAAAAATCCTTCTGCTAACAGACTATAGCAAAGCAGCAAAGGTCTCCAGAGTCTATTTAGAGCCCTTAATACCAGAAAATTCTAGTTTGCATAAAGTTGACATCAATTAAGATTTTCCCAAAAATCAAAGTGTGCACTGCAGTGCATTTTGCAGCACAAATGAATAAATAGAGAAAAGGTAACTGTGGAAAAGAGTAAAGGCTGCAACCATCTCATAGAAACCTAGGTTGAAAGGAATATCCAAAAACAGTCATGTTCCACCAGTCATGGTGAAGAGAAACCTAGAAAACAACATTATCTAGTACTCTGTGCAAACGTATCTTTGAAACCTCCAGGGATTCTAGACTTTCCTGCAATAAATAAAAGTCCTGCTAAAATTGTGGTGGTTCATGTGGTTTGTAGAGTGCTGTACATCACAGTGCTACAGTAGACAAAAACAGCTTTCTCCTGAATTTGCACAGCCTCCGTTCACACACAGTCTTAACACTTCCAGCACTGTAGAACAAATTAATAGCCTTGTGTACTTGGCTGAGAAAAAAGACCTTTTCCCATGGTAGCTGAGTGCCTCACATGATATCTTCAAAGCAATCTTCACACAGAGGTCTTAGCATTACTTAATCATTACTGAGGTCAGTGGCCTAAACCTAATACCAGACCAGCAGAGATACCAGACTTATGCTAATCTGGAGCAATTTTGATGAATCTGGTGAGGTTCCTGTGGCAAAAGACTAAGGAGAATGAAGGTGTCATTCTGTATTCTGATCCTGGCTACATCTGCATATGCAATGCAATTAGGTATTGTGGTTCTGGGTCTTGTGTGTAGTCAGAGATCCTTTTAGCATTCATATTGGTCATATACTGAAACCAAGAGATAGTGTTTCCTATTTGCTTGTTTGTAGCATAAACATGTAATTTAATAACCATGCCATACACTTTTTCATGACCTTCACACAGGAATGTATACATATAAATACTATAGATACATATAAAAATACTATTGTTTTACACATGTCACCAAGATACGTAAGCATAATTTTACATATAACACCAATACTTCAAAAACTCAACTTCGCTCCCATCATGTTCCATTATGGAAATTGCATCAGACCCTGTAGAAAGAGTAGCAAACTACAGTTTCCATGCAGTTGCTGTGTGCGAACTATGATCTTCAGCTTGTTTTGAGGTTTTAAACAATGATCAACAATCAAATTAACATCTTTGAAAAGCTACACTACCTGTTTGATATAACACACTGTACAAACAAATCTGGTTAATTGTAGCTGTGAATTCAACTTTATGCTTGCTCTAGTAAAAATCTGTCTTGTTTAAGAACAACAGTTGTAACTCTAATTAAATATGTTGCTCAGTGAAGCATCTGTTTAAAACATTAATGAATGGCAGCTCCTCTGAGACCTCCATACATAAGTGTTTTTCATTCCATAACACAATCCTAAAAAGTGTTTCAGAAGATAAAAAATAATTAGTTCTTGATTTGTTTTGAGTGTTTTTTTTCATCACTTAATGGTGTTCTTCCCGATATCTGTGTTAATTGATTTAAAATAATTTATGGAATAAAAATCCATTTAAAATAATCAAGGATCCAAATTTTATTCACACTCATATTGATATTAACATGCAGACAATTAAAAAAAAATAAATAAAAAAAATCAAAAGGATGTGTTTTTTTTTACCCCATGTGCTGTAACCCAAATGCAGAATATAGTCTTCTAACTGCTTCTATAGCTCGCAAGTATATTAATTTCAAGGGGAGAGCTGACATTACAATGGAATATGATGCATAAAACTCATGAGGTTAAGACAGAAAGACAGTTGAAATCCAGATCAACATGCATATTCTATCATTGTTACTGTGCTCTTGTGGAGCAATGGAATTTTGACAGAAAAAGTAAGAACAGTTACATCCTGTTTTATTTTAAGAGCAACCAAAGAGTGATAACAGATTTGGAAACACAAGATTTAGCAGAAGTCACATGCAGGTAAAGTTTGAAAAAGGATTTCAAAAGAAGACATAGATGTTTGACAAAATTATCAATACAGTTACGTATAATTTGTCAGTGTTGTAAGGAAGATTAAAAAGTGAAAGGAAATGGAAGTTATTCCAACTCTACAAAAAGTAATCCTTTCCTAAGAAGAGATGTAAAACACATTTGGTCTAGTATTTTGAAGATCAACCTGAGAATATGTAGATTTGGTCTCCTGAGTTGTTCATAAGGCCCTTTTAAAGAACCAAATGTGTCCCTATAAGATAATAATGAGAAATCTTCGGGTAACAACCGGAAATTTATTGAACCACCCAAGCTAAATTTAGTAGCATACTTTGGTAAAAACATTCATGCCTAGGTTCTGCCAAGACATCACCCTTTCTTCATTCATGTCCTTCCAAACATCTGGATTTCCTAGAATGTCTAGTCTTTCAAGTGTTTACCCTTAAATCTCTTCAGGAGAAAGTCTGTCTTTATTTGTGCTCGGTGTAGTACTTGTGGCTGCCTTTCAAAAATAGGAAGGAGGAAAAGATGTAAGAGGTGTTCAAACTGCACTTTACTGACTCAAATGCCAAGAGAGGCAAAGTGATAAATGAACCTGCTTTTGCCAAGCTCAGAGAAAAAAAGTGGATGGACAGCTCATAGTACAGACAAAAAGGAACCTTCTTCACTACCGAGTAGCAAGAGTTATGTTTTTAATGGGATTTTTTCTCTGAGCACTTAAGTTTACAAGCAAAACATCTTTCCAGTAAATGTTATAATCAAAATAGACTCCAATCTCATTTCTTAGAGAAAAGCAGTTTTACTGTCAAAACATCCAGAAATGGGAAAACTACCTTCACTTGAATAGTAGCCAATTTGGAGAAAGCTCGGTAAAATGATACTTCCATACTTTTCCTTCTATGGAAATAGTGATAATAATTTAATTATTCAAAACAGATAATGAACTCTGCCATTTACTATAGATAATATAAGATTATGGGGGGCTTTGGATATATATTTCATTTGGCAAACTTTTGCTGTACTCATAAGAAGTAGCACACCAGGATAAATTTCAAATAATAACCAGTCATTCTATTGATGATATTCTCACTGAGGTTAGGGTTGGGTTCTGAAGGGAGAAAATTCTATGTTATTGACTTAATTTTTTAATACATGATTTATAGAACTACATTACTATCAACATAATATCTATATGACAAAGAACTAAAAAATAAATTTCAAAAATTGTCAAGAAAAATAAACATTCTCTGTCTTAGATTGGGAAAGCCTAGTAGATATCAAAGTAATTCTCTTTATTTCATTTGCAAACAGGAGAGTTGAAGTACAAGGATATTAAAATGGTTTACCAGCAGTTCTCAGGGAGATGTGAAGGGTTCCTAGTCTTATGATCTCCAGCTCAGTGTTATATATCATTGACCTGATGAATACTGTTTTGTGCAAATCAGCTACAAAAATATACTTACCCATGGAAATAAGAATCTCATCATTTCTATACGCCGTCAGACAAAACATGAGACATATCCATTATTTGAGAACTTCAATGCCCTTACCAAAATGCTCTTTCAGAAAATTACAGTATTGTCACTAAGAAGGTCGAATATCTAATTATCAGCTTTTTTAAAATAAAACAAATAATTCTCTCCTCTTAGAAAACAAAACCGAAACTCCAGACAGCCTCTTTAAGACACTTTATAATTCTAACCTCAGTAGGCAAAGAACAGAAACTCAATTAGTGGTGAAAATCTTGGATTACATTTTGGAATTTACATTCTGGGAAGAAGGGAAATATATACACTTAAAATCTTTTGCACATATAATCTTCCTACTCTAATTTATAACAAGAGCGTCAGCTTGGATTTTAATTTTCACTGTGTATGTCCCAGCTAATCAAGGTTTAAAATTAAATTCTCAAGAGTATCTTCGGCTGTAATGCAACTATCCATGCACCATATTCACATCAAAAAAGTCTGTTCTCCTACACTCAGCTAAGACCACAGGGAAAGTGTGATCAACTGCCAGTAAGAGAAGAATGAGGACTGTGCTGTTGAAGCCATCCCATGGTACAGTGGAAGAAGGGTAGCTGGTTGCACAAGCTATTTGTTAGATGACTCAGGCTTCTAATGCTAACAAGGAAGAGCTAACTGAAAATATGAGATTATTCTGTTGGAAACCAGAGGATGTAGGAAAACTTTCAGTGTTCATAAAATACACAAGCTTAGTGGCTAAGCAGGCAGTTCAGGTTCTCTTCTGAAGACAAATATATGATACATTACAGGCAAGGGAATAGTCTCAAATTGAGAAAGAAAGATGACTTAGACCCCTGTTGTCTTTGAATGTTTATGAAAGCTGTGCCAAGTCAGCTTTTCTAAGTACTGGTAATGACATCCTTAGATCTACAAGACTTAGTGAACATAACTTTGCTGGATCTTCTGAAGGATCAACATTTCCCATTCCTAACCTGCACGACAAATCAGCTGGTCACTACATTAATCCAAAGGGCTGGTCCTGAGACCACCTCTCTGATCTCTGTAACCCTACATTTACAGACTGTCAGAAAATTTTCTACATTTCTTACAAATTTTCTGTATAAATGAAAATATGAACAAGCAGAACTTTAAGATATTGTTTGTTTACTTTAAGATTTTCTAGAAGACTCAGGTATAATTGTAGTCTACTTCTGATTTTAATTGGAAAAACAGAACAGTAAGTCCTTCCCAAAGTCAGCTCTTATGCCAGCTGTTTAGTTGTATTTGTTAGCAAATGGAAAAGCCTGAAATATAAGCCACAATTAAATATATATTTTCCTTCATATAAATTTACTGTATTACATAATGCTTTCACATATCCATAAAGATTTTTTTTTTTTAAAAAGGCTGTTTAAAATCTGCTAAAAATACTCAAGAAGAAATAATTATTAAGTCCTTTTAAGTAAACCACAAAAGGAACTCTGCAAAAATAATGTATCCTTTTTGTAGATCACTTTAAATGTAACTGTTAAAATACAGCAAAAAAAATATTCTTTTTCAGTTGCTATAGGGTAAGAAAGTGCACAAAACTGATTGGAACCTGTATTTTTGTTTAGGCCCATCTCTTACTGAAAATGTTTAAACTATTTCCAGTGTAAATAAAAACATTTATTTTGCAGGAAGTGCCAGGACAGATCTAATGCTGATAAAAACAAAAGTGTTGAGAATTTATGGAGAATATTCACAGCATAACCTTACACTATATTTTCCAAGTGGTAGTTTTATAATTCAGAGGAGACTAAAAGCAGTGACTAAATTATGTTGGCAGATCTGGTCAAGGATGCTCCAGACAGCTTTGTCTAAGTGTACATACACAGAACATGACTTAGGAATTAAACTGAGAGCAGCCTTCTTTTCAGCTAGAAAATCCATGAGATCCTGTCATAGGTATTCATTCATACCTCAGTAAAAACTATATTTCCAATGGATTCTCTGCTTTTCTGATTTTTGTTTCAGTTTTTAACTGACATTAGATTATTGGCTCTATTTGAAGCTTCAGTGAAACAATAAGTCTTTTCAGAGATTCCAGTTAACTTGCTAATATTTTCAAAAGTTCTTAAGGCCAGGCATCATTTGGAAAAAACAAAATGAGTTCTCCACCAAACTGGCCTTGTGCCCTGTCTTCATTAAAGCAGTGGGACCATTTTGCTTCCTAGAGTTGCATTTTGAGAACTGCCGGGTCTGTGCATATTTCATTACACCATAAAATCCTGGAACACCCTGTGTGCTGTGGAGGAGAGAGGCGATGAGTTATGGTTAGAGATGGAACAGATACCAAAACATGAGAAATGAAATTCATTTTTAAGCCAGAATGTCTGTTTCCCCACCACATAATTTGATATATCAGTTCTTTTAATTCACATGCAGTCTCTGTCATTCAGGGGGTACAACAAAGAACCTTTGGTGGAAAATCATTTGAAAAAGTCAGAGACATGAATACAAGAGAATTTCAATAAAACTATATTCCTGGAGATTAAGACTGGAAAGATCACTGGAAATCCTACTTCTGCAATTTGCAAAAAAAGACCATAGAAATGCATCCAGATAAGAAAATAATTAAACAAACTTGCTTCACAACATGAAATTAAATTCATACTGTTTCATGTTTGTTTGCTTCTAAGAAATAATTCTTATTTACTCTTCATAGGAGGTAGTTACTGCATCCATGTCAATTTTAATTTCTGGGTGTTCTACATATAGTAGAATGAATTAGTTTGGGCTGTAATGCTGTTAGCCGTTGTGTCTATATATTTTACACCCTTCTTGCTGTCCTTTATGGCTTCTCAGTTCCTTCTCCAAAGAGAATTTTAGGAGCAAAAACTGCGTTGGTAATTCAGTATCTTCAGGACAAAACTCCCTGAAAGGACTCATAGAAAGAGGGAAAGTGTAGTTATTCTGTTTAAGTGACTACATGATACAGTAATTGGTAAGTCTTCCTTTAGGAGGAGGAGTAGAGGAAATCACAATCAGTCTCTGCAATAGAACAACATCATCTTCATGATTGATGTGAAAAATAATGACAAGGAAGAAGCCTTTGTAGAAGAGAGTTCCATCTATGGCTCACCTATCATAGGACAAAATAAAGACCTATATGCCATACAGACTTGAAGCATTACAACAGGAACTTTGGTAAGTCAGAAAGGCCCATTTTTACATTGTATGAAAATATGAAAATAACCAAAGCATTATTCATATCACGGTTGGAATGCAGTGTCATCGCAATGGGTTTGCCTCAGCTGGCAGCTGAATCTCCAGGCAGTTGCTTACTCCCCCCAGCAGAACAGGGGAGAGAATCAGAATGGCAAAAGTTAGAAAAATGCATGAATAAAGACAGTTTAATAAGTGAAGAAAAAAATGAAATAATAAAAAAAGGTGATGCAAAGCCACTCACTCACCATCTCTCAAGAGCAGATTGATGCTCAGTCAGTCTGAGCAATAGCTACTTTGAGAAAATTACCCATTTTATTTCTGGGCATGATGTTATATGATGTGGAATATCTCTCTGGTCAATTTCAATCAGCTGTCTTAGCTGTATCCCCTCCTAGTCTTGCCCAACTACAGCCTACCCATTGTGGGAGAAAGAGTTAGAAACAGAAAACCTCGTCTCTGTGTAAAGAACTATTCAGCAGAAGCTAAAGAAAATGCTTCCTACTATTACTGTTGTATAAATTATTTTTTTTTTTTTTCAGACACATTCTTTGAAGCATAATTTACAGTCTTTCTAAGAAACCTGTGTGATGCCCAGGAATTACCAAACCTTAAAAGTCTTTTCTTTCTGAGTTGTGTCAATGTCACTGTTTTAGGTAGAGAAGAAATTTCATTTAGACAAGACATGATGTATCTAAAAACCTTGTGGTCTGTGGCATGTAAAATATAGCTCCCATTTTCAAACCTGCCTCATAATACCTCCTTTTCAGATGTAGCTGAAGCCACAATTGTCACAATTTCATTTTCAATATCTGACTTGCCAAGCTCTGAGCTTACCCTAATCTAGTAGTGAGTGTTTCTCTTCATGCCAAGTTTCCTCATCATCTAATCTATCTAGAACTTGGACCTCCTTCTTGAGCATTCGTGCCTCCTTCTTGAGTGTTTTAAGGCTTATACAGGTCAGAAACATGGAATAAGTTGGAATCTGAGGGCAATGATAGCAATAGTAAAAATATTCAGAAGTAGCTAATTGATTTAATAAAACTACTGCACTGGTAGAGGAACCCATCATTTGACAGGTTGTCAGAGACTCATTCTTGAGAATACCTGCAGAACAGGATGAAATGTTTGGCATCTTCACATAACCACCAGCATCTGCTACACAAAACCACCAGCATCTTCTATTAAAAGTAGGGTTGATTAAGAATGATTTCTCCACAGAGCAAGTATCAATGAGTTCTCTTTCCAATCTGTACTCTTATCTGGAATTGTCTTGACCTAAGTGCAACACCTTGCATTTGAGCTTGTTGGAAATCATGAGATACTCATGTACCCATTTTCAACCATGTTCAGTGGCTCTGGATGGCATCTCTCCTTTCTGTTGTTTCAGCTGCACTACTTAGCTTAGTGTCATCAGCAGACTTGCTGAGGGTACACTCAATTCCACTGTCTGTGTCATCAGTATAGATACTGAGGGCCATTTGTCCAAAGATAGACCCCTAGGGGAAGCCATTCATGATTGGCATCCACCTGGAAATAATGCCTCCTGTTTATTTCCATGGAAAATATAGCAAATATGGAAAGCACAAAGAATGCTATTTGATAGAGAAAATGTTCAGCTAAAAACCACTATTTTTCAGGATAGTTATCACCATTAGCTAAAAATTTTCACCAGCAAAGAACAAAATCCTACAGTCTGTGTTCATAAAAGTCTTCATGGCCACCCAGAACACATTGTCATCTTGACATGAAAAACAACTTATTGCCTCACTGTGTTAACAACCATTGCTTGATCTTCTTAAACATGTCAGTGGATGCTGTTTTTTCCTCATGGAGAAATTCAGTTCCACTCCTTTCCTTTATAGACACTTCTACTTCAGATGCCTATTTGTGAGACTGCCTCTCTATTGACATCTGTTGCATGGTGATGAAATGCAGTGGAATATCAGTGGGAAGGTTCAGCCTCTACTGCTGTATCACTAACATTTGTTTCTCATGTTGTGGGTAAAAATAATAAAATAGGAGGCATTACTTTTGGAGCAGCTGCCCTTTGTCTTTTTTTTTTTTTTTTTTTAATGCTATTTACTTGAAGGCCTCTGAACTGGTTAATAAACAGAGTAACTCAATTCATTTATTCTTAAAATCACATTAAATCACTTCAAAGTAGAAAAAGTAACATATCCTTTTCTTGCAAATGTAATACAACAAAAGAACTTGTTGCCAAGCTGAATGGGTTCACTTAAGCAGGTACAGGAATAGTAACAAAAGTAACTTCTCAAAGCTTTCCATTATTATGCTTTTCTTTAAATCTCTGAAAGGCATGCTTTAATAAATACTTTAATGTTGGATTCTTCCTCCCTACTTCTGACAATGTTTGATCAGCCTACTCTTTGTCTTGTCTGTTTGTATTCTGCATAGATTCGTTAGAGTTCAGCCCTAAGACCTTTTGAGACAAATGCTATTTTTAGTTATCAATGAATAATGCTTCCATCTGTCATGCTCGCCATCTCATCAGAACTTCTTATTTAAATAACCAGTACTGTTAGAAAATGCTGAAAAGAGGTATTTCCTTATTCTCTAAGCCTTACCATAGTAGTTACAGAGCACTTACAAATACAAAGTTATAAAATTCACTTAGCTCAGGTGGGCCATAATTGTATCTGTGACCTTAATCCCAAGGAGTTTTCAAATCAACTTTAGGAGAGACACAGCAATAAAAAAGTGCGAGAAGACAAGTGACAGTAGAATCACATGTATTTTACTTTTTTTTTCTTTTTAATTTATCTGCGGGGCAATGTGGGTAAACATAAGGGGAAGCAAAACAAACAGAAGAATTTCCAGATATGATGTGTGTATTCATAGCCATGCTTCATTTTATTGTGCCATTACTAGACAAACAAGAAGCAATCTCTTTTTAATAAAAGCATTTAATATGGAATGGAATATTCAGAAATATCTCAAATACAAGTAGAGTTACTAACACACCTTGGTGTATAGGTGTTTGTGTGCATACATTTAAGGCAGAAGAAATCTAAGAACAAGTGAAAAATGTTGAGTAACTTTCTAATGCCTATACAGGAACTGATGGAAGAGATTATTCAGCCCCCAAATATCTGTTTTCTTAATCTTCCACTCGGGCAAGGAGATTTTATTTCTGGTGTTGTCTACAAAGGGGAAAAAAAAATAAAATAGGAAAATATCTTCATTCAGTTGTAACTTTCAAGTATTTATTTTTAACAGTAGTTGTTTTTGTTTTCTTAGTCGTCTTCTTGGTAGATTCATCAGAATCATAGCAAAGTATTCCCAAATGTTAAGAATTATCTGCCTCAATATTTTTTTCTTCTCTTCAAGTTATCTTTGATGTCTGTGTCCAGAACTCCAGTGCTGCTGCAACCATGGCTTGAAGCACTTTCCCCAAGACTTGTGCCACTTCAAACATTCCCTTAGTATTAAAACAAATGAAAATCAGGAGGTATCTAATTGTCCTGGTTTTCATTTTCTTAATAAAATGAGAAGGGTTAAAGTGAAGGGGTTAAAATTCCTTAAAGCCATAGCAATATGAAGTCTTCAAAGATTATTTGAGAATGAAAATGAAAGACTCCAAAATAATAATAATAATAAAAATATTGTAGAGCACAATATTTGAAATGTTTCTTGGGCCCTTGGTTTCAACTGAACTTAAAGCGAAATTTGTGATGACTCCATTCCTCATATGATCAGACCCAGGCTGAATAAAAGCATATGAGAATTGTGCCGCAAGACCAGCATCTGTGTATGTGCTAAGCTGCAATATGCATTTTTTAAATGAATGATTTTTTGTCAACAGAACCTGTACTCAGTCTTTTTCTCTTTGAAGCACAATTGGTCAGAAAATAGATGTTCACTTCAGCAGGGCAATGATATTATCAAAGATATGAGAAAGGTTTATGTGAGAAAATCTGAGGGGTTTTGTTCTGTGTTGGTAATATTCTGAGCTTACATTACTTCATCTATGCTGAGACTTCTTAGTTCAGTGAACCATGTGAGGACAGGTGAGAACCTCTCCATATAGAGCCAACTACATATTTAGACAAGTGTTTCAGACACTCTCCTGGTATAATATGTTCTAAAGTCCCAGATACATTATTAGTAGCGTAGATTTTTTTTCCTAGTCAGCTATTGAGAGGTTTACATTGATTATTTTTTTTTGAAAATCAGGAATTAAACATTTAAAGAAAAAAAAAATCTGCTGAGGGTCTATATTCATTCACTATACTCAAATCTCTTCTTATAAAGAGTGAAATATCCTTCAGGATATAAGGAGACATTTCAGAGACGCAATAACGTGCCTGAGATAGTCTTTAGGCATTGTAAGGCTTAGGTATTATAATTTTTGTAAGCCCACAGCATGCTCTCTAGTAAGCAAAGTGGTAATTTCATACAGGCCAATCAGAGTCAACAGCTACCTTGAAGGTCATGTAGACAAATGTTATAAACAATACTTTTTTCTTTTTTCTTTTTTTTTTCTTAACACTTATCTGTTCAAATATATATATATTTTTAAAGCCTATGATTTGTAGAAAAGCTCTTTTGCTTCTGCTTGTATCCTGCTTTAGTTGCTTGCAGTTGTTTGTTGAGGTATCTGAGTACCCCTTTCCCACAACTGTGATCAATTTCTATGATTTCCCTGAAAATAATTTTAACAGAATTTCTTTTCTCCTGATATATTTTTTGGCTCATAATAAAGGTTTTAGATTTAGAAATACCACTGACTGAGAATATTAAATTTTGTTGATGTGTGACAGGTGGCAGCGGGGGGGCAGTCTGACAAAATGGCATCTGACATGGAAGTGCATATGAAGCAGAGGTGTGAAATTGAATTCCTTCATATGGAAAACAAACAAACAAACAAACAAACCACCAAAAAAAACTGTACCCACTGACAATTGTTGATGCTTGCTGAACATTTCTGGAGAACAAACATTGGATGGGAGCATAGGTTGTGTATTTCAGTGATGTCACCATTGACAGTATGTCACCTCCACTGGTGCAGACATTTATAAGCACTGCATGCAGACTCCTGTTTATCGCTGATGAGAATGCATAGTTAATGGTGGTGAATATGTTAAAAAATTGTGTTCTTGTGCTCTTTGAATCTGTCTCAGTTTCAGTGGAAATAAATAGGAAGCATTACTTTCAGGATAATAGAAGTCAACAGAAATTTCTCAGTGGTAAGCTTGTGTTGTATATGGCTGTCATTCGGGTGGAGGTATCTTTTTGGCAGAACTTCAAAGCAGTAGGTAGAAAGACAAATGTCAAAGCTGTTCACAGGAGTTCCAATTACTGTCAGTGTTGACTTTTTATATATTTCCCCCCCTCTGGAAGCTTCAGCTAAACAGCCAAGGCCTTAAAGAGCACAGTGAATTGCAGAAGCAATTAAACATTTTGTTATGTACCACAAATAGCTCCTCCTTCTGTCTTCTCTTAACAATATATGCACTGAGAACCTAAAAAGAGATATAGAATTTTTTACACATTTCAGGTTACTGTGGATACAGGCCAAAGAGCTCACTGGTAAGCATATTCTACCAGCAGTTCCTGGAGCTGCCTAAGCTTGGGAGGAGGCACACAGGATGACCAAGTTAAAACTAGTGATTTACCTGAGTGAACGTTCGGCAAATACATCATAACACAGAGCATATTGGCAGCTGGTTGCTGCAAAGAGGTGATTAAGTGTTTGAGATAGTCCTGAGGCAGCATATGGCTTAGGTTTTGTGTTCTGTTTAATCCCACAGCATGCTCTGTTGGAAGTTATGTACTTGTATTTGCAGGAGGCAGATTTAGAATATTTGCCGAATGTCACCAAGTTTGCATGGATTTCCTGCATGACAGCTGAAAGCTGACTCATTTGAAAGCTTGTATAAAAATTAGATCACCTTGATACTGCCAACAAAATTCTAATCAGTTCCCATTGTTTAATCATTTACAGGAAAATCTCATGTGGGTAAACTAATTGATAAGTCCCCCACATTCAATTAAAGAAAATAATTGATGCCCTTTCCTAAAGTCAGATGGGTCAGGCCAGATGCTTTTGTAATAAAGGTACACTAATCTTCCTACCTATCACTGACTCTGTCAAACAGTGCTAAAATCAGCTTATTTTTCACATAAAGTTTTTTTCTTCCATTCATTAGTTTGACCCATGCATTTTATATCTTTTTGCTTCAATAGACAGTGTCTCTTCTCATTGGCACAGCACCTTAGGAGACCATGAAATAACACCTGATATTTGTCACACAGGAACCTAAATTTGTAAGCAGACTTGAGCTACTTGAAAACTAACTTGTTTTTATTTCCATGCTCTATCTATTTTTGACTTCAAGAAAAGTGTGCTCAGTTTATCTGAGTGGACATAAAGACAGAACTGTCATCCCCACCCAAGACTGATATGTGTATACAGCTCATCCTGATATGTACACAGGTGGAGTAAATTCCTCCACCCTAGGCATACATATCTCTTACTTAACACACTCTCTTGCCTGGACAAAGACATGCTTCCACTTTCCCATCCCCCTCCCAAAACAGGTCTATGTGAAGAGAAGTGAAACACATGGCTTGAAAAAGATGTGATCCACAGTGTCTGAGCCCATCCAGTCCTCCTTTCCTCCTTGCGAAGACCAGTAGGAAGGGCTGAAAGAAAGTGCTGGAGAAGATTACATTGGAAGGATGCAAATGATTTCAGGCTCATATTCAGGCTGCTCTCCAACCTTATATTATGATAAGATTTGTGTATGTATCACCCTCCCCATCCTACACACGTGGAAAAGAAATTCAGGTTCAAAAGCTGGAAGGGATCTCCTAGAAACACCAAAACTCTTACAAAAATCTTCTGGACCAATAAGAGCTTAAAGTCTGCAGCATAACAAAAGCCATTGGTGGGAAGGTGACCTTGGTGACTTGAGCTATTCCAGTGGGTGAAATAGCTGTGCCCATGAAATAAAAAAGTCTTTCATAAGCTCAAGCAGGTGGAAATCAAAATTTGCACAATCTTGACTATATCACTGACATGTTAGGACAGTCCAGCCCAGATTGGCTGTGTTCTATGGTCTTCAGACTGGTATGGGGGCTGACTGTGCTGCAGGAGGGTTTACTGCTTCACTGGCCTGAATCTGAATGTTGGAGCCTTCAGCTTACTAAGTGCTGTGATGCTGAGGTCAGAGCTAATGACTTGTCTGGATTTCAGGAAAACTGGAAAGATTACCTCTTTCCTATCCTTAAAGACAATGCACTTTGCTTTATTATTTTTTTTCCTTGAAATTTTGTCAATCTAGTCAAATAAGTGTAGTTTACATTCTATTACGTTAAAGGCCATCAAAAGACCTAAACTTTAGTCCTACTTTGTTTAGATGAGATAGATTCATTCTCATGTTGCATTCCTTCAGATTTATTTATCTATCTGTTTATTTATTTATTTATTTATTTTGCATCTAAGTCAATTCCGATATATAATTCAGTTACAAATTCAAAGTTACAATCTATGAAGCCTCTATTCAGAAACAAC